>NW_019211456.1:20908480-21198224 GCF_002443255.2 Varroa destructor
TATATATATAAAGGCACATCTCGAAAGGATGAAGTGTTTCCTCTGGTATGGTAGTCACTCAGACGAAACAGCCGATAAGCGACGAAACGAAAGACGGGCATGATGGACGAGTTAAAAGTGGATAGATCTATTTTGTGGCACACAGATAGCTTTAAATGCGCAAATAAAACGGCCCGTCACCAAAGAGTCAAAGTGAACATCAGTGCCCACAGCTTGAACATTTCAATTCTACATATAAGCCCATATGCCAGCCGTACAATGTCCATATAAGGTTCCTTTTTAGAAATGTTTATCCTCATATTCCTAATCGCAGCAGCACAAGCCCAACAAATGCGATTTTTTACCTTTTCAATACTAGAGTCTTAGAATACACTTTTTTTTTTTTATCTAGTGCATATAGAGTATGATGAGAAAGTTTCATACACAATTAAGTTTCCTCAGACTCTTATTGCTAAGCAACATTTGGACATTGGCACTAAGAACTGTTTTGCAAGACAGTGTGTCATCATTCATTCTCTAGTCAAGGAGAAAGTTGAAGGAGTCGCTTAATGATGTAAAAATTAAACTTGATTGATATAAAACTAAATCACAGCAAGCATGTGAATCCAAATATGAAAGCAGCTGGAACCTGCTCAGAGTATGCCGTCGCCCATTCTCAAGGACAGAGGAGCTAATATTCAAAAAGACGCTTCTTATTTGTAGGGTTTAAGGCGACTTGCGGTAAGGACACGGGCTGAGAAGCAATTACAGGGGCTCCGAAAAAGCCCAGATGATCCTATAAGCAGAAAAATGGCACTTTATATGGGCTATTGTCTAATGAAAGCACGGTCCATAACTGAGCACAAAGTTGTTTCCACTAGCGAGCAGTTGATAAGGCCAAACAGTTTTAACTTTCAGATTACTTGCTATAATACGGTCTCGATGTGTGCGTAAAGAAAACATTGTCGACCCTTCCCATTACGGTTGCTTTGACTAGCAAGGTCGAAATAATATACACTAAACGTTTCTACATGCTGCAAAGTATTTACTATGCAGGTTGACAAAATGCTAACTTTTTTTGGTCGGTTTCAAAAACGGACGAACATCTCCCTGTTTTTCCTTGTTAAAAAAATGAGTTGCGTTTTATGTCTGATAAGGCCGTTACTTATTCGTATAGCGGCTGGCACGAAACTCTCGAATCTAAAGGCTCCAAGCCAGCATGTGTTCCTCAATTTACAAACATGCTGCACGCCACACTCATCACGTGAAGCTGGCGACATCTTTCGTGCTGAACCATAATAAGCAACCGATGGGTTTTTTTTATCACAGTTAAATCGTACTCAGCCTTACTATTCTAAAGGTTATGTCAGGCGTACTCTAGAAGGCTTTTGATCAGATCGTACAAGCTTGCCCGTTGTTGTCAACCGCTGTAATCGTTCCTGGGATCTTGTTGTCAATGTATGTAGCGCTCAATATGGACCAATAGGAAAACAATATGAACATTTGCCTATATATTATATGCAAATAGCCTTATTCAGAGGCTTTACATGGAAAGCTGCTTCGCAAGACCTGATGTTAGCAGTTTACATCTCATAGCACATGGGCTGGCTTAAATCTTTTAATAGAAATTTCTTAATGAAGCATTTAATAAAAATATCCTTGTTAATATTTTTTCTGTTACATGTTGAAGCAGAGTGTGATGATGCGAGATTTGTGCAGGCAAATGTTAATGATAGGACCGTTGACATTAGTACAATTATAGTCACAGGTTTGTTTTGAATAGTGTTAGATAAAAAGCCGCAAAAAAGTGCAGAACACGTTTTACCAGCTGTTTGCCATTAATTTAGAAGAAAACTAGGCCATATGTCGACAAGAGGCCCGCGATATATAATCCGTGCCGGTGATATCAATGTTATGAAGGATAAAAAGGCCGTCAATAAGGAACTAACAGGTTGGCTGTAATAAATTTTTTAAACGCATCTAGCGATAGGTACAAACATGAATAACTCTAAATTAAGCTCGAATACAATGCTCTATTGTTGTGAAGTGTTTCTCATTTTCCCCAGATACTTTTCTTTTAAAATTAGCTTTTGTTGAAATAGTGCCAGCAATTTCCTAAAAACGCTAGTAAAATGGACAGAAGACGAATAGTATCTCTGTAATATTACTGTGGTTCCTCCCTGAAGCCCATGGCCACTTATACTACTTTGCTAATATGTCTATTCTATTTAATCACATCTACTCTATTGGCTAGCTCGCACGTACTTCGCTTTTTGGATCTTTACGGCGTCACTTTGACCAGTTCACTTTTAGCAGTGGTACTGAATGGGAACAGTATATTGACTGTGGTACGACCTTTTTGTCCCGCGAGATTTTCGCCTCTACTCCAGCAAAAAAATGTAGACCCATGAATTTTCTCTAGTTCCGAACTTCGCTCTTCCAGACCCGCAGGATACCTTTAACCAGATTCAGTAATAGCGACAGTTTTATTTGAGTGTCATTTGGGCTAGAAGGTAAAAGAATAGTCGAAATTTGACGTTTGGTTCGGTTTTATTGAGAGATTTTACAATCAAATCTAAAACCTTTACGGTACAGTAGATAAATATATTCGATAGTAGATTACAAATGATTTCCCCTTACTCTGATCTTAGCTGTTTGAACCTATTATTTCATATTGTCTAATATCTTATGGTGATTTCCGCTATTATTAACTATGTTGTGTACGGATTTAAACAGATCCAATCTCTGCATAGGCTGAATCAGGCCTTATGTAGGTACCACTATGTTACATATCCGCATATATATTCCAACGGGGGTAGAACTCGGCTTATACTTATTAGGTTGCGTTCGCCGCTTTGGTACAGACACCTTTAGCAGTATTTGAAGTGCTTCAAGACATGAAAGAACGTATACATTAACGTGAATAGACATTGAAAATACTTTGTCGTCTTGAAGAAAAAATTGCAGCGCTATTATTCATGCATATAAGGATTGTGAACCTATACATAATCCCCTATAATTCTACTCTGTGCGAGACTTTTTCTAGCATACATGTTTAATGTGTAGTCGAGGGTATTTTCACAGAAATTTTTGATGATTAACATTTAACTATATTGTATATATATATAAACCTGTTGAAAAAGATACGCGTCCCGTGATGCTAGTCGAAGCAAGGATGGGGGGCGTCAGTAGTTTCAAAAATATTTTACTTGTATCGCAGCACAGATGTTCCAAGCGTTCGATTTAGAGGATAGACCAATGGACCGTATTGTAAAGCAGCGTAATGTCAATACAGGTTCACTAATTCTTGGTTGTTCCGAAGAATAGTGTTGACATATATATGAAATTTTAAAATTCACCCCCCAGTTGGGTAAATTTTGCAAGGAAAAACGGCTCAGTAATTAGCCCTGTACACACATCCTGTACGTATATTGTAATGTGTGTCCTGTAATATTATGTTCATCCTGTATGTTCGTTTTGTTATATTTCAATGTTCTCCGCATTCTCCTATAACTAAAAATTTCATCGAAATAAAGGCTTCCTTCGAATACGTATCATCATACCCCTCATTCTTCCGTTACGTAAATACTACAATATTTTCAGTGTACACTGTTGAAGATCGTCTTTACTAATCATTATAGTACCTGGAAAGACAAGTTACGTGATATATGATTATAGGTCGTGCAACAATACTACAGTAAACTGTTAGCAATATATGCTTAGGTTCTTACTTATATCTTACATAAGGGGCAATTTTTATCTGCATTAAGATTTCTTCGTTTAGTTAGCATGCGCTCTAAATTAATTGAACCCCGACAACGGATATTTATAGACGCTTTTTTTTCTTTGCAGATCTACCTAACTTGTTCAAAGGAGGCTTCAAGCCCTGCGATAGATTCGGGGGTTATCCTATCGAAGTACGACGCTGTCTTCAAGTTGTCATGGCACACTTCAACTTTGATGAACAGATAGATAGTAGCCTATCACATAGATCGACAGATATAAATAACCAACGAGATAATAGGTTGGCCGTATATTAGGTTAGCGACGCTTTGTTTGTCATAGCAATGTTCCAGTTGCTCAGTAGAGTATTCAGAAAAAATCTACCTCCAGGTACACCTTCGTGTCATAATTATGCCTGTAACAAGTCATAATTGAAGTATCGTTTGGGTACTTACAGCGAGTATTATGACCGTGATAGTGAGAAAAATATCAGTCAACGTAACGTCGCAAACGAACTTTTGCTTACCAAGAAAAACCTCAGAAAGCGCCTTAAATAACTGCTTTAGTTTCTTACCTATCATTTGGTCAAATTAATCTTTTTCTGTAGAAGTACGCCGAAAAGAAGCATCCGACGAGGTAGCTTCAGAACGCGCCTAAATTAACGTCAATGCATATAACAGTCTTAACAGACAGAAGACACAGCTATTACTCTCTGTTGTAAGTAGCTCGCTGAGGTACACTTCTCAAGTGTACCTCAGCGTTGTATCCTTAATAATAATAACAATAGTACGAGACCTTCTAAGAAGTACCACGGCCCTCACCGTCTCCATATTACGCCTCCTACGGGAGGCCTACACACGTGCATGTTGTGAGCACTCCGATCACTAACCTTATGAAGATTTCTTCAACAGTCATAACTAAGCAACGTTAAGATAATTGTTTTGTTTTTTTTTGAGATTAGGAGCTCCACGACGAGGGCAAATAACGCTTGAAAGAGCTGCAGCAACAGTAAGACAACCGATACCTGTCGCTGGTCATAGCTTGATGCAGTTAGGGTTGCTAATAATTATGCAGTGCATACTGCCATTCGTTTACGGGTTTTCGTCATAAAATCACAAACAATTTTGTCCAGCATTAACTTGCTTAGTACTAATAAAGTAATTTGCTGGCAAAAAAAATGATGGGTAGAACAAGGATCGTGAATTATTTTGGCTTGCCGAACCCAGCATAAACGGGGCGCGGAGCGTTGCTGGGATGAGTTAACGGTCAGTTACTCGCAACTCAGCGATTCGCTTAGATATTCTCAACGAAAGTCGGCGAAATTGGTCCCGACTTAATTTAGAAAATCAAAATGTTACTTTCAATGAAAATTGTTAATTTAAATGTAAATGCGAAAATATCGAATGCACGCGGCAGCTCTGATTCTTCGCTCGCTCCAAAAAGAATCACATGATTCTCAAATCAAGCTGGCCATGTCTGATCGGCCTACCCCACGTCTCACTAACCCGATGCGGTTTCAGTAGGAAGCACTTGTATAAGCATCTCCTCACATGTTCCTACCATAAATGGTGCCTTCTCAAATTCGATCCAACGTGCAATGTAATATAAATGAAAGTCGCGAATGAACAGCAAAAAAGTTACAAAACAGTTCATCCTATAGGGGAACTTTTATATGTGGAAAAGATAAATTTCCGAGTACAAACTTGCCACAGTCAATGGTGATAATTATAGTGCCGTTAAAGCTGTCATTTAGCTTCATTGCATGTCATTTAGAAGAATCTTAACTGTACCTGATTCCGGATTGTCTTCTTTCGGTGGAACAAATGGGACAGATTTTCGCACGCACGAGCCGAGATAAGCTGCAAAATAGCTGGTCGATTGATCGCCACTTTGAAAACAAGCAACAAAATTTCTCCTATAGGATGAAATAACTCAATTAGAAAAAAAATATCGACCGCCATCAAAACGATACAGAATCTACAGTATTCTATCCTTTGGGCATCTAGCTCGAAGTATTCTACCGCACGTATAAGCCATAGCGAGAGCCCAACGCCACCTATTAACATCACAGCGCTTGAAGCCATGTATGACACAACTGCATTGAACAATATGGAACTAATGTATTGGAAGCTGTTCTAGTTTAACTCTAATTTGGACGGATGATAACTTGAATAAAAGAATTCAATCATACATATTGAATTTGTAAATATACAGTCATATATAAATTAGCATCAAAGTCGTCGCATTGAAGGTCAACGAGTATGTCTACGAACCGAAGTTATTTTCTCAGTCGGGGAAAATATACATTTTTTCAATTTGATTTAACATCTCTAAACGCTATTTTCAATGAACTTGAAGAATCGTTAGTTTCATGAAGCGCATCAAAATTCAGTCAGTTTGATAATTGAACACTATATTAATCAATAACAAAAAGCAGACGAAAAATAGCTATTGTCACCAATCATGAACGCATCGTTTCCCCACAACAAGGACAACTCTAGCCGTGATGACTGTCGTTCCGACTATTATCGGCCGGCATAGTCGTCTGCTAAGTTTGTCTGCATGACTTTCAACTACATATCTTAATACTTTAGCGAGGAAAAGAAACGAGACAATGTAACTAAAGATCTATGATTTAGTTACATTATCGATTTTTTACCTCTAACGACGATAGATCTATTAGTACCAGTAACATTCTCATTACTATTTGAGATCGATTCACCTGCGCTAGAATAACATGTGAGACTATTGAATTCATTATAATTTGCTATGTTTATATATCTCCAAGCGTGCTTAGGGACACATACATATTCGTTAGGTTTTTGTACATATCGGTATTATCGAAATATTTTCATTAGAACGTTAGTCAATTGAAGTACGCATGCATTTTACGTGTACAGCTTAGTCTATGCTAATATTTTAGCATATACTATCAGGACCACCAATACGGAACCTTCGAGGGATCGGGCGACTGCTGTCCATTTTTGTGCATGTCAGTGTGCTTCATATTGAGGTAAAAAGCTGATCAGCTCGACGGTCCACAATACCATACGACAAGATGGCGACAAATCGGTGAGACATAGAGATCCCGATCGTGACGTTGCCCTTCGTACCGTTGTATTCTGTAACGTGTGCAACGAAAAGGCAGCGCTAATAATAAACACAGGCCACTTGTGCGAATTATGCGACACGTAAGAACTGAGACGGATTATTTACGCATTGAGGACTAAAACGTTCAGTTTTTTTTTTCTCTAAGGACACAAAAAGCGTGTCCTGACAGCATTCAGGGGGTAAACCGAAAGCGCGCCTTTATTTTGTACGTACCCGTATTTTCAAATTGCCCAACTGTACTCTGTATAGGTGGCCATTGAGGTCACTGGTAAATGACCGTAAAGGATGGAAGTGTGTTTAACTTCATCATTGCGTTTCAAAGGCAAAGAGACTTACGCCTGCAACTGGCCACCAGCAAATCCTACGTGAAGTTGGTGGGCATTTGCATACGACATCTCGTGTATCTTGAGAGGCTCTGTCCTTTGGCCTGAGGTATTTTGTCGCTGCAAATAAAAGACACGTGGGAACAAAGGAAGTCTAAAATGTGGTGTCAAGCTTGAGTGCTTCTTTATTATCAGAGTTATGGTAGGACAACTCTGAAATAGATATGGCTCATTGCCCTCACCCTAGTACATATGGAAAAACGCCTATTTTTGGTGGGGTGGCTAGATATAGGTAACAACTACAGGTATTACCACTTGATACTACTATTATTACTCTCGTTTTTAGATCACAATCAGTCTATCATTCAATTCGTAGTAACACTACATGGCAAGCGCCTTTTCTATTATTGATTAACTTGAACCGGAGAGAAGGGCAATCTGTGATTCATTAGGCACCTCCCTATCTGATCCATCGAATTTACAGATTTCTTTGCGCCTGGTTCTGCGACGGTACTTACTTTAGGCTCACTTACATAAACGAGACCTAATCATGTTAGGAAAATTCAGTCACCAGTCATTCTACAATGTTATAGGCTTACAATCAGCCTACGTATGTTTGCCAAGTCGCAAAAAAAGTAGTTCTCAACTTAACTTACATTTGCTCTCTCTCTCTAGAACACTGACCGTAGCCTAACATAGCTCTTTACGGTAAGTGATGAGCTGTTTGCTCGTTTCAACATCACGGCTGGTGCAATATTCATAGCACCATCTTCAAACGAACAAAGCTCTGGAATGGATTTGTCCTTAAATTAAGTACTATTGCTTAATTAAATTTTCCGATTGCGAAAAAAAATGAGCTGTACCTGTTTCAGTACTGATCCGACGTTAATAGTAACATGTTTTATTGAAGAAGTTTGACAGCTTTTGATATTGCCGTACTGTCAACGTTTAGTTTAGACAGAAAACATGAGGTAGGATACCATACAAACCTAGTTTCTTATAGGCAAACACATTGATTCTGCTCTAAAAAATGTATATAGTCCTTGTAATTATCATACGATAGAAACACTATTGTAACTTCCATTGTAGTCGATTCCACTGAAAAATTAAAAATAGAAAAATTGTTGGTCCGTCAATAAAAGGACAAACCCGATTTTTTATTGACAGATTATTTGGTGGTTTAAGCTCATAAAATAGAACTGGGATTCCTTCAATTTGTAAAGTATATTAAGAAAACATATCATATTATTAGCAGTGTATTGAGAAGGAGCAATTATGGTTGCTCTACGAAAACCGGTCCAATTTTATAACGATGTATCTCAAAAGGTTTGAAAGGCTACCTTTTTTTTTTTAAATAAGAACTAAGTTAAGTTTTAGATTGTCACAGTTCTACTTATTATCTGAGGCTAGTTATCGTCAATAACGTCCCTAATTGGATTATATACTTTGTCAATTATAAACCGTTTTCGCTGGAAGGAATATAAGTCGAAACTTATATGACCTCTATGCATAATCATTGCCACAGAGGAAAAAACGTCATATTGGTGCGTATCCTAAAAATAACCCTCGTTCTCCAAACTTATACGTTTTTAAGGAAGACATTTATATCGTTGCCCATACACCTTCACAAGATCGGGTCATATGAGCTCTAATAAGTCGACGCGAAAAAGTCAGCCAATCATCAAGCCCAGAAATCCAAATTATTTCGTTCCGAAAGAGAGAGAGAGAGAGTTGTAATGAGAATTTCGATAGTCAGTCATGATATAAAATATTGATTATATAGTAATGAGGTCCTTTCGTCTGAACTGTACGGCGTATCATTACAGTTATCTAGATGTCCCTCAAAGGCACCAAAGTTTGCCATATATGCATATGCCGAGTTGCATCTTGAAGCAAATTTGCCCTTTCGATTTCTCTACAACGCCGCTCAGTTTCACACATAACCTAAACAAGTAGTTCCTGAAACTGCCACGGAGGTCATGTGACATTGCTTAATCGAAGGACTTCGATGAAGGCGTAATTTAACAGGAATTTAGTTTGAAAAATGTAGTTCTTGGGTACGTGAAACTGTATTAGAAGAGCTAGCTGGCTATCTTATATCTTTATAGTTCAAAGACATCAGATAGATTCCGAAAAATGTATAGCTATCGCCGGGAACCATATATTTCAAAACGCAGTAAATATTTTATCCTCATGTGTATCTTGAAGATGCCGCAGGCTTAACGGTACAAACGTTTAAGATCAACTGTCCATTGTTGCAACAAAAACAAGTACTTCCAAAGTTCTCATCTCATATGGCCGTACTATTTTCTAGATTAGATAGATTTTGTCTTATCGAATAGCTGTACGCTCTCATCAGCTCCCTGGCCTGTCGAGAAAAGCTACTTTTTTAAGACCGACAAGTAAAGCGTAATATCGTAGATCATCCATATAAACCAGTTTTGTTTCTCGCTGAAACAACAACGTATTATAGAATATGTAATGACTACTCCCATTTAACCAGAATCAATTAGCAGATCGGTAAGATGTGCCTATTTATTCAAACTTTTATTTTTCCAGCACAAATTTTATGCATAACAAGTCAGTTAACTGCAAATACGGGGCTGGTATAGCAGAAAGTTAAATTGAAGTTGAGTTAAGTAAAGTTGCGTGCAAGCCTTAGCGAGAATTGTGTTAAGATATCAAAAGGTAATAGTCACTTTTCGATGGGTTTCCTAACGCATGCAGCTTTTAAGCCAATTTCCTAGAGGCCAACGTCACACTCTATAAATTTCGTTGTTCGTTGGACGTATACGGATCATGTGATTTGACTAACGAAAACAAACCATGTTCGCGCCAGATTGTATTGTTATCCGTGCATTTGAGTGACTGTCTACAAGACCGTTATGACGCCAGCGCTCTATGATCTGCGACAGGGTCGTCGATTCATCCCTATAACTAAAATCATCGCTTGATGTTTGCAACCAAAAAAATGTACCGTACCTGTCCTTATGGACCAGAGCGGCTTCGCAGTTATATGATGTCCATTTATAGCAAGTAACTGATGGATATATCAACGTTTAGTCTAGGAGGAAAAGGAACCGTAGCTGAGTTTTTGGTTAACTCAGTCACAAGAATACACTAGGTCTGAAGCGTGGCTATCACTCCTACAAAAAGTTGCCAAAAAAGTTTCGCCGTATCTTGTCACTTAGTTACACCACACGATGTTACTAAGGACAATATGCAACGACGACCTACGAAAAGCGCAATCCATCGCTCTTCTATGAATATTGCCACTGATTTTTAAACCTCTATCCTCTAAACCTCTATGAGCAGTTTCGTCATATCATAGTGAATGATACCAACCTGGGATTTCTATTCGGTTTCCTGCCATGATCTAATAACTTTTAACTAGTAGCGTGCACTCAACGTGTTTTCGAGATAATTTTGCTAAATTCGGAAAGCCTTAGCATCAATACGTTTTCGTACTACTTGTTGCTCCATGTATGCCACTTCGTAAACTTGGATCGTAACTATATTTCTTCTGCTAGAAGTTAACTTTAAATCGGTTACAGGTATTACATCTTGCCGCAAAAACTTCCCCTGAACTGCGCAGTTAATACCAGCTATTTTACTTGAGCAGCGTATTTTAGAGTCTTTTGAGTCTGTTTTTAAATGACGGATATATTTCTGGCTTGAGCGGTCGTCTCCGTACGTGCACGTCATAGCAAATTAATGCTTCGCCCGTCTGTAACAATATTCGCCCAAACATGATGAACCTTATCTTAATTAGGCTGACTCAAGCAGTAATTAAACCAAAGTCACATTGAGTTTTTACCGAATGGACATATCAATGGTATTTTCGACACGTATCACTAGTAGGTAGCTCATATCAGGCTCGATCTATGTTCCGTAGTATATTGTCACGAAAGTAGCGTTCAGTTTTGGGAGTGAAGAAGGCCTATAAGCCCGTTGAAAAGCCATATGTATTTATATTCTTAGTATGGCAGTGCTTTTGTTAACAGTCTACTTGTGCTTCTAATCTAAGCGATTTATTTGTGACGCAGATGTAGAAGAAGACTGCAAAGGAAAATTCCGCTATTTTTCTTTAGCGAACCTACAAACCTATTAAAACGAATCACGTATGTCCACTTAATAATCATAGGTTGTCCTCATTCGGCCGGTAGTATTCTGCTTCGTTCTCATACTTTTTTTTTGTATACAGCTTTTAGTCTACCTTTAAGTAAATAATACAAAGGCGGCTTGCGCCTTTCCTACGCCAAGTTATTTTTTAACAAAAAGGTCTCATTTTTCTCATTCGAGATGTATATGGGTATGCCGTAAAAAGTTGGCAACAGACAACGACATCACGTGGACAAGCAATATCCTCGACCTCCTAGGAACCGCGACCCTCCTTATGCTATAATGAATCGAAAGTACAAAATGGAATACATGGACACGATTATAGGCGTCTGGTATTATTACGGCAGAATGCGAAAGCTTGTGACGCCCTATTTACGATAGCTAATTCGTGATTTGTTCAGGTATTTTTCTCAGTAACTCCTAGAATTCATATGTACGTAGTATTAAAGTTATCTAACTAGTCATCATTCATGTTAGTTAACTACAACGTTTTAAATGGTCTGTAATAAGTATGGCTCAAATAGTGCGGGGAATGGATTTATCCATATTGTCTTAAATAATGAATCTGCTAAATGGGAGACTCGTCCACCTTATGTATTTAGAAAGTTAATATAACTGTCAAATATGGAATCACCATATTTATCAAAAATCACGATCCTTTCAATGAAATTGTTCATAAATTTTCGTATAGGCTATGTAAAAGTCAATCCCAACGAGAAACATGCTAATATTACACCTGCTATCCTCCTTACTGCATGACAGTATGTGTTTGCCTGCTTATTTTAATTTGAAACGTTACTAATATAAAGTAATAAGCGGCTGAAGACTCCAATTAAAATGCCAGAGTTCATTTAATTACCAATAAAATTAATTAAAGTAGTAAAAAACGCATTGCATAAGCCAATGATTATATTCAGCTCAGTTTCTTGGACCGGTGCGTCATCTGCTTTAACTAGTCGGCTTAAACATAACAAACTTTAGGACTTTTAAATGAAAACTGACTTCGTCAACCGAAAACTGGGCGATAATTTTAAGTAGGCTTCTTTCATATTATCATACTCGTTTCCTACAATAGTGTCAAGTGTTATATTCAATTGGCAGTCGCTGCATGATTTAAAAAAGAAAGATATCCTGGTTTGTAGGGTTTGAGTAATAAACGTTGGAGAATTTTTTTCTCGAAGAAACGTTCTCTTACAACCGAAAGCTGACCGATATAGGCGGAGAACTTCCTTAACGTACTTTTAACCTACGAGAAATGTACAGGGGCCCAACACTTAGATAGAATAGAAAATGAAAAACGCAAAGCATCAGGATTTAGGCAGAGGCGGATAGGTCAATTGCGCAGAAGAATCCTTCTCTGGGGCACCATAGTTAAGGCCTGCCTGTTTCTATTCAACACCTTCATCTAAGAGCTCTCCCGCCAGCTCCGCTACGAAGCAAGCACTCTAGAAAGACAAAGAAACCGAAAGATCATATGAGTTAAAGTGCCCTATTGGAGTTGTCGGGAGATACAACGAAAAACGAGACTCCGAACGGGTTATAGGTGGGTCCACTACCTGCATGCTTGAGCACCCCTCTTTTTCTAATACAGTCCCTGTTTTTTCCCGTTGGCCGCGGATAGGAAGCTGGCCATGACACTTATTCGTCGTCTGCACAGCATTGCCTTATTGAAACTCAACGAAAGAGAAGTAAGTTACGATTTCAGTCTGCACAGCCAGACTTCTTTGACGGCCATTCACCTTGCCTTGGAAACAGACACAGAATTTCCCAAATCAGAGAAATTGGTGCCATTCCCAACAACAATCGATTGACGCAACAGTTCGATCGCTGCTGGCACGAGGCCGACACATTGGCCATTGGTCGACTCGACGGAACAAGCGTCGACTCCTATTATCTATCAGACCGCTCTGTGTCTATCCCCTAGAAAATAGGTTTTTCGCCCTAGATAGGATGCTCGCTTCTTGACAGACGTCAAGAATGAGTCGAAAGCGAAATGGCTTACGTAATATTAAATCAATGTGTCCCAGGTTACTTTGATGGAGTATTATAAGCCACTGTGTGCTGTAGATTATTGTGTATAGTGAACCATTAGGTATTTTACACGGTTCTGTACCATATGCTTGGTGTAGTTTGCATACTTATCGCCATCGATCTGTATATCATAAAAAACACATCATTTCCTTAGCTTACTCAGACTTTTCAAGGTATATGACGGATTTGCGTCTCACTACACCTACATAGTACATATGGAGCGGTTAGCTCTGAGCATCAAAGCACGTGCTGGTTGGCGAGAGTACGGGATCATTAAACTGAACCTTAACACCGCTGTCGATGTGGTTAGAATAATATTTTATTTCGTTGCCTCTTGTTTGTATCATGATTCGGCTATTCGGTTGCCCGGCCTATAAAAAAAAGAAATGCTCGAAAACGACTACGACGTCATTCACTCAATATGTACCGGCGTCATCCTTATAGTGCGTTTAACCTGTTAATTTTGTGCGCATGCGGTCATCATTTGCGCAGATTCGGTAAGGGACCTTTGGGAGCTAGTGATCAAAAACTCGTCATAATATAGTACTTCATAAATGCCAAGTGTAACTTTAATGAACTGTTTGATCTAAAAAGGCTTGTAAAAGCAACTTGAATAAGCCTACTACGATGTACGTTTATATATATATATAGTCATTAAGACAATCGATGTAACATAAATGTCGTTACGTTACGTACGAAGTGTTTATGTTTTTTTTCTTTATTATAAACAACTACGTTCAGACTTAGGCAGAATTCAAACGATGCTTGGTATGCCGACCACCAGTGCACGGTTTCGGTTAATAATTTTTTATAATTTGTACGCTATGTAAATGGCTGAAAACTTGCCCACTTCTAGCGATCTTCCAAAAAATATAACATAGTAATAATAAACGCAGCACGTAAAGCTTCGACTGCACATTGTACCCAGTTAATTGTCGTTAGGTGGTCAACATGTAGTAATTGTTAAGTAGCTAACTAAAACTTCATTTTTAACTTAAAGTCAGTAAATAATACTACGACCTTTTGTATGTTGTCTGTACCCTAACAATGCTATTCTACAAAAAAGCACAGTTCTATTGGATGGAACAGCTCCGCGTAACGCTTGCACACTTCTGCTTATGAAAATCTGTGTTATTGTGCCCATTTGTCCCTTTCCGTAATACCACACGATTTGCGTCAATCAATTTTTTCGGCCTAACTTAAAGGAAGCTCTGTCCTAGTGTATAAACGGGCTACGGTTGTTTCCCTATTCTATTGCGCCAACTTTGCCTGCTCGTTGTAGTTATCCAGTGCACTTCTTTCGCCCTGGAAAATCCACTGCATTGTATCAAGTATACTGTTGCTTTCCAGGATAGAAGTATCCTGTAATTCAGAAGAGCGTATAAATCGTCCTGTGACCCTTTGGCAGTTGGCTCAGCTATCTGTGTTTCTCACCTCATGCTTGCACTTAAGCCGCTGCTACCCTACCATTTCAAGGTGGCACTAACCTTAGCTGATAAAACCTCATGTAAATCTATGTAGATATTACATTTGTCTATTATGGTAAAAATGAGGAAAACTGATCTAATTTTATGATTGTGATGTTCGCTGAAAGAGCTCAGCAATTATTTTATTTCGAAGCTTCACAAATTCTGAACCGTAGTTAAGGTAGTTGTCCAACATCTTCAGATTTACTTTTAAATGCACGAAGTAACCTCTTCAATACTGTTTTGAAAAGACTAAGTTTATGCAATCATATCATTTTCATTAAAGTGTACTTATAACGCATCAAGTCATTTTCGAGACAAGCCGACGGGGCATATATATATAGGTCTCTATTATAGGACCAGCCTGGGTACACGGTATTAGTTCTTTACCCGACAGCTCAGAAGTTCGTATCCAAATTTCCTTATTTATATTTCATGTTACGTCTTTTTAAAAGAAACAAAATCCGCTTAACCAGCCTTGCACGAATTGCTCTGTATGCAAGCAAGCAAGCAAGCGCGTTACTTCACTTTAAGGCGTCATCCGACGCAGTAGACATTTACGGTTCTGCTATGGTTTTCAAATTAAATTTCTTTGTTATCGAGTTCGCTTTTTTGGGAAACAAATACGCTATATACGAGGCTCAGAACAAAGGTGTCAACTGAAAATTGGGTTTTACCCACAACATGGTATTTCCTAGATTGTAACCTGGCCAGGAATCATTTCCGCGGTCGATTTTTGTTGGGTGTTGCTAATAGAAGACTTGTTTTCATAAGTAATACGAGCAATTACAGCCGGGAAAATGCATCATCTCTGGGAGGTTTGTACGGCGCGGAGGCAGTGGACACTACCCGATCACTGGTCATAGTCCAAAGATAATCCCCTACAATGCGTTTGCTCTTTTCTATAAATAAATTCGTATGTATGCCCCTGTTTTCCACGGGCTTTTTAGAACCTTCCACTGCCTTCGAAAAACCACCGCCTTCTTGTCCTGTGAAATGTTTCGCTGTGGTAAATGACGTCGACATTCATTACTTTAGCGCACGTAAGGGTGCCTCGAAAGCTGCTAGTGAAGGAGACTTGATGTTTCGTTTTCAACAATCGTAACGTTCATTATATTTTTTCTTGTGATGATAGCGCACCCTTTATTCTGCTGACAATAAACTTTAGCTGGCTCCTAGATGTGTTTTTAGCGTTGTGTGTTCGCTAACAAAGGATTATATATATTCGTCTCGAAATGTTCATTTCGTGCTGAAACATTGCCACCGAAACGTGTTAATGACGATGTCGATAAAATGATCGACGTATGTTTCATCGATATGCTTGATCCTCGTTTATAAGTTATTTTATAGTTATAGTTTACTGCCTGATTACCCCACCCGTTTATGCGTAAAACTCTCTATAGATGTACAGACGTTATTCGGCGCAGCTCATCCCACTGATTTCGAGTATTGTCAATAGCTAGTGATTCCTCGACCTAAACCGCTAATATTTATCAAAAGAAGAAGTCATAGTTGACCTTGCATATAGGAGAATCTTGTTTTAGCTAGGGTTGCTTTGCAGGACCAGGTTTACTTTATTTTTTTTTTCGTTGTTCTTTATTTATCGTTCTGTCTCCTTTATTTGCCTCTTCCGTTGCCGTAATATGGCTCAGTACCCGTCATCTAGAGAAAGAGTACGAAGTTTCTCGATATGAATGCAGAACAGTACTATGTAGTTTCCTGAAAAAAGAAATCTTATTATTTTCCTTGACCGAGCAGATCGAAATCTCTTAAATTGACACTTGGTTCAACAAAACTATTAGATTTTTGCTAATGAACTTCGTTTCATTATAAATATAACGAAGGACTGGTTTTATCTGTATTGGATAGTCATTGAATTTTGAGCGCATCAAGTCTACATAAAAATATATTACCTCGTATATCAAATTCATTATTCCAGAGATCAAGCAAGCAATCAATTTAGCAGTCACATGTTTCTCCAATATATATATATATATATATGAAAACGGTAATCGCTGCCCTTTATTTTGTATGTTGCGTACGTTCGACTCGGTACTTTTGTCTAGTGGCTGACCTCAGTCGGGCAAACGGTCCATAATCGTATACGGAATAGTGAAAACAATAGATGTGTGTTTTTATATATACATATATAATACCATATGGAACTAACTGTTTATCTTAATTAAATGTGACAATTGGCTGGTTTTCTCTGGCCGTAGTTGACTTCAATACCTCTTTCACAATAACAATTTGAATTCAAGAAATTCATATACAACCTTTCCCAAATAATTGATAATTAATCCCTTCCGTACATTGGGCGTGTCTACTTTCTCACACGACTTGTTCATCTGGGATAAACAAATGCCATTTTTCTCAACTACCGCTCGACTGCTTCCCAGTATCTTTGCGTTAGTTTCGATAATTAGGGTTCTTCTTTTCTACCATACTAAACACTCAACGAAACCCTGAAATATATATGTGGTATGGCTGATGCCCTCATTGGTAATAGAACGCGAGGTTTTTAACACTCGGTTTATAACTCCTCGAATGTAAGGCAATGAAAACCTTTTAGTAGGTCCGTTCGATTTCGAGTGAAAAAGTTAGTCTCGGCCATGGCACCTTCAATAATCAAATTGCAGCCTTTGAGGTATTTTTTGCGGTTTTCAATAACAAGCTGTGTCTGCACCAAAAACCAGGCTGATAGACCGAAGTGTGAGCGATACATGTTATTCTGACCATTCTTAAGGCTCTGTCCCATTGTTTCATAATCTAATGCTATCTATTCCCGGGAACGATGATACGACGGTCAAGGCGCAAAACGTTGTCGTAGACTGTGCCGTCTAATGGACTATTGAACGGCAGTTCCAGATGTAAACAGATGAAGAGGATGTTTAGTTTATGGTATGCAACTCAATATGGAGATAGCGCTCCGAATTGTGCTTCATGGTTCTCTCTGCTCAATGATGATCGAATGCGTTAAGAGTAGTGATAGATCGTTTTGTTTGGTCATTTCTTATTTTATGATCATCTGGCGAGTTGGTATCTCTATATGCCTTCTCTGCAATAAAATTTCCATATTTTACGCTGATGCGAGAAACTCTTGACAAACCTGTTTGCGGGTTTTTATGTTATGTTGCTTATTTAACGCCATGTACGACATGTCACTAGCAAGCCTTGGATCACCAGCTGTTTACTTTTTAACAAAACGTTCAGTTCCTTACATATAGCTGTTCTACTGTACTGCTAAAGTAGAAACCCGCGAGTTTATCCGGTACCAAACCCCTTAGAATGGCCAGATTAAATGGATTTTTCGTAAATGGCTAAAGCTTTATCCTGTAAAGAGCTATGCGAGATATACATTCAGTTAAGCAAATGCTCTTGCCCCCCAGAGGGCTCTAAATTAATCGTAATGTGAATGAATCGTGAACTTACGGCAGCAACTTCTACCCCATTTTTTGCGTTTGAAAACGGTGTTGTATTAAATTGGCCCAGCTTATCAGAATACCGCTTCATCGTTAGGTTTTCAATTTTGTATTTTTACACAGAGGTCAAGATGAAAACACTTACTCAATTATTATTTTTCTAGGATTTATGAGTTTTTTCTACATTACGAAATTGCTGAAGACAGAACCGAAACTATTCATCTCTATCATCCGGTCCAACTCAAATGACGCTTTTGTCTGTTTTATCACCCAAAAGCTGTTTTGTACATGTTTCGCAGAACGCAATGGTACGGAGTAACACAGCCTAAAATCTGCACGTTAACAGGTCGTGGATTGTAAGCTCTTGGGCAGAGCTTTGTATTTAGACCATTCCCCTTACGGCTGTTGCTTTTGTTCGATTCAAATTTTAATTCTTGCGATTTTTCGTCAGCTTAATAACACAGTGTGATATCTTCGATTACACTGAGCATTTTTTTGATGTCCATTATCAGAAAAAGTCGGTTCGGCCATTTGTACAGCCTTATGAAGTAACGAAATCAGCTGTACTGTGTTTCTCTTGGCGTACCCTCGTATGCAAATCTGCGATGTAACTTACTTCAATTTGCAGAGTTATACAAGTGACAAGGATACTGGTATATAGGGATTGTTCTACATCCGCTTTGTTTTCTACACTCTGTTTAGCTGAAATATACCGAAAGTTTGACATGTCTTCTTCGATTCGACAAATTGCGCCGCTATAGTTGTATAGAGTATCTACTTTAATGGAATGTAATGTTAAACATGATTGCCAATTCACAAAACGGAGCTCTGCCGGTAGATTCGTGTCCAAGAATACGACCTGCTGGTTATAACAGCGTGTTAGATAATCGGCTGCCTCTTACTATGTCTTAGGAGTTCCCACGCAAAACGCTTACCTCAACTAATAGCAGAAATACTGTTTCCCTTCGTTCACCGTTTCCTCTTTGTATTGTTGATCCTGATCACGTGCCAACACGTTGGCACAATCTTTGTCATGCCTGAGATACGTCAGTATCTTGCACTGGTCTCCTATCAAAGACCCATTGTTTCTCCATAGCGATCTTTCTCAGAAAATCTGCTAGACAACCTTATGAATAGCTGCTGCTCTATATATATATATATATATACCCCTTACTCGACCGTTTGACAAAAAAAATTAAATAAAGGAATTGGGTAAGGCAGGAAGGAATATGTACTACAAACAATTTAATCAATAAGTAACGAATGCGACCAGCCCTGTTGATGTATACTATACAATAAATTCAGTTGCTTCGTTTTGTTGATGTATCTTTCGTATCGTGTCCCATCTAATTTCTTCTCGAAAATCAGCCAGCTAGATGGTAATAATTTCAATTTTTAGATTGATACTATTTATCGTTATAGATTATCCGTAGCGTACCTATACCAGTCATTATGTGCCCAATGTCGTAGATTATTGCTACTGCTGTTGGTATATTAGGCACATTTATGTTGAATCTGCCACACACAGATGAGATGGCAACAAGCGGTTTTGTTGACCGCAACAACACTATTGAACTGCGAACAAATCAAAGCATACTACCGTATAGATACATGTTTAACGGTTATTTAACCTGTTCAGATAATAAGAATCACTGCGAAATGTATGAACCTGCGTAGATTTTAAAAGCCCTTGCTCTTTTAAACGTTGCCCCAACGATTCGTGGCTGCCCATCTGACTTGCTTCGGCTATTCGAATTGTTTTTCTTTGCAACAGGTAGAATAATAATTGTTGCATTTCCACTTCGGAATATACAAGCGTTCATGACGATAATTTTGTAAAGTTTCGGTCTTTAAATATAAGGCTCCCTGGAGCGATTGCACCTCACATTTAGCGGCCAACTTCACATTACAGTTCTCAAACTAAAACTTAAATTGTTCCCCGTTTCATGGAGTGTAGAGGCAAATTTCGACGCTGTAAAAGTGGTACGATACGTACAATAAGCCCCTGAAAAGAAGTTACAGGGCTTTAAAGGTAGAACTCACTTGCTCCCGGCTGTTACTTTAGCTATTACGTGAATGAAATAAAGGAGACGTGTTCTATCCGTCCTAATCACAACATCGCCAAACTAGAAAGGTCAGGTTTTCGATAAAGCCTCAAATTAGTTGCTAAAAATTCTTATGTCGGATGTGTCAAACACAAATATATAAACTTTTTTTTTTCAATTTTTACTCTAAACTGACGATATACCTTATTGCTGGCGATTATAGATTATGATTACTCCAGCGTAGACCGCATACTTTAGGGAATGGGCTGGGTATATTGGAAAATCCATCAGAAGGGTTGAATAATAGCACCTTCCCTTAATTCCGAAATCCTCCTGCAATTTATTTACTAGTTTGAAGACAGAACTCTCATTATCATCATCTATCAGGTACGTATCAGCGGTACATTTTCAACGTTTTGGACAAATCGTCTTTTTAGATATCCTGATTTATGGTGTTGCACAAATTCGAAACCACTGGGCCACGTGGGGCGTACTTGAACTAAATTCAAACGAGTCTAGGCGTAGTGAAGCCACATTACTTATGGCTGCCGGTACATCTTTTCTAAATTTACCAAAAAGTTTTTTGAAAAAACGTGTGTAACAAATTCGGTCGACAATCAATCAAACGCTCGAAGCAGCCGTTGTTGTTCTTCTGAAATGTACTTCTGCCGGCATTACAGCTGTTTCGAAGTCACCCCCAAAAGAACAGGATGGCATCGAACAATTGGTCTTCGTAGAATCGTAGCTCAGTAGCGAAGGTCACCTATTTTGTAAAGTTGTTATTATTACGAAGGCCACTCACAACAGTCTAGGAGAGTTCCTTGTTACATAGTTGCCACCGTGTCGTTTATATTTATCATAGTCTCAACCCCTCAAAGCGAACTTCATTTGGCTGTTTACTAGACCGTTTTTCCCCCAAACGCAGTTACAAGGATCATATGGTTACGATGTTCTGATTTGCGCATTGACGCATCCAGGTAGACTGCTGACTAAAGCACACTCAGGATAACTACGAGAACAATAGGAGCGTGTGACTCATGTGCCCAACGATGAGTTCAATGAAAATTTGTACACGAACCCTTTTCTACAATTATATAGCTTGTTACGTTTGATTATTTGCTACGACTATTCTAGAAGTAATTGTCAGCCGTCATTTAGCTTGCTGACATTGGAGATTTAGACGAACGCAGAGGTAGGAGATAACTAGGAACGAAAAAAAAATTGCAGACCTCAAAATGATTGGACTCGATATCCAGACGATTGAAAGCAGGTAGCAAACTTTTGACAGCTCTATTTGTCCGCGCTGCCAACTATCTGCAATGCTTTTCCCGTGTCTGATGCTCCTGCACATATTACATGTACATGGTCCTGAGATATGAGGAATAATATTAAAATTTGTTATGACGAATATGTCAATTTGACACTTAGCCAACCTGGTGACCCGGCAATGATACGAAATGTATAGATAGATATATATCTGTAAATAGAATAATGACTATGCTTTCTTTATGAGTTCTTTGATTTTACTATACCCCGTCAATTATAAACAGTCAATGTTTATTTCATTTATGACAACTACGATGATATCAGCCAACTTTGCTGTTAAATCTGTATCGATTCGGTTAATTATTATATATATATATATATTATTGTATAATTAATACAGTTAATACAGTCTCGTTACTCTGCCGCCTCTGAACTACTTATGGAAACGAGGTAGGAAATTACTTTGTTACTGCTTGGTCCATGATCGAATGCCACGTCAAAGTCATAACGTGCTGTTACGCGCGGCGGATTAAAGTATATTTACGAGGCGGTTAAAAGAAGCCGCTCCTAAACAGCTTTCGAAGTTATCGAGTGGACTGTTTAAATATCACGGTATGCGTTACATACATCTGAGGACACCCGGCTAGCACACAGAAGAACATAGTTGCAGTCTTCTCCGAAACAACTGATTCTAAGGACTACACAGCCACAGCTATCGACAATATGTCTTCCAACAGATAACTGTTATTTTGCGGGGTCAACAAAGATAGGACGCGAGTCTCAAATGGGACAAAAACGTATCGAACGGAAAAAAACAACGCATTTTTTTCCTCTCGAACAGTTTTTCGTTCAGTCCTTCAGATCGAGACCTTATATTCAGCTATACTATCCGCTCACGAGTCAGTGTATAGCTTGTAATAGATCCGCGTCAGATAATTCGGCTTGTTTTTGATGGGTTGGTAGGGCTCGACGAAAAAACGTAGCAATGAACAAGTCATATTGCGAAAAACTTACTCCGAGTACCTGAATTGTGAGCGCTAGTAAATAACAGTACGGAGTTGAGCGCGCCATTTTCCGCATTAGGGTACAACGGAGCCTATATACGGGACGACTGTTGTCACTTTCGATAGCTAATCGGATTTGAAAGCAAAGACGTCAGAAAATATATATAACATATATAATATATATAACATATACTATCGTCAGCTGACGGTTTTTGATTATCCGTAAGCTTTAGCCCGTCTGAGGAGGTCGATCGTTTCGAGTAGAAAACAGCAACGGAAATAAATGTTACAACATTAACACTAATAAACGTTTTCGTACTACCGTTTTAAATATGTAGTTAAAGCGTTACCCCTCACCTGTAAAACGATAATATCGTTTGATATTCAAATTATTAGACCTTCAAAGTCCTGTCCTACTAGGACGTGGTTTTTATTACCAGGAGATTATGAACTGAATGAAAACCGATGAGAACATTGAATATAACATAACTTTTTGATCGTTTAGCGAAACCCAATTACTCTCGATCGGCCCAGCGCTTCTGCCCAAATCTGACTACTTTTCCAATCGCACAATTATTTGACCGATTTGCGACGACTTAAGCATCGCTGCGACCCATTAACTAGAAAATCTCTTAAACCATGCCTTGAGACGCGAACTTATTCCGCCCACAACTTCAACTATCGAGCAATATAAAAAGAGACGATCATTGCATTTATGCCAGTGCGATGTTTAAAACTTCTCCGGGTCTATACCTTGAGCCTTGCGTCGTAAACATGCAAATGGTTCATTAGAATAACCATTTATGCAATATTTTACGATATTCAGTTTGATTACACGGACATACATTTAATTGATAAAGGCGTAAATAATTTATATGACTAACGCAAGGTAATATTATATTTGTTTGATAAATTGTTTTTATCGTTGCACTATCGTTCTTCATTCTATGCTTGACCATATTCTGTAAATTTTCATGCCTAAGTAACAAGCATTGTCTGGCACTAGCGCTACTTACGTGCACGTAATAAATTATTAGGCTGTTGCCAAAAATAGCCAGAGCAACAAAAATATTGGTGAAACAGATTAAAATATGCTTACAATGAGTGTTCAGAAGGATGAGGTGGAGTTGACTCAACCTTGTAAAAGTTTATATCGCCTTAAGATTTTATTCTTTAATGATTGGATCTGCAGTCGACTATGTGTCACAATGGAAGTGTAAACCTGCGTAGAATGTATGCACATATATTTTACAAAATACGAAAAGCTGTATGGTACTGATAATATAATAACTGGAAAATGGTGATAACAATAAAAAGCAGCTTCTGTTAGCTAGGTTTGTAGATGAATGGTCATTGCCCCGAAAATTTCGAAGTTGGCCAGCGTCACCTGTATCACCGTTTGAAGTTTTTTTTTTTCAGGATTCGATGCCTATGCACCAGATTCAAAAATCCGTGGCTATACCATTTCGAACACTTATTTGAGAAAAGTGTATTAATATCTATTAAAGTGGCATTTGCATACATTTGAATCAATATACAACGTTTAGTTGATAGAAAAACATCCATAGCGAACAATCTAAGTCTGCTATATCCGCAACGCAGAATGTGCGAAAATGACGCGTATGATACAAAACTATGTATCAAGAAAGAGGTTGACAAATACACAGTGTTAAGCCACTGAACACTACCATAAACAGCAAACAAGGTCACACAACACCTCATGCAACTATAACTCGAATGGAATATAAAATGAAGTGTATCAATAAGTTCACATTATACACTGCTCTCTCTTTCTCGAGACTAATAGGCATCTAAAATGAAGGCAATTCCTAAGGCGTCGACTGTAGTTACTGGCTTCGTTATTCCCTGGACCATAACCGAGCTATCTATTTATCTTAACCTTGTTTGTACGACTTGGAATTTGAAAGGCTTGACGACGTCACGATATTCCGCATATCTCGATCCAGTCTGTTACTTAATTTAATTTCCATGCCGATCGAATATTTGCATATGTGGAAGCTTCTGAAACATATACAGACAATGCATCACCACTGCTATGAGCTTTTTTTCTACATCCTTTTCGTTATTCTTACTGCCGCTGCTGTTGCGAGGGATTGCGTAACGTTTTATAATAAGCACGATGGCTGGCCTCGTCTTTGAAGGCAACCCAAGTGAATGTCACCCACGGGGCATAGAGTTCTCAGCCAACTAGAAAGCCGCGTACCCCTCCCCCCCTTCCCCTTCTCCAGCTTCGTATATGAGTTTGTTTTTCTGGCAAGTTAGAAGAATGCCCTCGGCCACCATTAGGTCCTTCTTCCCTGCCCAGACTTAACTGCGACAGATGAGAGCGTGATCTGGGAAGCGGCAACGTTAGCACCAGGTGACCACAAGCGCTAGTATCGCCAGTGGATCAGAAGGCTTAGACTAGCGTATTTTTCAGATGCTGAGCAGCAAAGCTGAGCTGAAAGAAACCGCTAGAGCCCCTGGCAGGACTGCAGAAGTGATTCGGGGTAGCTGGGAAAACCGCAAAGAAAGTACCAGCAGCATACGAAAATTTATTATTACATAGATCCGTCTGGTCGTAGCGGCCAAGGACGTTCGACAAAAGCACTTATTCAGTAAAAATACCAACAATACGAAGGTTAAAGAAAAAGCAGCATCTGCGGCTGTTATGAGCCATGAAATGTCGGAAGCATTGAAACAGCAATATATAATATTGTCATTGTTTTGTTGCAAAATCTGTGTATCATGCGTAGGCAATAGTTTTATCGTGTATATCTCCATCGTAATATAAATATATATCTAAAAACTATCAGAAGACGAGGCTACACCGCTGGCACAGTAATCGAAACCATCTTTAGCTTTATTGATGACTAGAGTGAATTTGTGATTAAATAATTTAATTATATATATAAATAGGACACATTATTACAGACATAATGGACGATGGTAACCGAACCAGTACAAACTTATTAGGAAAAAAATATCTGTCAATTCCTGATAACCGCAGGGCGCGGATGAACCGGTCAGCACAAAGATTCCTAATTCTAGCCACTCAGAAAAGTTGGGGTCCGACAAGAAGTACATTGACGCATCCTTAACCATCCTGTCACTCGCAACGTTCTGTCTGAGAGCTATGTATATAGGTTTCCAAGAGGTATACCCTCAGGGGAGGCTCCCATTTTTCTCCAGCATCAGTGCCGCCACTTTGAAATCAAATCTTCAGGGTGTATCGGAAACAGGGATGAAAGCAAGCAGGTTAAACTGATTGGAAAAGGTCGAGCTTCACTGCACAGCATCTGAAACAGTCAACAAGCTAAACGTAGCACACGCAGAAGCCGCCCCTTCTCCCATCACATAGCCAACTGTGCTCCCAATACCAAAATGTATTAGGGCCCAGATAAACCCAGATGATTTTGCTGTCGCAACTATGTTTTAAACAGGAATAGAGCTTTCCAACCGTAAGGAACGCATTTTAACCACACATAATTGTGTAAGTCTATATTCGCACTAGGGCACAGAGAGTTAAATCATCAAAGCCCGCGGGCTTACTAGAACCCGAATGACTTCATTTATAACGCAGCAATCATACGCCACTTCTAAAGGTTTGTTTCGTAAGACAAACCAAATCCGTCTTTAAAGCACGCATTGTAGGTAAGAATTTTACACAAGCATCGATAAGCCAATACTATAGAAGTTGAGTACTACTGGAGCATGGAAATTGCATGCTATGCTAAAGACACCGCGTATTAATAAACTTGTCGTCCGCGACGTCCTAATATATAACTACACAGAAAATTCTATATGGAAAGTAAATAAACTGGGAAAATAGAAACCCGAATAGACAACTAGATGGAGCAGTAATGATTTTGTAATAATTTTGCACCTAATAGTGCTGAACGGGGAATAGAACGGGCTATGATTATGGCTAGACAAATCGTTTGATGCGAAGTAGACGGGTCGAAGATTCATCTATTACAGGTGCCATAGCCTCCATATTGACACATCCACTGAATGCCGTTTGCCAGACTGAAACCCGTATAACATCGTGCTAATGCACGATTCAGGTATGATGATCTGTGACCATGATTATTTAGAATATAAGTCATCTATCGATCGTACGGTTTTGTCTAAACAAAGCGTTATGGAGCAGTAAAAACGTTGTTCTCAAAAGCCACCATATGTTATACTTGGTTTTCAACAACGACGTGTGATGCATCGCTTTCATATATACTCGAAATATGGCCACCTATATGACTCCACGGCTGATCATGTGCCTCAATGTAATATTGTATATATGAATATATATATAGTTCGTTCAAGCAAAACTGTGCGAAACGAACGAACTTCTTTATCGTACGATAGAGGTTGAACATGTGACTAAAGAAAAAATGAAGGGTACGACTCAGTGATACAAACACAACCAGTGCAACATATATTTCATACTCGATGTGGGATGTCGTGGATCCAGAAAGCATTCAAAATGTTCAGTAGAATGCAACTCAGTCTGCTTTTGCCTCATCTATCGTACCGTGGGCAAATGTAAATAGTCTAACATCGACCTGGTGGGGCGTGTACAGCCCTGCGGAAGACTGCTGCGACGCAATCTCAGGCTGAAGGTCTAGTTCCTTGCTCTGCTGTTGTTGGTGATGACTAAAAAATACGAGTGGTTGTTCGGGCTAATGATTGCATTGTTGCAGTGGTAATCAAAGGTAAAAAAATCTGTGCGGGTTTTTTGGTAAAATGGTAAACATCATTGCACGCGCATGAAAAAGCTCCTAATAACCATTTACTGATAGAATAAATACGACATATGACGGAAGCTAATTTACTAAGAAGCCTAAGCCACTGGAAACACCGCTGAAACTATTTGATAGGATCGGGGAGCCGTTTTGTCAAACTGCCGAGCGTATCGATGGCATTCAATAAATGTATAACTAGAAATGGAAAAAGCATATCTGTATGTATATACACATATATAATATGGGGCGCATTGTATACCGCGCCCTTACTGCAATAGAAACTATGGGCAAGTGCCTGTTCTAGTACCCTAATGTCTCCAGCTGATCAGTAGCGAACGCGAACTTTCTGCAGGTGGTGACGAGCGCAGCACTTTTGGTAGCAATCAAACGTCCAGGTACTGCAGGAAGCTGATTAAAAAAACATTCTACGGCGAAACCCGGAAATGTGGCCAAATATTTATTCGACGGACGGTTGTTTGATGAGGGCAGGCTTCTCATTTAGGTTGCTGTGTATGTTAACAGACAGCATCGTCCCATTCGAAGCTTTTTAATAAAAACACGATTAATTTATATAGGGTAAAAATTCAGTATGCTAAGTTATGACAATTTGGTATGGTCAGCTGGGTCTGTCCTACACAAATAAGCCATCAGGTTTCAGCATTTAAGTTCAAATCTATTGAATGTAACCTAATCATTTTGTCGATATGCAGCAAGAGTATTAGAAATGCCGTATTAACAAACATTTGATACAACTATTTCAAAAACCAACATCAGCACCGCCTAATCAGCTGTTGACAACGTTACGTAATGTTGTGGGTACGAAAACAGGATCAAAAAAACGTTTACTACATATTCACTTCAATCATGTTGACGTATTTAAATACAACTTAGTAAATCTATGGTGAGAACTTCCAGGAATACATCGATGGGGTGCCCATCAGCTGTTGGCTATAAAGGCAGATCAGCTAAACAAAGGTAATCATTTTTGTTGCATTTTGGCCACTGAGAGAGAGATATCGTTCATCTTCGTGCCAAAACAGATGAAATATAATCGGGTATGCGCAATGCGTCAAGATTTACGCGTTGCTGCCACTGCTTTCGTAATTGTATGCGCGTACACGAGAGCGCCGACGAAATAGAAGTACAAATTGTGAACTTTTGAAGATCATTATCGATTCTGCTAGCACGATTAAAAATCACTTGATTATTTAATAATGTTCTAAGTATAACAAGAAATTTTTGGGGGCCAGGACCAGGATGGCCGAGGGTCTTTTGCCACCTTGTAAAATGCTTAGATGCATCGATAGAAGTAAGACATCGCTGTGGCAACGTGTGCAAAAAATTGAGCCCAACCATTATGACTAACTTTGAGACACAGTAATTAACTTTCCCTACCATCAAAAGCTGCGTTTGCAAAAAAAAAAAAAAACGAACACGGATAGAATTGTTTGAGTCGGAAACGAAGGCATCAACTCTTAGCTTGCTCTATTCATCCGTGGGGGAAACTGAGCCAAGTTTAAGCACTCGATAATAGAACTACTAAAGGAAAGCCGAAAAAGTAGTTACTGTTATCTAGAATCCGTCTGGCGATGGCGGTCAGAGTGTAGTAGTACTATGTACATCAAGCCACCAATAAGAACGGCAAACAGGAACTATACATCAGGAGCAGGAACAGGAACGACCATCTGTTAAAATCAAGAACGGTAGTGCGTACATAAGCTTGCAGGTCGGGGGAAAAACAGTTTGGTGATGAAACAAGTTTAACTGAATAAATCATACAGTGCAGACATGAACATTATGAACAAAGTTCCATGCAGAAAACGAACGTCTCTTTAGGTACATACAAGGAGTGGCAGGCCATGTCAAACACGAATACAATGTAGACATTGTATCATAAATCTAGCCTTACAAATCAGCCTTTAAATAGTGTACGTCTATTTGACACGGCTTGTGTAATTTGTATATATATGTATGTATGATTTTTTCAACACTATTTAAATAAATACGTTTATTTACAAGCATCACAGGCTAAAGTCAGCTTCATCTAGGCCAAGTGTAGGGCTCAGCAGGAGTTGACTTTATTTCCGCCGAAGCCCTTATCTATCGCTAACTCTCAATTACTTTTCTATGGTTCACTGTGAACAAACCGATCTTCATTTAACAGTTTTACGCGTCATATTTATACATATCTCATATTGGACAGTGGTAATATAGAAACTTCTGCTTACAGAATAGATATAATATATAGATGTAGATCATAATTAGGTGCGTTTTCAGGTGGTAATTTATTATAATATATTGTACCGGATAATAAGGGTGCTGCCGTTTGGTATTGAGTCGCAGTCCTAAGTATCACTATCTCGTTATATGTCCAGCGATTTTGGGTTCGATAATAATATAATAGTTAAGTTTAACAAAGCATGAAGATCTAAATCCTATATATACTACTTCGAACAGTCTCATTATTGGCATTCTATTAGTGCGCAATACTGCTAAAAAAACTAGTACCTTTGCGGTTCGATGCAAATCAGCAAGACAGAAAATAGATAACAATATATTTCCTTTACTCATGATATATCCGTCCGTTTTTCAACATGGTGAAATTGCGCTGGCGTCATGTTAGTCGTGGCATTATTGTAGCTTTTCTTAAAAGTATTGAAGATCTAAGACAAAATGCAAACTGCGTATATGTCATCGTGGTCACTTACTTCTAACTTGCTGATATATAGCCAATTATCTATTAAAATAACAATCACCAATAGAAAAATTGCGCCTTGGGTGTCTTCATTAAAAAAAAAACGAGTTCAAATATTTTTTTAATATCTTTAGAAACTTTCCATAAAACAATTATTAACTTTTTGAAGATATCGCTCTTCATTCATAGCGCCATTCATTAATACCAAAAAAATTAGGCCAGAAGAATCTATGCTGCGCATCATCAATGTCGTCACCTTCTGTCATTTCGTCAATGCTTTTTACTACACATTTTTAATTGTCATGCCTATATGTCAACTAAATGGTACGCGTTTCACTTGAGGTGCCCAAATGTCATTCATTACCAGGGATTGATTATAAAGAAAAAAATATGGTATTTATCGAAAATAGCGAGTTAATAGTTGCCATGGCGTTGCATAGGTGGAACGCTAAAGAAATCCAGCAAGGCTCACCCCAGTTAGAGTCCTAATGGGAGCAAATCCTTGATGCTATACCTAAAAGAGGTTATTTTGAAGGCTTGTTACCTATAGACATGCAGAGCAAATGCGTTAAATATGAAAATAATTATAAAAATAATAATAAAATATAATACTAAAGGACGAAAGCCGAAAACCGTAATTTACAAATTCGTGTTGCTGTGTCCGCACGGCATGATATCTAAGCATGACGTATTCAACACAACTAGGAAAAGCAGACGTAGTGTAGGGTCATTGTATGAGATGCGTGATTCTGGTTAAATTTGAATGGAAAAATTGAAGTATCATTTTTTCTAGTCATATAGTGGTGAAATGACGACCGTTTGGAGTCTTTTCTGATGTCGCTGGGTGCTGCTGGTGTATTCCAGTTGTCCACAGTGAACAGCAGCTGGTATAATTCCACTGGATCTCGCTCTATGCTGGTTGCTTCCATTTTGGTAGGAACAGATAATGTTTCGCAGTCAAAACGAAAGGATGCCGAGTAACAATTATAATAGAATTGGCAATACGTAGACACGGTAATTAGCATTTAATTGCTGATGAGAGAAATTATTGGCTTCACGATTGAGCTGGGTGCGGTGTTGACCTTACTTAACCAATCTTCAGCGGTGGACACGTGGAACTGTCTGTACAGCTTTTTTCGTACGTAGAAGGTCTAGCCTGCTTGAGTCTACGATGCGTTTTTAATTTTTCGTGCTATGGAAGAGGAAGCGTAAATCGCGAGCGCAAAGCAGATTGTGACAAATTAGACCTCGACACTACAATCGCGTTTCCTCGGCCTTACGTGACCGTGCAAAACCGGAAATAATTGGTATAAAAGTTTGTGTCGACACCGTAAAAGCAGTAAAACCAGAAAAAGTAACAAGACAAAGAAAAACCAGTGAAATTATCTCTAATTTTATTCAGTTGATTTAGCTAGACAGAATCATTCTGGTGTAGATCATACCTGTCCATGGCCCTGTGTTTTTCCCGATCGTTTTTTATCGATCTTGTTAGGAAATTATTACTTGTACTATTGTTATTATTTGAGAATAGAATGTGTGTAAAACAACAACAGTCTTGTGAAGTCCACATATGTCTGAAAAACGGCTGGTAATGCCGCGGGAAGAAACTTAATGAACTATAGTTGTCTGCTAGTGTTTGTGCAAGCAATGTTTATTTACAAGGCAATATACACATATATATATCAGGGCACGTTTGTAATAACAGCAGGCAAGTTGTATTGTAAATATCACATTGCATATAGACATAGCATCTTTCACCGTCGTTTCATAAAAACAGCCATATGAATGAAATTTTCTCAAGTATACCTTAAGATACTACTAAAACGCTAGACAGCTAAGGTAAGATTAACTGGTGACGGCAAGCTAATAAGGTTCACGTGAAAATCTAGCATAATGTTATTATATCACGATACTCGTCACCTTCTAACAGGAAAACAGAGTAGTCCCAAAAGAATAAGGCACCGATTCGATCGGCCATCGATGAAACGCGCATTACAGTATCGACGCAGGATTACCGACCTGGTTAGCGGTGTTTCGGGTATAACACTCACTAGCAGATCTAAGTGTTTCCCGTACAAACCTTTGCCGCGAACTTATATCCTCGCAAGGGATAAGCTATTTAATAGCACACTCTCGAAACAGGCCGTAAGGAAAGAATGCATCATTTGAGGTAGCAAACACTAACGAAAGGACATCATCTAAAAGCGTGTGAGGTGAATTCCATCTTATAATTATATCTATATTTAAGATGAACGACAGGTAAAGTTGTCTATTGAAAGTGTAAAAAAATTTCGTGCATCCTCAGCGAAACATCTTTCCACTGACTATGCGGCATTCTAGTTCAACTTCTTCGCCTCTGTCGACTTCGCGGCTTCGACCTTGTACTGCGTTCGTTCAACCTAGCTCCTTTGCACTGGTGCTAACTCCTTGCGGCTCTTAACGGTCTATATTTACTGGCAATATCGACAGCTTCCGCACGGTGTATTGCTAAATACATAAAATTCAGTAGTCTTTGATGGTGACTTGGTCACCGAAGGTTTTACCATTTTTGGCGATGTGGCAGGCGCGGTCTGTAGTTCTGACTTCGCTAACGATAAGGCGGAGTAGTCAAGAACATTTAAAAACGTACATAACGACAAGAAAGGACCGCCTGTTCATGCTCTAACCACATGCACGTGTGAAGCTCGTCCTATAAATACATAAAACACATTTTCGAAGACCATTCGGCGTTTGGTTAGGGGCATACAGGTTTTTTGTCCAACATCGGCAAAGAGCGCAACCTATTGGCTACTGGGAGCCTTATCTCCGCGATAGCGCAGCGGGCAGTCTCAGTTGAGTAGGCTTAGTGCTTACCAAAACAGCATAAATCGACGTTCGCCAATCTGTGCGACGCTGTATTGTAACGTAACGAGAAACACGCACGTTCAAATAGGCCATTTTAGTCCAGCATGTGGCTTGTCTCTGATGCATCATTAATAAGTTTTCTCAATAAATGTAGACGAAAAAACACGTTTACTAAATTGGGGCCTACGACCTCGAGTAAACATCGTTAGTACGCGGTGAATAATTTACGCAATGACAAACTACTCTAACGAAAACATTTCTAATCAGGTTAATTAAAGTGAATTACATTTTGGTCTAAAAGAAAAAGTCACTTTAGGGCAATTAAACGAAATAAATTAGAGGTGTAAGCAAGGATAAAGGGGCAAACAGGGCCTAGCTAGCCTATCACTCCATGCTTGCTTTTCTTGTTCCTTGCTTACCGGTTAGCTACAATAGACAGCTATACTGTAACATTCAATGTTTAACAATCCAGGGTGTGCGTGGCCACTGATGAAATTTTGGTGACCTGAATATCTGCCTACGTGCAAGCGAGATTGGACTCCGTCGTATAGTTAAGGACGCTACCCGTACATAGCGGTTTATGACTGCGCATAAATCTGCCATTGCTTCACCCAGTCTACGTCATCATTATATACAGATTTCACTGAGAATAGGACCTGATGACACCACACTTTGATATCACAGACGGCGACTTCGAACAAATCACGAAGATGGGAATAGTAATAAATCACCATGATAATAAAATTTAATTGTAAAAGTTTAGCAGTTTGAAGCTGTCTTAAATGTACGAGAAAGAGTAAGGGGACAACATTTAGGATCAACCTTAGGCTACAAGTGAATCCTATTTCTCAAGTAAATAGAAATATCTTAGAATGGCAGATCAGCTGAAACAAAACCTGCTATACCGCACCACAAAGTACTTCGGAATAGATATGTATGATTCAACATGGCTGTGTTCTGGTGTCCGCCATTTTTTTACGATACAGCGAAAGAGCAAGGGTAATTTGATAGAAGGAAGCCACTGATTTATTTAATACTGCGCCCTCAAAGCGACTTTTTCGTATAAAATCAATGCTAATTGCTTTTAGTGTTACTGAATCGTCCATTCGATCATTCAGTTGGGGTCCACTTGATGCAAGTGATATGAAGGCGTCTGTTGTCATTTTTAATGAAAATTTCGACGCAAAAGACCGTACTGAGAATTCCTGAATTGATAAGGTTTATGGAGTGCGGGGCAAGAACTGTACTTTAGCAAGCCATACAAATCGGCATCGTTTTTATATACCCACCAACTAATCCAATATTTTTTCCATAGAATAAAATCATCAGTTAGTCAATCGAAGTATCAAGAGGTTTGCCTTTGTGGGAGATTTGACCACAGATGCCTTGACCGCGTTTTTGTTAGAATTACTACCATCCAATTCCAACACAAACAATTCCAAACAATCCATTACTACCTAATGACTTGCCAAAGTCATTAGGTAGTAATGGATCAGATAGGCTGTATCCGGGGTATTATATTTTATTGTTGTGATATACTTCTAAAAATGGTTACCAGATCAGTTTCTTTATAAACTGGATATATAATAACATACGACAGTAAAACCTCGACCGTTCATACAAGCTTCTTTTACGACTTCTATGATTCATGGCGAACCTGTAGACAACAAATGCAGGATAGTGGCATTTGGTTTGACCCAGTTGGAAAGTGGATGCTTCGATATGCTTGGCATCCTTCTGTTCTGCCAGCATGGCCTTTGGAACGTTGTCGGTTTCAACCCGGACTGCGAACTAGGAAAGAATTATACACCGTTCTGGGAAAGCAACACGGAAACATAGCCGAAACAAGGGTCTAGCTTCATTGGTATTCACGACCTACCTCACCAGTTGCTTATGACCTGGGCTATGAACGGAACGACCCAAAATAAGGTGCGGCGACGGCCGTAGCACCACTATTATATACTGCCACTAGCGTCACTAACGGAAAACAGGTTATCCAGAGAAAGCCAGAGTGCAAGGGGAACAGATGATAATGCATTCTCTACCAGAAGCTTGATCTTAGCAGCTGTGGCGTCAGGCAAGACCGTTGCTCGCACTTAAGAAAAATAAAAGTTAAGAAACCTTTTACTTTACACTGCATCACATCTATGGCCCACTGTATACTACACGGAAACTTACTTGTCCCATAAAATTCAGTCAGTCAAGAACATGTTTATGAAGCGTGCCACAAATTCAGCCTATCTAATATACATCAAACCGCCCGTATAAAAACATAGCACGTAATAATATATTGGTATACTGTAATTTTGAACGTTACTTATGCACGTCTTATACCTGCTCGTAACTGCAGTCTTTAAAAACGATCTCTTTACATGGGCAAACACGTATCTAGAGTAAGCAATAAAATTGTTATATATATGAGCTTGGAATGAGGGACAGGTTATGTAGGACATGCTGACTGATATATAGGATCTCGTTAAGACGGAGATTTGAGATCACTAATAGCGAGAAACATAATCGAATGCGAAAGCCAGAGGAGTAGAGGTTATCTATTGAGTCGTTTGGCTATCTCATTTTAGACCTATAAATTAAAAATAAAAATGCTATCGATTAGTTTTTATGCTGTGTCGTCGACAGCTTTTCAACACAAATAATTTACCACGTAAAGGCTAAAATTTTATTTAAGTTACATCTTAAGCGATTTCCCCTTCGAGATGATATCATTCCCGTACGAAAGCAAAATATTTACTCCGTTGATATTTGAAAAAGCCTTACCACCAGTAGATACAGATTGAAATATCTCTTAATATTTTTTACGCCGACCAGGTCGCGTTACTGTTTGTTATGATAATGAATGTAAGGCAAAATTAACAGTTTGCAAGTCGTAATGAAGTCTTCGAGTTCAAGCGTGTCTATACAGGCCACCTTCATCCACTTCGAATAATTTCTACTGAAGCCCTCTGTAGCATGTCGAACTTGTAACAGTACATATTGATGTGCTCCATCATCGTTGATTGTGTCTATCGTCCTGATGTACATTTCCGTAAGGTTCTACTAGAAAAAACTAATATAATTTTTAATTGTTCTCATCCTTTTTGCGTCCCTTATCATAATTTGCGTGCACCAAAGACTATAAGACACATACACGGGCATGCATATTCGAGCATTTTCAATCAATGGGTGTGTGTCATTACTAACAGTTTGAGCTGGAATCAAGAATATAAATAAAAAAAAAAAAAAAACAAATAGAAATATCGAAAATTAACCTATTAATCTTTCTTAACTTAACGAATTGCACTATATCTAATCTTAAATTCACTATGAGTAAAATGGCTAGAATTGTATAATGGTGTTAAGTTAGAGGAGCAAAATCCAAACGGAAAGATTAAAGAATTTCACAAATTCTAGATCTGCTTTGTATTTCCTATTTACCAGCGTCTGTTTAGAAATCAAATATGCTTGCCTTTGTCTTTGTTGCGCTTGTCGATGCATATACATACGCAGTGACATCATGGTACTTTTGTAACACGACTGTTTTGCCAAGCCTTCCATCTTTATTAAGTGACAGCAAACAAAGGCGTGTTAAACGGTCATGTTTCGTCAGCTTTACCATTTTACTTATATACCACCGACTCTATACGAGTCTTTATATTTAAATTGCTAGCTCAAAGAGAGAATTCGCCTGTCACATAACCCTAACAAAACCTACTGAGTTAACAGTGTGCCTCTTTACGGCAACGTTTGCCTCAGTTTTTGCGCCTTCTCTACCTTTTCAAGGAGCGACATGTGTCCTGATTCGTTTATTGCTACCCTAGTTCTTCCTATTTCTACTCTATTTTTTTTACCTGAAGGGGGTCTTTGAATGGTTCTTCTAAATTGACCAGGCTCAATAATGATGGGACGCCGTAAAGCATTCTCACTTAAGTTTTATTCTATCGCGACTAGGGATGATTTCCACAGTTCTCTAGCCTATTTTCACCTAATCCAATTAATTCAATGACGGCAGTAATTAGAGACCAGACCTGTTTTGTCCAGGGGGGCTTAACCCGATCTGCACGTTAGACGTTTATGCATTTTCTGTTAATTAAACTATCGAGGTTATTATTATTATTATTATATCCATTGAACAATTTATGATTTTGCCACTTTCTGTGCTCGAATTTCTGCTTTCGATAAGCTCAAGTCTTTTTCCATTGTGGAGTTATATAGTTCCTGGACTGTTTAATTCCCTTGACAATCACTTAAGTCATCTCGACAGAATTCGCGCTATAATCTCCTCAAGGGTTGAATCAGACTCAAGACTGGGACTAGTTTTCGTACAAGATGTTCATATGAGCGTAGGCTATTTTATACGAAAACGACATTTTCTAGCTTGTGGAATTCTAATGTTACAATTCTTTTAGTCAAGACGCCTAAGGAGATTAGAGAAATACGTATATAGCTCAAAAGTTACCCCTATTTCTAAATTGTTTATTGTCAATATTCACTATTGTTGTTTAAAAGTAACGAAATGTTGAGTGGACAATACCTTTGATACACCTTCGACTGGAAGGCCTAAATGTAGATCGACTTGGCTTTTTGGCACAGATTCGACAAAAATTTAGCTAAATTTACCTCGGGTTCAACTAAGTGGAGCTCGGGTATGTTCTTCATATAGACTGGCCACTTTCGCGATTTAGACAAAAACGTGTAGTTGACTTTTAGATTCTACACATAATTTCACTATACGTCACAAATACATTATGACGGGTGTCTATATGCCAGCTGGTTATATTATTAAAGTTCTTATTTTTTTTTGTTTTTATGACAATTTCGATTAAAGTATCTTTTCGGAGTCATCTAATGGGTCCCAGAACAAAGTTCTGTCTTTTGGGGCTGCTATTCAACTACAACTTGTCAAACACGAAAGCAGGCGCGTGCTAAAAGACAGCTTTTCCATCGAACTACTCAACATTATGATTCGAACAACTAAGACAAATATAAAAAATACATTTATTTAAATAAAAAATACACAATCGATCACAATAATCGTTTCATAATTATTTTAAATCTGGACTGTTCGTGTAACCGTTTACCGTGTTTGTTATCAGCGTACGTAGTTAACGGCTTCGTACGCTTTGTGCAAATGGGAACAGAAATGTCAAAATATACCATCGGGATGCGACGCTTCGTTTCTTTACTACTTCACTGATATCTTCCGTGTAACCATATAATCCCTAGAGTCTCCAAAAGAGTTTCAGTAGGTGCTTCTAGAGACAACGTGTCCAGCAGTCACGTCATAGCTTGACGATGGGGCATGATATCAACAGTTAGCACGTATATATATATATTCAGGGCTTCTACAACATTTCTGCTGATTTAGGTATACAACTATAGGCTCTTCTTTCTTTCCTTTGGCCGAATCCGATTAGCAGTATAAACATTCAGTCGGCCTGCAACTCACCTTAATAAGCTGCTTAGTAAATATATGTAAAACATGATGACTCCGATCGATTTGTTTCAGTGCTTATTAATCACCTAGTTTTTATAGTATCCAAATAGGGGAGAAAATTAGTGCTTATGAAAACAATAGGTATATTTAGCATATTTACGTAACGTATACCTTTTAGGAGCTAACGACATAATCCATGTTGGTTACCAAGTATGTTTACGTATGAGTAAGGTCCCTCGTCTAGAGAACTAGAGTCTATGGAGCGTATTGGCTCCATACATCGTCAAGAGGTCAAAATGTTTCATCTGGTCGTAATAATAGGATTTTATGCGGGTCATTATTATTATTATTATTATGGAAACCAGATTTTGATATATAGCGTCTTTTATTACTACATGCCAGGTAAAATAAGTAAGTAAACTTAAATCATATACTTAGTCCAATTTTCCACTACACTTTCTCACTGCATCAAACAGGTTTTATCGTTCGCAGCTCGAAAGCGAATCAATATACAAAGACCAAGTTGTAACGACGACTCGATCTAAACACTGACTGCGTGTTCTTCAAGGCACAAGCATATTCGGTCTACGGTGAGGAACTGCAATAGTCGAAATGAAAAAAACGGTAGTGCGTGGCCGATTATTTGTTTCCGTTAAAGATAACTTCCTTTCTAGCGCGCCAAAACATGCTCTGAAACATAACCTTGTCTCAACACGCTTTGAACACTAATAACAAGCTAAGTATTATTTAACTTATTGATGTTTCTTTAGCTCGGAAAAATATTTGAATGTACACATTTCATGTTTAAGATTCAATTTTTGCCACAGTATAATAATATCGAACGATATACAAAAGAACATGAGCGTCCCCGTTTGATTTTATGGTCATCGGAACCAGATGGTAACTCTACAAGATGATACCTGGATTGACGCCAATAGACGAGGGGATTCGAACAAATTTTTGTTTTTGCAGAAAAAACCATTCCTTCTACCCAATAGGCAGAACTAAATTGCAACTATTACCTGGTCATCAATCGGGATTTTTTTCCTGGAAGGGTCGTGCCCGTCCTAACAACATGTCGCAACAAACTGTCTAATTCCGGATCACTTGTTCGTTCCTTTAAATAGATGTATAATCGTGTCAAAAAGGGAGTACACCTTCGACGGATTGTCACTAGAAATATAAAAACCTTCAGTATGTTAGCCGTGGCCCCAGCTAGTGACGAGGGCATTGTTGTGCTACGGAAACGTTTCATTTTGCACCGATCTTAAAGCAAGCAACACCGCCTACTAATAGAACGATTATCGATATAGACGGGAAAATAAGACAGCGTTTTTGGCAAACGAGCTTTGAATTGTCATCGCCAGTAGGTAGGGAACACAGCGGGAACATCGTAGGTCACGGCTTGTTACAGTACGAGTTCGCGATTGTAAACTATTGAAATCAATCAAGTGTACAGCCGAACGCCTTTAGCGTGTCATTATTACCAATAGGCCTGGTTATAGTAGTCGCGAAGAATTACTCTTTTTGCCAAATAGATGCCTGATACAAACAGACGTGCGTTTTCATCAGCTACTATAAACACAGGTTGCTAGATACAACGTAAGTACAGGAGCACCTGTATGCCAAAAAAGAAAAAAACTTATCCATGTAAACTTTATGGAGTTACAGAAACAGTCCAAATTTAAAGGGTGAAATGTGGAAACATGTAAACAGCGGTACGCATACTAAGCCACTGCCGTTTTGATGTCTCTTTATAGACTATGCAGTAGCTCGAAGATTGCTTGCGAAACTAGCTAGAATTAATTTTCATGTTAGTAAACGTCACCAGGTGGCTCTTAGGACAACTGACCGCAAAAAAAGTGTTAACATCGTTGTCGGACCGTAGACAATAGCATTTGGTTTCGCACAAAGCTTCGTAATCCCGTTTTTGATAAGGCGTTGTTTAAATTGAGCGTCCATGCGATTCGTGATTTTTTTTACTCGGGGAGGTTCACGTCGGACCGACAGCTCTCTTATCCGACAGCTGGGAGCCTGCCTTTTGCGTTATGAACATATACTTTGTTTTTATGCAGCTTCGTACAGGCGAGATAAAGAAATATAAACAAGAACGCGTTGCAGCGTTTCCCAGAGCATTTGAACGAAGCGTCTGGTAGGCTCACGTCACCCATGTTGCATACTGCTGTAATTCTTTATAGCTGAGTTCTATGGTACGTTTTGTAGTGTCGACACGCTTTCGATAATGTTGCTCTGCCAATTTCCATTTCGACGATGGTGTACTTCGTCATATCGTAGAGTGCTCATACAGTTGCTTTTTAAGTTTACCAGACCATCTTAAATACATAGTATACCTCCGGATCAACAGATTACGTCGTACCAATGCGTCGTCTCGAAGGATGCGTAAAGCGCAGAAACCGCATGGGCCGTCTTAATCTTGTAACGGATGAGATCTAACGGAGTAAAGGGAAATAATATGTACGCGGTTGTTTCTCGACCATTTTCATAAAACTACAGATAGTGGAACGTACCGAGCTGTGGGTCGTTTTCGAGGTTTCATATCCGCTCCTCCTCATATGCTTTCTGGGTTCAGGCGCAGAATATGAACACACTTCAGAACAGGTCGGGGTTGGGCAATTTTGCTAAGATGTGTTATTTGCAGAGGTAAAGACCCAGGTTATGCAGGAAACTGCTGAAGTCGCTGCTCGAGGACGAAGAAAAATACCAATGTGCAACTGAGGTGCCGTGCTATTACGTGAAAATAGCAGGTGAGCTCCTAAACAAGGGCTAAAAGCAAATAAAGCCTAGTTTAATTTGTGTCATGGATGTCGAATGAAGTTGGATTAAAATAAACTATCTGAACTTGTTTTGCTATTACGCACATACGGCTATGAACGCATTGCAGACATAGCATTAGCAACTGAGCCAAAAAGAAACGTTTACTACTGTTTTCATTTTAACTCTGATATTGTGATAAAACTTAAAGAGCTAATAAGTGATTTCATTGCAAATCTTACCCAATAACTCTTACTAAGGAGCCTGCAAAAAAAGACAAAAAAAATCTCACACAACATAAAACCTGTACCAGAGCTGTGATTCAAGCCCCCGAAGTTATCTGATTTGACTCTACTCATATCCGGCTCTTAATGCGATGTGCCATTGACAACGTCAGCTGCAGTAGCGACTATCTGTCTATGACTGGAAATAGCTTTCGATATATATGGCATATATGTGTATATATATATATATGGCATGTTTCCTATATATATGGTAGATACATGTGGTCCACACATGCACACCTCCTGGACTAAACTTAAATGGAATAACTCTATTTTGACAAAACTACGAATGCCATAAGTCGATAAATGAAAATTTGATTTTGTAATTGATGAGCCGTTTATAACAAACTGCTATTCCTTGTTATACCTTGTTTGCCATAGGATAGTTCATACAAAAGGCTAGGATCGTCTGAAAAATCTTTTTAATTATTTTTATTCTGCGTTAGCAGAAGTAGTACGAACTATTATTTTCCAACAATAAATTGCAACTCAAACGGGAAACAACATTTTCGATTCCAGCAGCAAAAACGTGAGGAGCTCAGATGGTAGATAGGATCAGAACATATATATCCTTATTGCAAGTGCCGTTTATTCACTACTGTTGTCTGATGACACGTTCATTGTTGATACCGCAATGATACTTTTTCAATTTATTGGTTTCGTCCAAATTATGGCATCTGTATAACGAGTTTGGCATTTATCTGAGTGAAAGGATATATAATGGCCATATTCGAACTTCTATCGAATATAGGAGACCAAACGATTTCCGTCTGTCTATTAATACATTATACGCGGTCAGAAAATTCAAAAAAGTATGAGAGAGATCATAGCCAACGTACTCCATTCTTCAATTTGGTAGTCAATTTAGCACTTCATTCGATCTATACGTATAGCGATTTCCTAGAGCTAGAATATAGGAATAGATTCTATAAAATTGCATGTCTTTATATATGCTTTCGATCTTTGGCGGCCTTACAGGAACAGACAAAATCTATAATCATATGGAAAATGTTTTTATATAGAAATTTACCTTTAGGTAGTCTCAAGCAGGAACAATAGAATGAGGATTATGTTTAAAACCAATAATCCTAGAGTATGTAAAGCGGCAAGGGTGCAAGCTGCAGTTATTAAGCTAGAAACATTACCACGATAGAAAGTTCCGATTTTTTTCCCTCGCTATGAAGCTTCCTACTAACCGATCAGCATACGTGAGTAGCACATGGCAACTACGCTGGTTTAAAACAGCACTTGTCTAATAACGTCATAGAACAGCTTACCTATCATCATTGTATGTATTATAAGAAACTGTATGCGTGTATTTATCCCTTCTTTCAAGCACGCGCATGCATGCCTCCATTGTACAATATGATGTTGAAAGATGTTTAGTTACTAAAAAGCCGTAGGGTACAACGGATTCTGAATGTGCCTATAGGTTCAAAACGTACGAATAATTTCTCGTCATTACCCAGCCTGCAGGTGGTAAAGAACCGTTGCGGCACGAAAGCGAATCGATTAAAAAAAATGTTGTTCTACCTGAAAATGAAAAAAACAAACCTATGTTTTCTGCATGCAAACTATCGGGAAAACTTCAGAGTATAGTTCGGAGGTCGTAATCCGACTTACAATTTTGATTAGTATCTAGAAAGTGAAAATTTTTGTATGTTGTTACCTACATCCCAAGGCCCTGCACTGCGGGTCTGGGTGCAGTCTTGCAATGAGAAACAGCATAAGACCGTATGTTAACGAATTATGTTCATACACGTTACCCCAATGGCTTCAGGAGCTTTATCGGGTGTAAATTTCTACGGAAACGAACAAGATACGGCCTCTTTTTATTTGTGTTTCAGTTTCTTCTAGATCATCAAACACAATACGTGTGCTGTGTTTGTCTTGTACCCATACGAAGTCATACAATTGACTTGTCCTAGTATTGTTATATATTATAGTATGACTTATTGATAGGATATTAATAAACAGTCAGTGTGTCTAACTTTGTCGCGTTCTGATATGTGCCATATCATAATCTTTTTCATTGGCCAAAGCTGGCTTTTAGGCATGTAATTTAGCTAATTTAATGGAATCGTAGTCCGATTTTTGGGTACTCGGACCCCCTAAAAACCCACCAAAAATTCAATAAACAGTTGACATCCTTACTTCTAAGCATGAGACAGACCTACCATAGCAGGACCACAACTGACAGCTTGCAACCTAGTTCGCTCGAAATGATTATTTATAAAATACCTGTAAAAGGAAATGAAATAATAACAAAGAAAAACGTTTTCCCTGTTAACAAACATGGCTAGCGAGAAGAGAGTGTCTCTATTCGCACAATTTTTTATACCGAATTTATTCGATTTCTCTACAAACACAGTTTGTGCTTTAGAATGGATACAAATCGTCACCTTAGTACAATTCCCGTTCTAAAAACTCCGGTGGAAACGATTCACTCTAAAAACGATGAAAAAACAACGTTGTGACAACGTAACGTTTCTTCATCGTACACTTTTTAGTGACTATATGTATTTAATACAAGGGAGCGTGCGTTCTATATGATATTCATCATCAATGAGATATTATTAAATAGGCTGCGGTGCGATTTTTTAAATTCTATTTTTTTTTAGCTTCGAATCATCCGTAACGATTGCTCATGTTCGAACCAAACAAATACTATATGATGCAACGGATCTCCCCCCTACATTATTCTGCGTTGCGTTAACGTCGCCGCTCCCCCCCCCCCCAAGCTTAACTGCGTTAAAGGCATTTTTTATACTTTAAGTTGTACTAATTTCGTCAATTATCTTCGTTAGAAAATATAGTCGACTCGATAGGGCGAAATATGGATCGTTGATGCACTTTTTGGCACAAAGCCGCCCTTTTTTTATATTAATACAATCTTGTTTTTCTGCAAATAAGTGAAACAGACCCTATCACTAGCATTAGTATTAGTAGTAGCACTAGCATTTTCCCCAGTTATAAAAGTGCCAAGTAATAGAAGAATACGAGCTGGGCAAGTGTATCATGTATTTTCCGAAGTACTTGTAAAAACGGGTTTGCTACTAATAAGTATCGTACGTAATGTTTAAGCAATTGGTTAATAATAGCAATAAGAACTAAATTATTTTACGTTTTTCCCCCTAATTTAAAAATATTCTCATAGATTTGTATCTATGCCAATAAATCTTCTTTTCGCGGTGTTCACAAAGACGTCATAATATCGCAAAATGGTAGAACAAAGCTTGGAGTCGCACAGATGTAAGTACACGCGGCACCATTAGCTATGAGGCTTAGTAAGAACAATTGTTATAGCGGTTACAACGGGAGAAGTGTTCAGAAGTTGAACTTAATTCATTCATTTTGAGACCCACAGCCAACGGCTTAGATGAGACTTGTAGCGTACTCGACGATGTATTTGGCGCATTGGGAACACGTAAAAATAATGAGAAACAAATAGGACAAATATGGAGGAAAATAGGCTTAATGAATATGCGCTGAGTGGCAGGTTTCAACTTAAATATATACGTTTACATATGTTATTTTTAATGTAAAGTCACCTAAAAGTGTAAAATACTAGTTGTTATAGCGGGATTACTATAGTACGGGTTAAATGTGCTTCTTTCCTACACAAACACCTAATAAGCAACAAGGTAGAGAAAGGCTAGAAATAGGTTTGAGCGCAGAAATCCGTCATAAGTACTGTCGTTGTTCACAAAGACGCCGTGAGACAAACGGCAGGCGAAGACGCCCGTATATAACGAGGTATTGGTGGCGCACTTAGTAGACAAGCGTTCAGGATCCTTCCTTGGAACAAAGACTTCTAAAAAGCTCTCACAATAGATTTAATTCAAAAACACGCACCCCTAACTTAGCTTCTTTGTTGAGAATAAATCGGGCAGGTACTATAAAAGCCCCTGTTTCTGAAGTTAAATGGACATCGAGATTTACGACCCATCGAGCGAGTAGTTACCGATCTGGACTCTACCAATATCTTTCCAATTCAGTTGTCCTATTTATCATAAGTAGCCTTTGAATTGGTTTAGCTGTGTTCGAACTTAGTTCCAACTACAAATTAGCTCGTACAATATTTTAAACTAATTAAAATCTTTTCTTCTAATACTAGTTATTGGCATCGGTGGGCATAAGGACGGATTGTACACAAACGTGTCCACAGACCGGTAGAGGTTTTTTTATCAGTGCTTGCAAAAACATGCAAGAGCTAGGTGAGCACAATAAATAAGTAGCAAAGAAATTTGGAAAAAAGAAGAATATCATTTTAAAACTAACTCGTGTTCCTGCTTATTGCTCAAGGAGTCAATGATCACTGATTTAGGCCTTTTCCTCGACATAGGTTACACCCTATGTACGTATGTATGTATGTAAAAATGCTGACTTTGTACAACTTCTATGGAGAGAATGGGGATATGCGCGCATCCTTTCTCCGTTGTCATCTGTACTTTATATATCTGTAAGATATAAGATAGACTCGAGATCTGTCGCGTTTGATTTTTCTGCTTGCGGTATGCATTTTTTTTTATACAAAAATTTGACATTATTGCCCGGAAACCTCGTAGTAACTGGGCCTTTACTTTTCCGTTCGGCTATCCAAATGCCAATGAATTTAGCAAAATGCAGAAATAAATTCAATGTAAAATGTTGCAGCGTACTTTTCTCCCAATAAAATCGACTATCATTTATCGGTAGGTGAAAACGATTTCTTTTGATGACAAATTGGATATGCTTTAACAGTATCGGCTATTTGCAGTGGATTCAAAATGCTAAGGAGAGCGGGCGTTCGACCCTTCACAAGAGTTAAAAGGACTTGTGAAACTAAGTTTTTTTATATCTTGATTTGTTAAGGTCGGGCAATTCCAGCGATCAAGCAACGCGTCTCCTAGGCAAAACCAAACGACAAATCCAGAATATTGTGATCAAATATGTGCATAGAGTTCAGAGTCGAAATGTACCGACTCGTTTGGCTCAAGGCTTAAGCCCCGCCCTAATTAACAAGCATTTTCAAATGAAAACCAGAGTACACTTGAGAATATCTGGTATAACAAGACAACAGACCTTACCTGTTCACCGTTTCGAGAGGTTGATATCATTGGGTAGGCCCAGTTCTCAGGTCTTGTAAAAAAAAAAAGCCTCTAAAGAATACTACGTTCTCATGGATAGGAACTGTAACTGGTTTAGACACTTTGGAATCCCTATAAAACTTTAGATGGTACGAAAGGAAGCAACGGATCGTTAGTTTGCCCCAGATATTAACAAAAGCCCAGCTGTCGTTATTGATTTCTTTATTTCAAAGTTCAAATGAAACAGTCTGAAAATTCTAGTTTTTATTTTTTTTAATTTATGTTAAATAAATTTGCTCGAAACGCGTTCTAAATGTAATGGCAGGGTCCCCACGCGCATCGATCGGAACAGCAGCCTTCATACAATTCCCTATTCACTTAGGTAAAGTCATGGAACCGTCAACTCAACTTCGTCATTTAACACTCCATGGCCTTATTTAAAAATGATTTCACCATGCCCTGCTATCCTATGAATAGTTCGCTATGGTGTAAAAGATTCGAATACTTTAAAGGGGATTGATATTTGGGGACAGAATTGTCCCTCATTGAATATGCTATTTATAAGAATAGATTTCTCCTATTTTTTCGACGGTTTTGGCATAAACACTTTACAATGGACTGCCCTTCTATATGCTCGTAACTCACAACTTTTTGTCTATGTAGCTCGCTGTTTTTGATGTCGATAGGAGTGCTTTAGGTGTGTCCTATGTTTTAATTTGCCCTATACAGATGTCTTGAATCGGCCTACTAAATAAGCTACCGTTAATTTCATTGGAATGTTGGATAAATTCATCGCTAGACACACGAAAATAGAGATTTTTTAAAGAATATACAGACTCAATCATACACATGGGCAGATTTCACAAACTATCGACCTGTCACTCCAATCGCGTCTTACTGCGCATTGCCTAGAGATCCGGGCATGTACACGCTTCCAGGGTATATATATATACACATATATATATATGGTAGATCGTAGATGCCCCAGCCGGGTACAACACTAGAGATCCACTGAGAGCATTCACGCTCCAAATATGCATTTATGGCTATTAATATTGTCTGAATTCAGTGTCATTACGGTTATTGATGGCTACTCGAAATTAGATGACTACGACCTTCCCGACGTTCATTGGCTACGTCTTTACAATGGAGTGGGATCAAACACCGCGAGCGGGTTACAAGATGGCGAGTTTTTGGATAACGCGATACAGGATGGTAAATACATAAACCGAAAGCATGGCTCGCCTGTTCGTTCGATTATCTATTTCTCCAGGGGGAAAGGGTAAGTTAAATTGTTAATTTTATCTTATTATTATTATAATTATATTGCAAGTTATTTAGAATACACTTAGATAACATAAATATGTGAGCCTCTTAACCTTGGTTCTATACAAGTATTTTTAGCTTGGTTTAATTTGGATTTTTTTCCGGCAAGGTAGTCTTGGATGCGTTATAAATCATAGTGATGATTCTATCAAATAGCTTAGGCAGTATCCTGCTAATAAGATTTGTCATTTCCACAAGAAACATTTAGTTCTGGTCAGTTTTTCTATTTCTTACCTTAACGTTAGATTGTGATAACATTAACTAAATCGGAGAACTTCGACTCTAATTTTGTCGGAATTTGAAACGCTGAGGGATTGGATCAAGCTGCTGTAGAAGCCGGTATGATACTTCCTCTCCGTGCTAACACTGTATAACCCGTTGTAGCAACTTGGCACAGAAACGGTGCTCTTTCTCAACATAAACAGGCATAGAACGTCGTGAGCGATAAACGTCGCATCGAAGTTATTTTATAAGGTAAATCCCTGTGACACTTCGACTGTAAAGTCACCTACCTACAAACCTTCAAAACCTAATTTATCTTGATATCGAATTGGCACTGAATGAGCGCCTGGCTGCCAATCAGCGTCAACTGTCCAATGCAGTGCTCAGCAAAGGTATCGGTGGCCATTGTACAAGCTCGATCACTTACCGTCAAACAAAAAATACTACTTTAATTAAGTTGTTGTGGGATGATAGGCAGGCGTACCTTTCTATATCAGCATCGCCTACTATACGGCCATAAAGTTAGGAACTGCAGACCGGAATCTTCGTATACGGCCCTTGTGTAACGCCTCAAGACCTCAGTTATGCTCTTGGCAATCTGACTATTCTCTAATGTTTGAAAAAATTAGTGCACAAAAAAAAAGTTTTTACCACAGAGATATACATCGCGTCACAGTGCTTGGATTAGCGGCTACCGATCTTTGCTGCTAAAACCCTAACCGACCAATGGCAAGCTACGACGTTTTACTAATGAACGGGAGTGAAATGAATATTCGTTGTGCATTCATCACTTGAAGGCGAACCCACTCTGCCTTCAGGTGGAAGTTTTATGTTATCGCATTGAGTTGTGTTAATTTATATGCCAACGCGCTCTTTTTCAGGGGAAACAATGTATCCAAGAGGTTATGGCATCGCAGGGACGTCAGCCGAGAAGACCGCGACCAGTACGAGCGTCATCTATCTGATTATATTCAGCTTACGGCCAGCAAATAGTCGAAAGAAAATTGAAGTGAATGATCGTTGGCTGTGTTGACGTAGTAGTGCTTATAAAAACTACCGTACCTAAAGTTTTCACTACTGCCTAATACGGGTAATATATGCATAAGGGCAGAAAGTAAGAAAGATTCTACAAAAAAAAAAGGACGGATGCCACATACGTTTCTTAAGAGTTCACATTAAAAAAAAAAGCATTTTTATTTAGTAAGTAAGTGAGCGTATCATTTAGAAAAAATATCATTGAATATCACCAATATTTAGGTAGACTGAAACGGCGAAGTAGTTCTATACTGATTTTAATCATTGCTAGTATCTTACATCTAAGGAAATGTAGCAGAAATCTTGCATCTAATAAAAAAAAACTCTAATAAAAATTGTCTTAACAACAAATACGTTTCTTTCTCTGTGATAATACGTATAGTACTGAAACGCTAAATGAACGGACTGTTCCTAAATACTCTTTGTACGTTGGGAGTAATCTTTTAAAAAAAGAAAAAAAAAAGAAAAGTAAATCTCCTTTTATTTGTAAAAAGCGATACTGAATTGATAAACAGTAACGGACGTGTGACATGGCCGATAAGAGGTTTCACATGAGTCCTTAAAAATGTTGAATTTTAGAAGGAAAATTTCAGGTTTTTTCACACATACCCGGCCGTGCAGACGTTTACAACAAATCTAATATAAATATTATTCTTAGAATGAAAAAGCGGCATCCGGTACATTCTGAGCTAGGAACATACATTTTCGTGTAACTGATTCAGACACTAAAAAAGCTATCTCATGTGCGGGCTGATACATCGACAGATAACGAAATCGCAGAACTGTGAGCATTCCAATTCGTTAATACGATAAAATCTATCCAGCAGATGGGGCAGTCGTTTTTTCTTAGCAACCCGTATTTTTTGATAAGTAAATATTAGATTTTATCTTTCTGCAGTAAATACCTAAGGGTATTTCCAGTTATATCCAGCTTTTCAGTAATCGTGCTTAACTATATATAGGTATATAGAAAGGGACATTGACGTTTTCTTTTTTGTGGTGTTCTTCCTTATATCGTTTGTTAAATATATTAGCCTTCGTCCCTCATATAAATACGGCCCGTATAGCCAGTTGTGTCTTGAGAAATTCTGGCACTTACATCGATCCATGATCACACTCCAACCGACAAGGATATTCATTTTTCAAACAATAGTCAGAAGACACGCTATAGTGGAGCCGAGCTAAATTGCCAATACAAGCTTCTGGAGTTTTTTTTTATTGTACCAAGCACTGTGTTATTGCCACTGCGACGTTTGATGGTAACAGTTCCAGGATCTCTGGAACTCTGAGATGCACCGTTATTAGAGAAGAAATATTGCCTATTTATAAACAACTAAAAATAAAAAAGGCATGGTTTAAATTGGAAAATTAGTGCTTGGGCTACTTCTCAGAGAATGAGTTAGGAACATCAACTGCTGACGTGCGTTTTTTTTTTCGTAAATTACCTAGGCTTTTTGCCTAGTTTTCTAAGTAGTGAGCAATTCGCTTCCTGCTGTTGCAGGAATTTGACGACTCTCTTTCGATATCATTTTCTTTCTGAATAGATAATCTGATAGATACATTTTTTTCAGAAAACAATTTTTAGTATTTGTTATGGAGGTCACTAAAAATTGAGCGGCCCTTACGTTGGCCAATCGGCAAGGGTGAATATTTACAAGTATATGAAGAGGGTCATTTCGGATGTCAGAAGAGTGCACTGCAGACGCAATTAATCAACGCAAGTATGCAATGTAGCGAAATTGTCAGATATGATCAGACTACAAAAGTTTATGACCTCTAGTTGGTGGATACGCAAGATGAATACCAGTTTTTAGGTTTAGGCTTGATGGCGGACGAGCTGTCGGAAATTAACAAAGACCAATGTTTTTTTTTGGTCATAGTGAAAAAAAGTTAACAGGTGTACCCCTTGCCTTTCCGCATATATATATATATATATATTGCGAAAATCTTTATCTACGTCTGTTAAAGTAATAGAGGATACGCAAATTATTGCAATCAACGATATAATCTAGAGATTACCCGAATACTATATTATGATGCAATAGCGTTAGTATAGGTGCAAACAGCTGCGCCAATGTGGCCCTTCACATAATTTTTTAGGACTTATATATATATATATATATATGGCACCTGTCACTGCTTATAACATAGTACTATAAGGATGCTATTAGAGTATACGGCTTCATCCACCCTTACTGCAAAAATTGCGCATCTTCTGCTACTCTAATAATCAGATATGAGATGAAGGACTATACATTTCAATGTACAGTACATGAAACGACACAAGATTTTTAAGCTGTTCCTCGCAGTAAGCATCTATTCGCATCGAATAAGAGCAAAAAAATGACGTAACCATAACGAGCGAGGATCAGTTGAATGCTCCCGCGTTAAGCGCACTAATATTAAATATTGGCTTGTTGTGCCCAAAATCAACGGTCCGCGTTGCGAGCGGTTTGCATGTGGCGCCTGAAATTCATGAGACAACGCAGAAGGTCCTCAATAGGCCTTAGACTAACGAGGCAGATTAATACAAAAGCCATTTTTCCTCTATGGTCGTAGATCTTTGACGCAGAAATAGGCTGCCATCTTCGAGATTAGAGAGAAGATTATCCATTGATAGATGAATCGTTCAGGTAAGCCGCGACGGTTGATCACTTTGAGATCTTCTGCGACTTTCTACACCTTTTGACGGCCTTAATTCCTAGCTTATTTGGGACTTTTGGCCTGCGATCAGTCGAGAATTTGACTGTATTGAATTTTTTTTACGTGGAACGGTCCATAAATGAAATGTGATGAACAATGGTAACAATGCATGACCATCAGAAATGACATTTCTAGCGCATTTAAAGCGACATACCTTGGCTGTTGCTAGCAATATGAGCTGGTAGATTCGCAAATTACTTGTTTTTTTCTTCGATTTCTTTTTATCTTCCTAAACGGAACTAAAGGCCGCTGAGTGCCTAGTCAAGACTCTACGTCACGAAGCAGAGAAGTAACAGCTGAAACAGGAAGTACAGTCCAACAAATTATGCCAGAACGCCATTCAGAGGCAGAGGGATATCGCCCAGACAACGGTGACCTCGAAAACAAAGAGATCCAAAGATGAGCAATCTGTCTTCTATGTGAAGTATAGAAGTCGACGACTGAATATCGACGGACTGCAATAAAAAACAGTCCAATGCAATATTAATAGTGAGATTTAAATTTCGAAACGTCCAAGTGAAATCTCTCTGGGTAGTATTTGAATACAGAATGATTAATCAGCAAATTTTTTTAATTTATCTCTTAAATGATGAGATTTGGCAAAATTTAGTTATCAACGTTTCCAAGATTTCGACACCCACTCTGGTTTTCTTTATGAATATGTAGCATGGAACCAGCCGCATTCTGTCATTCTTCTTCGAAAGCTGTCATTGTTTGAGCTATTTTTGAATATAAGTTGGCGTCTCAAAAAGTAGAACTTGCAGACAACGCCTGAGACCAACTATGCACAAATATATTTAGCACAACGCCAAGATGCACCTTTGGCGTGTTTAATTGACAGGCTGCATGGTTTTATTTATGGAATAAGTTTTCTTTTTCTAGGAAAAGACATTTTTTATTTTCGTTTTTTGACCATCAGTTGCAGCCCAGACAACCGCAGTTACTGAACGTTTCATCGTATGTGAGATAAATTCTATTAACATATCCTGTAGGCATTTCGTAGGCTGACCATCCTCGTTGTCCAGCTATTGCTCCGTCTTTGCCAACTAAGAGAACACTAGTTTCCTCGCCAACTTAAAAATATTTTGACTATCTGCTGTAATAAGTCTTGAGCAGACATTTCTAAACATTTGTCAATTGTAATTCGTTCCTCCAGCTCCACTTTGACAAGTAAGGGAATTTTATCTAGCATACAAATACTGGACTGCTAACGCCAGCTGCTGCAAGTTTAGCTCGCGCTAAACCTGATATATTAGCAGACGTGTGAGTGTGTGTGTACGCATCCATGTGGATAGACTTCCCTATGTACATATATATATATATGCTTAGAAAGGTATACAGCTCAATACTTTGATCGCTGAGTTGTATCAGATCCGCAAAAGAGGCAAGGATGACTCCATGGTGCGCAGTGTGGTGTGGTCTTTGTATTATTATAGTGGTACCTGCTTTAATCAACGGTTTGGAGCTATTTAACTACACCACTTTTCTAGCCACCAATCCGGGATCACTGCAGTCGAAGGACCGTGCTGGCGACCATGTGGTCATCATGAGCAACATCGATAGGTTCGTTGTTCTATTGGCCTGTTTCTGCTATTAAGTTGAAATCACTTATTATCTAATACAATTCTAAGTTCCAAGGAGCTTTAGATTTCCGCTGTTAAAGCTTGAAGGCAGACCTTAAGACGCTAATCACTAGTAGTTGTTGAAATCTTAAACGAACTCTGTGTTGAAGATCACCTTTGTATAAGTGATATGCTTAGAAGTGACCTCTGGCTAAACGCACGGAGATAACTGTCCAATTTTTCATCCAGTTTCCAACTATCCGTGGAGATCCTAGAAATAACCTTAAAAGACATTATAACAGGTTTTCTAAAAGCAATGCTTGCCCGTATGATAATTTAACCAGCAACCCCTCAGCTTTTTCACCGTTATCAACTGTGACATATAGCACAAGCGGTCTGATTTTCTGAGTGCAATAAGCCTCAACTGTAGAGTAATATTTGCGCTAAATGGGATATTAGTATAGATAATGGGTAAACGTGTTTGGCTAGGCACGGCTTTCTAATTAAATGAACGTACCATAGGCTAAACAGCTCCTGTACGATTCAGTGCAACGTGGCAAAGGCTTCCGCCATTTCCTCTTCTCAATAAACTTCTATTAATGAAACAAGCAGTTAGAATCCTTACTCATTTATTTTTTTTTTCAAACCTATACTGGGTCTCCTATGTAACTAGAGTCTGAACGGAAATTTCGCTGCAGTGGCATAGGTGGCTATTATCCTCTTTACTAGATCGTGGGCTTTTTCAACACAGGAACTATGATGAATGATAGGTTATAATGTAATTGGTATCGTAACTTTCAGTCAAGGTTATTTGGCGTATTTGCAAATGTGGTATGCGCCAACCGAAGAGGGTAAACGTATCGATTCTACTTTACTTAAAGAAAAATACCACAATCAGCAGGATGTGGCAGAGCTGAACAACCAGGAGAAAAACTTAATTACTGTGTTCGCTTAGGACACCTCCACCTTGTGGTCAAAAAAGCATTCAATTATGTCCTCTGGGATAGGTGTATCCTTTCAGTACCTCTTATAAACTAACAGTCCCGTCCGATATTATGTCCAAAACGCTCTGAATTGATTATGTAAGATATCTCAATCTATTAAGCTTTATCAAACGTACTTCTTGTCTAACTTGGCAAATGTAACCTCATGAAAGGTGAAACTGTGGCAGAAAAACCTTTGGGAATCTGTCTGCAAGGATAACACGGATCCTACCACATTTTTATATCATGATGTGTCTTAGAAGTGCTTTTTTTCTGTTTAAACTAATATTTTTTGCTCAGGGCGAACGGACTGGCCCATTAACCTTTGATTATATATATTGGATGACCGAAAAGGTACTGATGATTTTTTAGTTAGTTGCCTTTAAAGTCGCATACTTCAGGTAATATAATTCGCCTTGTAAAAGAAGCTGAGATTTAACATTGATACATGTGCTAAAATTGTTGGAATGCTTCAGACTTCAGATAGGGCGTTTTAAAAATTAGTGATATAACTTTCTGAAAATTCCGCGGTAAATGACGCTCCTCGTAGTGGTCGACCGGTGACAAAAGAGACTGATAAAATTATTGCGAAATTGAGCGAGATCGACACGTGGGCAGCCAAGAACATAGTCAAATAATTGAACTTCTTCCACCTAACAGATTCAAGTTATCTGAAACAAGCTGGGTACGAGAATTTCGATGTTTGGACGTCATACAAATTGGCACAATTCCACTTTCATCTGCGCAGCTCTACAAAAACGGTTGGTCACGGACGATAGAAAGTGGATTACGTGTAACAGTAAAATGCGAAAAAAGATTATGATCAAAGCGAGGAAATGTTCTTCGATCCGTGACAAAGCCTGGGATGGTTGATGCCAAAGTGATGCTATCCGTTTAGTGGGGTCGGAACGGAACCGTGGTGCTGCTGCGACCGCTGCCGCCAGGGAAAATGCTTTATTTGTATTATTAATAGCTGTTACTTAAGATCAGTGAACAGAAGAAGCAGGACTTTTTGAATTATTTCAATTTCGTTTCAATGAAACGACACAAAAAAAACGTCTGTTATAGTGTTTTATCTAGAAACCATCGCAGCTCTACACTGATGGGTTTATGGTGTTACCAGAAAGATGGCAAAAGGTCATTGATCAGAATAGCACGTATGTAGCTTTGTTGTTCTGTCTAAAAATATTAAAAAAAAAAAAATTCTACTTCAGCTTAAATATTTTTATTAGAAAAAGTTTCGCGCACCCAGGGCAACAACTTCTTATTCTCACTTCCTTTATTTGTTGTTTACTCTTATGTACCGTTAGAAGGCGTTTTTCGTGTTGTATGGACATGTTGTAACGGTACTGCGTTGTAAGGGCCATTTAACCTCAGACTAACTTTTTAAATATAGATGCTCTAGGCGGAAAGAGTATATTTTCAACATATCATTTCAACACACTATATATTTCGTCGAAATTAAAACGCTCTTGGAACAGCCCGCAAAATTTATCCTGTGTGCGGAACGACAGTTTCGCTGAAAAGACCTTTCCAAAAATGGCTTGGGCCAGGTCCGAAAACGGGTAATGGCAAAAAAAAATGGGCTAAAACCCGCGATCGTCGTTAACCACCTAAATTTTTTTGTGTTTACACGGAAAGTTGAAAATTGGATACGTCGTGAACTCTCTGAAGGAAAATTACGCCTTAACGCTACGTCCCAGCATTCGGTTTGGTATTGTCCGTTACACGGCCATAATGACCGTTTTTTTTTTGCATAGAATTAGTACCAGTGACGAGAAGTAGTATCTCTACATTAACATGAGTTAGAGTTCCGAATGGGTTGCTCAAGGAAAGAAGCCGGCGTACAATAACCAGACCTGCAGATCCAACAAAAAACTTAAGTTTTCTGTTTGGTGCGAATTGCGAACACCTGATTTACTAGAAATCGGTTTTTACGACCTAGGCAATTGATCGACGCGTTTAATTTCGTTACATCGAGTCAATTAAATTATGCAAAGCTCCATCAAATAAGGTCAGCTTACCCTGTCCCATGGAAACGCTAGGTCATGCACGACAAACATCGTCAATACTACTCTCCCTGAATACGAACGGGAGACTTTGTGAATTGTCATCTTCTCTGTTCACTGAACCATCGATCATCTTCGTGTCCTTCGGCGAGGATCGACAACTGAAAGCGTCGTGTCTTTTCATTTTATACCTATTTATATATATATTAGTAGTAGTAGTTTACGCAATTTCGATTAATGTAGAACGAGCCTGTGGTTTCTAAACGCAAAGCTTATTTTAGTAACTACGTTATCTTCTTTAATTAAGGATGCTGCCGTAAAAACGTTTCCAGATTTCTCAGGAAAGGGACAGGAACTTAATTGATAGGTTCGGGATAGGGGAACGTAGTGATGTTTTCAAAAAAAAGGACACTATATTCTTGTGTAGATTTGTAGTAAAAGAAGGCTCATAAATATGCTCGGCTATTTGAACTTCGGTAAGCTGTACCCGTGCTAGGCGTCGTTTGTATAGGAATGTACGGAAAAACCTCGCCAAGAAGGTATAACACTATTCTTTTGCAAGTGTTTAATTAACTATTAATAAATTTTCAAGCGCATTGGTCATTTGATAGTTTAGAAAAGTACGAACCTGACTGCCGTGTTTGGTAGCAAGAATTGCATATGGAGGGGATAGTTTTTGTGCCATATAGGAAAACTGGGTTATAACGAACATATATGTACAAATATGAATTCTAATTCACAGAAACAAAAATTTAGTTGAATTAAGACGAGCTCAGTCGTATCTTCTGACGTCCCAATGTGTCGCGTATCATATCGTTAGAAATAGGAATTATTTTTTAAACATACAAGTGGAAACAAGTTTCCGAAAGGATCCTTGTTAGATACGACAAGGTATATTCATTTATGGATATCTTCAGATTTGATCCAGATAATAGGGTTGATATTCTCCGGCGTCTTCTGCGACCATCTATTGATGGTGTCAATCGTAGGGTCACTAACAGAAGTGAGCCAATGCCGATAATACATACCGTACTGCTTCCTAAACGGAGTACAAAAAGGTGTCCATCGAATATAGTGTGGTTCGCATAGCTTTGCTATTCTACAGATATGCTACGATACATATCCAAGCTTGCTAACGTAACCCGAAGAAAAGACCTTCTTTTTAGTTAAGACAGTTAATATATTTAGCAATATAATCAATCGCATAATATCTAAAATTATGTAATCTGCTATAATTTGAAACTAAGCAGGTACGCTACCTTGATTTTTCAGGATAGGAAACCCTTAACGTGCTGAAAAGCAAAATTCAATAAGCTCCGTGCGAATTTCTTACATTATTTGGCTGGAAGGATGGGTAGTATGAAGTAGAATGGGTAAAACTTTGAGTGGTATCTTCCTTTCTTGTATCTGTTTTGCAGCAAAAAGGCAAGAAGTTATAGTTTTACGTCAGTGTATTGAAGTTCGTACAGCGAGTAAAACATCGATATCACTCACTTGTCAAAATTTTACATGCAATTAGAGTATACCTCATTAGTAATTCCATAAAGTACTTGATTTTCTAACTGCGCCGTTTACTCAGCCTTGGAAACTATGCAAAAGCTTTTTTGCACAGCAAACACGTTTAAAGAATGAAATCTGTAGGTGACCCCGGGGGTTGTCTACAAATTAATTTAACTTTTCTCTCGTGTCTACTGAAATTATAGTGACCCCGCGATGAGGCTCTGCTCTGAGGTGACGCGCGAACTTCTGAGGAAATTAATAGCAGAGGGCCAGAGAGATCCCAACTATATCGAAGGTCTTAGTGAATCGTGTGGTTCTACGGCTATACCTACGTCCAACGTAATGTTCATTTACAGATATTCTAAAATTCACCGACTCGCCAATTGTCCTAAGAATCATTAGCTTTCATAATATAGGTTCCAGTGTTTTCAAGTTTCCTTCCTTGATACCTCTTGAATGATCAATGACTGCATTTTATGTAAAAGCTTTATTGTGTAAATTATTTCAAGTTTACTGAAAAATCGCGTCACAGCCAGATATGCATTTAACTGTAGACAAAGCTCATTTCCAAACTGGCAACTTATGTCCCCCTAACGTCCGTACTGTAAACTTACTTTCGTATATAGTAAAAACTATTCTACCTCATTTCAGAAGAAGGTTAGGGCTTAGTTTAAAAAACTGTTCAAGATTACAAGGAACGTATATCAAGCCAAAGTCAAGCCATTTTAAAATACGCCACTAATATCTGCATATGCTCTCCGCGCCTCTGACAGATATTTTCCCTTTCCTATGTAACGTAACAAGGTAAATAGATACGTTTGCTTAGATTGTTACCTTAAACAACAAGTAAATAGTATCTTATTCGTCTGTCTATAGCCAAACGAGAACACGAAGCCATCTGGTACTGAAGCAAAAGTAGGAACTTCTTCGCCGGACTTCACAACACAGTGAGTCACTGAAAAAATGTATGTGCGCATATAGAATGAGAATGAACGTATTTAATCAGCTCCTGTTCCGAGCTTATTTACGACAAGGAAAGGGATGGTTGTTCAATTCTCTAGATCAATTCTCTTGTTTTTTTCTAATTTTTCCCAACAAAAAACCATGTAATACTGATACGGTACTTTTGTTAAATAGAATTCTTATTATTGATTTAGCGCAAATGAATATAATTTTCCTAATATTATTATAGCCTCTACATCTGCTCAACAGTTCACACCTCCCCTATAGAAGCACTTGAGTAAATCCTTGAGCACTTGAGGAGGGAAGACGAATCTCGAAGTTCTGTTGATAACATTAGGGAACTTTCTGAAAATATTATGAATATCTGAAGACACATATTCGCTTCTTCAGTATCTTATCTGATAGCCCGCTTTTGTATATAATTTCATAATGTTCTTAAATAACTGAGTTCTGAACAGTAGCTCCGAAATGCTAAATCTAGAAAATTATCATTGAAGAGTTAGAGATAATGGATATAAAAATACAGAAGTAAGTATGACCCAGGCCAGTAACATTTCAAAAAATTGTTCTTTTTTTGAAAAAGCTCACTGCACTACATCACGAATTTTATTAATAGTCAACTAGATGAAAAAATTTTGACATTATTCGGTTTCCAATAGTCTTCATAACTTCCGCATTTTTAAATCGGCAGTAGATTGATACAGCATAAATCCTAAATATTTGTATGTTTATATTTCATTTACAGAAAAAACTGTAGTACTTTCACGTTTCTAGCACAGGAACAAACCGTCGAAAAGACTACCGCTGCTGATACACAAATGCCAAGTGAGTTAGCGCTAGGGTTACTTATACACGTATAAAAAATTTTGGCCCATTCACTGGATTTTCAGCTTCGTTCCCTGTAGCCATATATGTTACCTAATAACATCTTTATTTAGGCATATAGATGAGATATTTTTGGTCGTGTAAATATTTTCTAGGTAGCGAAACCTCAACAAGCAACACTTGCCTATTTGAAGCTGTTTTTTTAATAGAGAAGATTCTAGCTGCTGCAACGCGTTAAACGTCATGATTTTCTCTAACGGCCAGTAGGCCTTTGGTAAGCCCAGTCCTTAGTTTTTCACAGTTCTTGCGTTGTTCTTTTCAGTGAAAGAAAAAATGTAAAATCAATCAAGTGCCCGAACTTCAACGTTGTCACCAAATTTGATGTCTTATTTTTCGTAGAACTATAGTACTAAGCACTAAACCGACTGCTCCGGCACAGAGCAACCAACACGCAGATTCGACTTGCTTTCCTGGGCCATAACATATCTCTATGCTCGATCAGAGAAAATGTCGCTGGAACCAAGCTTTCTGCAGATGCCTTACTATCTATCCGCGCTCTGTTAAACGCGCCAAACATTTCTATACGTCGCTGCATACGCGTTCCGTTTTCTAACCGATCCGAATTAGGCGCTGGGTTTTCCCGTTACGTCCGTTCGAATTGAACACGACTATCAATTTTAGATTGTCTCGAATTTTGTATCGAGCGCCTTGCTCGCTGACGACTTATATATTGCACTTGTTATTCTCCTATTTCTTATAAAAATTACACCTGTACCTACTTTAGGCCCCGTCCAGACAAATAAATACATGTAAAATTTTAAGGTATTCGCTTTATGTAAACCAGTCCTTCGAATCACCTCTTCAAGTAGAAGATCAAAGACATGCCCCACTAGGGGTCTAACCGGAGCCGGCTAGACGATACATAGATAAAAAAAAATTGTTTTGTCTAACAGTACGAATCAAAAGCTTGCAGTTTAATCTCAAGTACGTAGTTAGAGAAGTTAGTAACTAATTTTGTCGAAAAAAAAAAATCAAATTCTGTTGAAATAAATAGCATTACATATTGTGATTAATAATTCTGCATTTAACAAAGACGTCAACACTTGGTAGTGTTACCCGTTATAAAAATTACTGTATTGTTTAGTTTGATTGGAGTTTAGCGCTAATGCTGATAAAATCCCACTTCTTCGTGTCAATCTTTTGGACGATTTTTTATTTGAAAGCTATTAATATGTATATACTAGACAAGTCACTGATAAGGTCAAACGGGATATACTTGTCGGCAAATTTCCTAAGTACAAACGCCGGTAAAAACGGTGTTTTTTTGACACTGAAATGGTCTCGTTCTAACTAGAACATATCACCTTTGTTTTCACGCCGATTGAACAGGTGATCAAAATGGACCGTCTAACGCCCTACAAAAGAGGCAAGACAAGCCTTGGGCTGAACAGAGAATGCCAATAATTCGCCGAAGTGCAGACCGTTATTTACATATAAATAAACCGTCATATAAATAAATAAAAAAATCCTACTCTATCCGTGTATGCCTGTAGCAGGCTTGGGAAATATAACTGGATTATTTTGTCTTCATTCCCGAAACAGCAGGCACGAGTGAAGCAATTCAATTGGCTTCTAGCTTTTGATAGTAAACAAAGATGAAATATAATGGGTATGAATATAGTTATAAAACGTAATATTCTTATGCCTCTTATATATCCTCTTCTTAATAGTAGGAACGAGAACTTTGAAATGCGGGAGTAGCCCAGGATTACGAGAATCTTTATTCTACGTGTAGACAATAGATGTCTATGTCTACAGTATATATATCTGTCAAATGGAAGTTCCCGTGTATAACCAACGAGAAACATTGAGGGTCTGGCTTTATTTGAATTAAGCTCACCGGCTTCGAGAGAGTTACCAGCACTACAGGTGACTGAAAAGCTTTTCTACCGCAGCCACTTCCACCGAATCTGCAGAAAGGCAACGTCTTCGGTTAGTACATTGACGAACTAGGGTAAAAACTCTCTTTTTTTAACACATTCAGTTTCTCTGTCAAAGTAATATTTGACCAAATTGGTGATACATATCGTGCATTTTTAGAGAAGCGTAATATACAGAGATATACTATTGGTATGAACCTCGTCAACGAAGCGTTCAGCTCATTTAAACATATCTCTCGGTTTTTCCTTCATAAATTATGTTGTCGTACATTCTGATATTACAATGGAGATCTATTTGAGTTGCCTGCCCCTTTAAAATTATGGTCTTATCCTTTCTTGTCAAATAACGCATTGGCTGTATGTGCATGTTTCGAACCGTTAAAACAAACATTTGCGTGATATGGCTTCCTTTTCATACAGTAATGGCTACAACTTGGGTCGCATAGTTGCGACGCGTAGGAAAGATGGAGGCTTGAATGAATTCGGGGGCTCAAAAGCATCGTTTGCATAGGTAACTTGAAGTCAAGGCTCAACGATAATACCGAGAAGGCTTTCTACGACCCAGACAAGCGATGCTTGTTGTCCACTGTGTAGCTGTCTGAGTGGCGAGCGTAAAAATTAGTATGTACATTTCCGAACGCAATACATACATGTATGTGAGAAAGTCTAGATTGTGCGCGACGGATAGCATGCGATAACTTCGAAGTAGGACCAAACGTTACCTTCAATGATGCCTACTCAAAGTTAAAATACTATCTATATAGTAGGTAACTATATAGTTTTGATTTTCATTCAACCTAGCATTTCGACCTTAGCATAGGTATGTAACGAGTCGCTTGTTCCAGCTATAATATATAAATAGGGCATCGAATTATAGTAGGTTCGGGCAAAAATTCAGTTCTTTTCATTGGCCGATCGCCCAGTGTTGTATTCCGTTCAGAGGTTGGAATCAACTTTATTTTGTCTAATGTAACTTTTTGAGGAAAAAACATTTTCAAGCTACATTAGAACGTAAATTTTGGACATAACCAATAACGTACAGAATTAATTTGCACATTATTAGATCTAAATTTACAGTTCAATAATCAATAATTCAGTTGTACATTCAGCTATGTAGCACATTTTTCATTTCCGCACATTTTCGTAAAGCAGAGTGTCGCATGTAACAACGGCCATATAAACTACAGAATAATCGCATGTAGAATAGTATTTTCAATAATTAATTGTAGAGTATGGAGCAATACGTATTGTCAACATAAACTTCAACATTAAAAGTGGCGTTCTGAAGTCCAGCGGATTTCCTCATCTCAGAAATGAGGTGCCACTAGCAAAAAGCAATTAATCAGCAAAAAATTGAAAGAACATTATAATTTCTATAATTAGAGCCCAGGATGAAATTTTCAAGTAGCATTGAGACAATACTTAAAAGCACAAATCATCTCGATCATGGATGGTGGAGATGGTGCGTCACGTTCGTATGTTCTTTTTAAGCAGTTTCGCTATCGTATCTTTTGGTCTCGTTTTTCGTATTTAGCAAACTAAAACTGTAAAAAGATGGGCCGCATCGGCAAATTCAAATAACGACAATAGTACGAAGCCGGCCTCACTTGGAAATGTAGTGAAACCGTTATTCGATTTCAATTTTGTCGCACCCCCTTTTTTTAGTTGTAAGGGACTTCATCCGCATGCTCATGCCAGCTTCTGAAGTTAGTTAGTGACGTCAAGTCTGTTTCGTAGAGCCACGAAAAACCCCATCAACAAGATGGCACCTTGAGCAATTAACGCTGGAGGGAGCAGTGAACAGTATGTGTTCGCTTCTAACCTTTGTAGCCTACAGGCCCGGCCAGTGTTCTCACATGTCTTCCTTACAGCCGCTTATAAACCGAGGTCGAATGCACTAATTTATCGAAATAAAAGTAGAACATAATCATACGATCCCAGAGACATGCTAAGCTTTACGCCGTAAGGTCTCGTCACAGTCCGAGCAAAGCTGGTTCCAGCTCGTTAGATAATAACGAAAACAAATAATTGTTCAATGCCGCGAAACAGATTGCGGATGCTATATTATTGGTACTGGGAATCTCGGCTGGCCGGAAACAAACCTTGATGTCGTTGACTTATAGTTTGTCTAATCGTTCGATGAGATGCCCAGCGCATTATATACTGCCGAATACCGAATTCGCTAAGACCCACCGCACTGTTACAGTGATCTCGAAATCGGAGGACTTCGTCTGATATAGTTTCATTCGGATAACACAATATGCTCGTGCTGATCTTACTCGTATTTGTGACTAACGCTGTGGGGAAATTATGGTCAGAATGGCGCTTACAACACTGCATTAATAAGTGCGGCAAGGCACTGCTAGTCAGGGGATGCATGGAGGACCAACAAACGGATCGAGTATGTTCGGGAAACCTGTACTTCGTAAAAAATAACTTCCCAGATTGTAGAAGCCGTTTATGTCATCCAAACGGATATCAGGAATTGCAAAAAGCGTTTTATGATTCCGTCAAGGAACATGACGTTTCTGCACAAAACCTCATTCGAAGCAAAGGCCGACGAGTCGTTCTTACACTTCCTCCAGAAACTCTCGCAGCGTTGTCTTTAGTTGAGTCACGATTTATTGACACGTTCTGGTCGCATAACGCGCAACGGTTGAACCTCACAACAGACCAGAAGAATCTAACCTTGAGCCACCTAAACATAAATGACACTGGCTTTTATTCTTTCTGGGCCATAACCAAAACTATGCAGCGCACCTTACTGTACGCAATTGCAGTCCAGCTGAAATCCCCACCGCAAACAATTCTTGGAACAGGCAAATCCTATGAGCTGACATGTCCCGTGACAACTATCATTCCTATGAACGTATCGTTTGGCATCAACTGGTTCATAAACAACCGTCTACAGCGACGTCTAGGGGGAGCTCCCGTCGTACAAGCCGCTGCTCCTGGCTTGTGGGAGTGCCGTGTATACATTGAGGAACTGGCGAAAGAATTCACGTTGGTTGCCCATCAAATTGCCGTCGTTCCGGCCTATATGAAGTTCATTCGGAGTACGCTCGGAAAAATTCCCTGGGAGGATATAGGAAGCAAAATGTTTTGGATAATATTTACCTACTTCATGATAGTCTGCTCGATTTATACTGCGTTGCGTATCTACAGTCTCTACGCGGAGCCACAACATGTGACTGTTGACAAGCTGTATACAAAGAAAATAGACGCGGCGCTTAGAAAAAACACTTCGTACTCAAGGGAGGACTTTGAAAAGTATTTCAAACGTAATTATTCATTTAATTCGTTAATTGCCCGTAGTACTGAGGCAATGTCCATGTCACCCAACCAGTTGCCACCGGGCAAGCTCTTGGGGAAGAAATTCGTACCCAATGATAGGAAGTTGTCGAAATCGGAAGGTGCAAAATAGATGGTGCACAATTAGAAAGTTTCAATTAAAGAAGAAGACAATGAATGAACCACAGCGATCGTGGCGACTCGAATCGACTACAGACGCTTCGGCAACAATTTGAGTGATTGACTGAAATGTTTGTAAAAATAAAATCGCAGATGTTCCCAACATTTTTTTATGTTAGTCTTCAAAGTGTATCCATTAAAAAGCTACTATTATTATTTTTGCTTGTTTTTGGTGAAGGTAGAACTTGAACTGATATTTGAACTAATGAAAATGTAGAATGTGCATTCAAGAGTTTTCTATATCAGTGCATAAGGAAACGGTTCAATATATGCCGAGAAAATTGCTCGTGAACATTTTGTGAGAAGTCCAGGTCTTGTTGTATCATCCCTATTATCTAGTTGGCGTTGCCAAAGAAGCACCTTTTTTAAGAACAGCATTTGCTGATTAACACGGGCTGAATCAACATCTTCCAACTTCTACATAATTATTGAATGAAAAACATATTTACAGAATGCTGTACTGTGTTTAGATATGTACATTAGAGCTAAATACTATGGACATGTTCTAGAAACATGGCTAGCCCCTATTTTTCCCGTATAAAGACAGTTTTGCCTGCCGCCGCTCCCATATACTTGAACGACTGTAACTGATTATGGAATAATTATACTTCAGCTAACGCATTTTAACGTATCAATCGTAAAACACCGTTATGTATAGATTACATTATCTAATAACCCAATCGTAAGGGAAACCTTGCTGTGCGAGTGTCCTCATAGGCGACAACAATTTCTTGTTATTCTGCTCTTGAATAGCCAATGCGAGCTCGAGAGTACCGCCAAATTTTCTGTAGCTTTAATCATGCTCAGGCCTGTTAATGTTTTGGTGTTTCTGTGTCCCGTGTCGTGCACGTGCAGGACACAGCGAACGACCGCGTTCAGCCGAAGTTCAGCACATCTATGTTGCTCGGGCGGTGACGATAAGACAGCCAATAATCGTCATAAGCCTCCTCATCGTCATTATCATTTGCAGCTTGTCTTCCGTGGCGTATTCCCTGCACGAAAATGCCCAGCTTTGTTGAGCTTTCATAGCAGAACATAGCCCGTGATCCCTACCACACTGTTTTGATCTCTATGGCAAACAACGTTCTACATAAAGGCCATACCGCTTAGATTTGCAATAATTGCAAATAATCTATTTTTATTTAATGTGCATTAATCTGTGGTATATTGTCTTTTATAACATGATATCAACCGAGTAAGGCCTTAGAAGGTCACTTGAGTCAGTCTTTTCTTAACAACATAATCAGCTCTGTTAGGGACAGCTGCGTTAAAGGGATTAGGGAGCATAAAGTTAACGATTTCGTTGAGAGGATTATGAAACGGACATTAATGTCTAAACGTTTATAGTTGCTTACCATGGCTACATTTTCTTATGTGAAGCTTTCCGTTTAGATCATGTGCTTAGCGCCTTTACACCATTGAGCTGCATCATTATTTAAGATATGCTTGTATCTAGCTCTACCTAGGCCTTATGGTTTTGAATACGCTGGCCTTCTTCTCGAAATTCGATTTGCGTCCAATATGGGGCGTCTGCGAGCCGAAGTCGGAGCTAAAATCTGTGACTTCGAAGTATTGATAATGATAATGTTGATCTCTATCTGTTGGTTATATGTTCAAAGTCGTATGTATAATGCATACGAGAACGAAATCAACTAACCCATTGCGCTGGTCCGAGGAACGTAAACGCGCTTTTTCCTTATACCGCCCAAGCCGCTCGTAGGTGTGCTAAGTGTTAAAATACAACGATGATGACGCTGATATAGCCTAAGATAACCGCTCTATCGGTGCAATTTCTGGCCAAATCCAACGGATTACGAGAGCCCTTGCGGTCGAAGAGAACAGATACAAGATTTTTGTATCTGAGAAACATTGATGTGTTAGCATGCGATGTTTAATTCGAACATGGGTCGGCTATAATAGGGCTTGAGCAACTTTAGTCGTCATTACGCGCGACTTAATCATCTTTCCTCGTCAAGTGCCGTTTGTGTGTCAATCGTTTTTACAGGAAAGGTTGATTGGCATCGTAGTAATCTCTACAACGGGATCGAGGATTCCGGATCGACATCAGCACTGAAAAATTTAAAAATACCTCAAACAATCTCGTATGGCACGTCTCAACGTAACTCGCAGAATTGAAAAAGATGGTAAATTACAATAAATAGGGGGTTTCTTACAAAATATTGGGTTCTGCTTAGCCATAAAGTTTGCAGCATTCATACTCGGCTTTCATATTCTTGAAGAAGTCATTTAACCTTTTCTTGTCCTTCTCGGTTTCACCAGTCAAAATGCCAACCTAGGTTGCCTGCCAGTTTGTTTTGGGCTGCTCTTGCATGGAAACCTATACCGGATTCGGTGATTTCCGGCACGTTGAGCTGATTTTGCCGACTGAATTGACCAATATCCTATTCTACTGCTGCCCAGCACAAACAGTAGTTATTTACCTTTTAAAACGGCCTAAACACACCGGAAGAAGTGGCCAAATTTTATATTCCGTTTCTGGCCACCAGTTCTTTGGAATCCACCTTTGGCGACCTCATCGATGCGCTATTAGTAGCAGTGAGCTTCTTCTAAAGTCCTTCATCCCCGCTTTCTAGTACATTTCAATAGGTCTGGATTTTTCAAGGACGAAGAAGAAATGATATCATAGCCGTCAAATTCATCCTATTGTGTTTCTTTAACGAAACTAATTGTATGTCGCGTCTTTTACCCCTTCCTGTAAAAGTGTATATGTTGCTCGAGCTTACCAAAAGCATATCCCGTGATGAATGTGATTTTACTCAGTCCTGCTTGTCGGGATCTTTGTCCTTCTCGCCCGGATACGTTAAAACCATTCCTTTTCTGAGCCTTTTTTGGACCCGGCTTATTTTCCGCATGAAGTTTCCGCGTCATTTAACGTGGGATTTGATGATGTGAAGTAACCATACGAACTTGTAACAGAATCTGTCTTTTGATCTGTAGATTGGTAAATGCTTGTCAAATTTTAATCTTATTTGTCAAAAAAAAAGGGAATGACTATTGAAAAACCTAACGCGTCGTAAGCTTCCGTGATGCAAACAACCAAATAAATCTGCCCCAGCGATTGACCACATGGCGCCGAATTACCCAAAAGTCCTCATCAAATATATACATTATTTAGAGAAGACGTGTATTAAATAGATAAATGTTATTTAAATAGCTCTAGGAAAAACAGTGTGCCGTCGATATATAATATTCCTATGACCTAATATATAATAATCTGTGATTTATCCGGCAGAAATCCGTAAATTTTTATTTCACTTTGTTTCACAGGTTGCTAGTCCGGCGCTAGTCAAGCCTGATCTGTTGATTAACCACAACCTTAAAATGGCACATTTATAGATAAGTCTGAATCCTAAGTCGTAGTTGCAATGTTTTACAATGGTGGCTGTTATTAATGGATTGCTATTTAAGAAGTCTCGAACTATAGTTACCTAAAAGTAGTTGTCTTCTACAGCTGCGAAAAAAAAAAAAGAAGACGACAAATTGTTTCAATTTCGTCTTCATTGAAGCTTGCAATAGCTTCGGTCTTGGCCAAACACCCAGTGCTTGACAAGTTGCAGTTGACTCTCTGCTTGGATCGCGCTGCTTATACTCGAATCGCGATGAGCTCCTTCATGTGGACGTTCTTCAAACGCCGTCATAAATCGTTCACTTTCTTTCAGGCCAGCAGACTTCAGAGGCAGTTTTTTTTTTTTTTATGGTGGTCGTTACAAATGTAGGACCTCATCTGTGCTTATTCAACCCTAAGCCTACGGAAGCATGCAATCAGGTTTCTCTAACTAAAGACTTATTTGTAACAGACCTTAAGGGCTTTTGTTGCTTTTCGTCTTCAAATTTAGTCCAGTCGACTTTTTTCTAATTCATGACTAGAACTAGCGTTCTTACCAAACTCGGAAGTCTCGGAAAGAGCCACGAAAAAATTCTGCAGAAGTCGTTGCGCTCTTGTACTAGACCGACGTTGCCTAATAAGTCTCTAGTCTTTTAAGGTAAATAAAATTATCATAGATAAGGCACTTGTTCAAGCTTGATTTTAGAAATAGTCAAACGTATTTAAACCGATTTAAAGCTGTTGTCGTTTTAAGTATATAGACAATGCTAAAATGATTAATGCATGCATTTTAAACTTCGCTTATCTCTGAATCGATCTATGGATGTGCTTAGACGCAAGAATCCTTCATAATATTGAATATATGCGCAACTTGTTTTTACATCTCATTTCTAGTATATCACTCGTGACCGTTTAACTCCAGCCAATAATTTATAGAATTTCTGCCATCTTAAAGCAAAGAATTGCCTAATCAATACGTTACCAATTTATGAACAAACGATTTCCTTTAGCTGCATCTAATTTTGTATTCATACTACAACGCTTTTCTAGCTGGTATACGCCTGCCGTTTTTCGACATTTTCATGAAACTAGCTTTCCGTAAGAAATTTCTACGATGAAAAATTCGTCTGATTCATATGAAAAGTTAATTCGACGTACTAGAATGACCCTTTGCAGCCGTAACACAACAATGAATAGGCTCCTTCTATATAATATAAACTGTTACCAATCCTTGTATATAATCAACCGAAAAAGGATAGAAGGGGGGGGCCTAAACAATTAGCTAATTTCGTCTACCTTGAATTTCGGAACCTTAAGACTACCTATTGTGCATTACTAGATTTCTGATGTAAGAGGTTTATCGATGCTTCTTTTAGATAGGGATTAACTTTATAGAAATATACTGTAACGGGTGAGTCATATGTATTGCACCGGATCCGAAGTTGGGCGTTTTATATCTTTTGAGTATAACTGAGCTACTTCCCGAGAATACCACAAGACATCGTTAATATAGGTCATTAGGGCGTAACAAGGGGTCATTTCCTCCATGAATTTTATTTTAGCAGCGTACTTAGGTCGTCAACCGTAAACTGTGGTAGGTCACACACACCCATAGATGTGTGAAGGGTCATTCTTGCTAAGGTAGCTTATATCGCCTTTCTGGGTGGTAGGATTAACATGTACAAAGATTTTACGGCGAACTCGATTACTTTAGGACGAAATCTTTAACAACTTAGAACACGTTTTCCTTTTAAACGTTGTTTTCCGAAATACGAACTATTAACCAGTAAGCTCGACAAACGAGCTACACTATATCGCTAGATTCAGTACAGCCTGTGCTGCTAGGCATAACATAACCATCTTAGTCGACATTTCCGTTTGATATGTTATGGATCGGCCACTGTTCCCCTGCCATGCAATAGTGGGATCCAGTGCTCCATTCTTTTAGGTTTCGTCGACCTTGTTCTTCGGGTTTTCTATTGACCCAGCGGTCACAGCGATAGCAGCAGCAGCAGCAGTAGCAACGACAACAATAACAACAACAACAACAACAGGACAAGAGCTGTTCGCAAAATCTCTCTCTGTAATATCGAAGATTACTCTCTCTCTTTATTTGCTTCCATCGTTCATTGACAATACTCCAACTTAGGCAAGGGAACCTGTGCAACGTCATAGACTTACCAGCATCTTGACGATCCTTTTGAGCACTACCCAAACCGGTCGGTAGCAACGACACGGCTCTAGTAAGGTGCAGATTTACAAGACAACTGCTAGTTCTATTTTTGCAATTGCATGTCTTTAAACTTATCGTTTTTTACTCGGAAATCGTGGCGGAAATGCAATCGAACCTTTTCTTGTCGGGTGAAGTTAGCCACAATTATCTGAGTCATCGTCTCTGACTTTTTGACCAAATTAAGCACATACGTATGAGTATTTGCGCAACCGATAACGACTGGTATGCCCCTAATCGATCTCCGCAAAATACAAAAAACAACAAGCACCAACTACGTTATCTATACCTATCCATTCGCACTTCTGTGCGATGTCATGTCCATTTAACTAATAATTATTATTTAGAGCAGATTCAATGCTATTAGAAATAGTATTGAAAACATACTTCCCAATTGGCAAGGAGGGAAGGGGAGGATTGGGTAGTATGTACAGAAGGTTGGTCTTTTTCCGTTCAATTCCGTGTATTTTTCGTATAGCTGAGCCCGGCATTACGTGTTTCGTCGCAGTGGCGAGCCTCATTTGCAGTGTTTTAATAACTGCATGTTACGTTCAAGTTGAAACTTTTCATCTCATGTTTTGGCCTAAGAATAAACATCAAAAAGCTGCTCCTCCTCTTATTCTTCTAATAGTTTTCTGCCGGTTGAGCTGCCGTTGAAGAAACATACAGCACTGAAAATGGTGAGATCCTATTGGCTATATACCCCATACATGTACAACAGTTAATAATAGTAATAGAAATTACTCGATCCTGCGAGTCGTCAGCTAGTTGCGTCGTATATTTATCGTATCATAGAATCGATTGTGAAGTTATTACATGAAACTTGAACATTTGAAAAACGTACGTTGTAACCCTGTTGACATCCCATAAACAAAGCCTACTCTGATCCATTCATACCAGGGGAAAAAAAACATGAACTGCCCAGCGAGGTGGTGCTCACCTTTAGTTTATTCGCCCTAATTATCTGATAGTATAATGCTGATAGTCAGCTGCCGAAATGTCATTGCCTATACAAGTATAAAAAAGTATCTATAAAAGGTGTAAAATTTCAATTGAAACTATTTGGAACTTTCGACAGTGATTGAACATAGCATATATATATATATATATGTTATTTATCTTGTATATATAATGGTTTGTACAAAAACACTCCAAATATAATAGAGTTCAGTAAAATGCGCGGCGTACTTAACTTTGAGAATATTGAATTTCTATGCTCAGCCTGCTCTAATCTGCTTCTAAACAGTTTCTGAATATCAATTTAAAATCAAACTAGAGAATTCAGGTCTAACAGTTGGGTACCGTTGATCACTTCGGGGCGTCAGTATAGAAGACAATTGCATGATCAATCGCTATCTATGCTCGTTGGAGACGACTACAGATAGAGCCTTGTCAAGCCCCCCATACCAAATAATCACATCGTTTAAATTACCGCGATGAGGACAGTAAAAACGAGAAAAAGATAACTTAGCAAAACAAGGAAGCACACATAAATGGCATTATGGCGAAGAAGATTCGTATGTCGACATAATGAATTACTGAACACTAGATAAATCACGAAAAAGGACCATTCAGATGTAAAAGATATTTATACTATATGTGTAGGTCTATCAAAATTTGCTAACTGGGCTAACAGCCAACTGGGTCCGAGATATATATGTCTTACTTTTTCTATAATTTTTGAAACTATATTGGAATCGAATGGCGAAACCCTGACGCAAGCTAAAATTGGCATTTTTCCGCTAAGATGCACAAAAGATGGTCATAAATCACCTCGTTAAGAACTGCTTTTTGATTTGTGAACGCTAACTGAAGAGCCACTTAATTTACACACGTTAATAAATAAACTCTTCTTTTATTGATTAATCTATATGTAAATAAATATTTTGCACTGGATATCCAAATATACCTCGCAGCAGATCAGAAATCACAGCATCGCGTAAAGAAAGGTGATGGCGGTATTTTTCCTCCTAAAATTTCGCGACTGAAACAGAAAGACACATGTTTACTATTTTGCGTCGTATAATTAACGCGCAATTCACGTGGAAAGGTCTCGTGTTTTGCACCTCAGTTCTGTATCCTAAACAAAGTTAGCTGGTCTTAAATGTAAGTTGTATTTGCTTCCCCCCCCCCCCCTCCCCGATTGTGTTCCGTGAAGACAGCAAACGAGAACTGTTGAGTACGAAAAGCTGAGAGGTATTTCCAAATAGACGGATGAGACATAGTAAACCAAAATTCGGGGAAAATGATCATGCTTGAATGACGCACTGAAGTGTATAGTATCTGTATAGTAGCTATAGTCTCTGATATCGCATACGATGCCTTTATTAAATAAAATAAGTACTAACTAATATAGATCGCAGACGTAATCGTTGTTCGTTATGCTGCAAAGCTGTTGTTTTGCCAATAAATTGGTTCTGATTAGTTATTAATCTATAATTATTGCTAACAGTCAGGTAGGATAAGGGATCAATTTAGCAACTAGGAACACTTACATAAGTGGATGGTAATCGATATGAGATGGTACCAGAAGTCTACGCATCAGGGGAGCTTGGCGACGCAGAAACTCCTCAAGATTCCTGTTTAAATAAAACCGTGATGGGAATAGATGTCGCCTAATAACATCGATTCAGCTAATGAGTAGTCCTTCAAAAAGCGCAAAAACGCCCATAAACGCAATTGAATATATCGATATACCCGTTCGCTGAGTGAACGTCACACAATTGATTAGGGCTATTTTTGGGATGCCTTGTACTGATGGCAAAACCTAAAGCAGAATTACACAAAAAAAATAGATTGTAGATGTGTAAACAAAATAAGGTTGTCGCTCCACTCACATGTGCGTTCGACGGGGTTTTCCAAAGCGATTCCGAAGCGCTCCATCTCTTTCAACCATTTTAAGGAACATTTCAACAACTTCCGCTCGCGCGTTCTCCTTAGCCTGACCGAGCATTTGGTCTCGAATATGCTGCCAGCGAACGCGGTTGGCTTCTTGGAATTGACGCCGTTCACTCTTACGAAGCAGGAATGTGGGAATCCTAATGTTTCGACCAATACAAAAAAAAGATGAACTATCATTAACTGTTTTCTAGTAAATAAATAGTAAAAAAGTTATGGAAAGATATTTTAAAACTTAGTGGTAATACGTGACGGGACGATGAACTTACATCATTTTAACGCTAACGCAGTGACACGACTGATATAAATCTGATAAAAGTAGTGTTTTTTTTTTTCTATTATATAAAAATGAGGTCATATACGAGAAAATCTTCGCGTGTTCGTTTATTTAATAGCCCCTCCAAACTTTTTTGCCATGATGTTTACAATACCGTCTTTGATTTTTTTCGCTAAGTGAGCTTTTCTATACTTTTTCTAATCGATTCTAAGCGCCGTTCATTGTTAGAGTTCTAGCTAGACCCTGAAGTTTAAAGCTGTGAAAAAGTTTACCTTGAAGGTGTATACTCAGATACCAGTCTCATGAACCTATGGAACTCGTCAGCTGATAGATCTGCGCGAAAAGCCAGCACCTGAAACCTTCTCAGAAGACGACGCAAATTTCGGTTCCGCATGCGTTCATGGTTTCGCAGGGCCCCGTGGACTATTTTCTAAACGTGAACAACGGTTAACATAATCAGTCTCTTTTACATATAAAAGTACTTAGTAATGTATCTAACGAAACAGGAAGAATGCAACACAAGCAAAAAGGCTCCGCTAAGGGGTCATACATTTTAATTCATGACTAAGTTTTATAACTTAGTCATGAATACCGTGAAATATTCGGTGTGAAGTGACAATTAGTACATTTGTTATTGGTTTTTGTCAAATCTATTAATTGTCGATGAATTAAATAGTTACCGTAATAATGTCTTTTTCGATTGTTTCGTCTTCGGTATCCCATACCGACGGTCTCAAGGGTTTCTTTTTTTTTGAATTTGCCGGCTTTTTTTTGATGTCCACAATTGAGGTCGTTTCGACTTCAGAACTATCATCATCTTGATGGGCGTGGTCTTGCGGTTGACGAGTCGAGTGTTTAGTGCTAAGAAAGACCCCATTTTTAGAGATCGTCGACATGGTGCCCAGTCGCTCAGTTGATGTTAAGCGTGAGGCTGTAGTTGAGCGAGAGTGCGAAGACTCTTGAGGTATCGATGTTGTTGTCAAGGTAGCGACTATCGAAGAAGATTCAGTGGCTGTCGAAGCACTTTTAGGGGTCACTCCGAGTGAGTCCATAGAGCGCGTGGTTTCTACTGCTGTAGTGCTTGATTCTGTTGGATAGTGATGAGAAATGATATTTATTTTCTTAATGCTGTAAACCCCATATAAAATAGAATTTTCGAGAATTTATTGCTTACATCGGTTTCGAATTTATGTTCTCAAGGCAATTTTTCATGCTTAAGGCCAAACATGGCCGCTTATTTGCAGCGAAAAAGAACCGCTTCACCCCTATCAACAGTATATTATATATAAAAATGTGTACTATTAGGGTGTATATACTCTAAGCTTCTGAAATAATTGCAATACACTGCAGTATCAATAGGTTTTATGCTAAACGTTTTTAGCTAAACGTCATAATATAAAAATAGCAAAAAAACGAATCACTTTGAATTGTGTTTGCTCATCGAAGACAATGCTCATAAATAATTAGTCCATCGCATATATTTTGTCATCAATTTCGATACTCCTCGACAAGTGGTCCAATGAGGTCCTCGATTTAAGATTTTTGATGTTTTCCTAGTATGCAATAGATATAAAAGCTTTGCTTCGCGTTAGGTACAGCTAAAACGATGTCCTGTTTACTAGGATCGCCACAATAGTAGGCTATTTATTGAACTTTCCGCAGGACATGTTCCGCATTACCGTCTGACTGAGCAGGGTTTTTGTCGTAACCATTTTGAGAATCTCCTTGGAGAGATGGATGTTTATCGAAAGAAATCGCGTTAAGGTCATCATCGACAGCCTGGTAAAGAAGATCCAATGGGGAAGGCGTGCCGGTGACATCTTCAACTATCTCTGGAAGGTGCGAAAAAAGAAAGATCATTTCTATTAGTTTAATTTTATTATTCGTTTTATAATCTGTTTGTGGAAATAGACGTCTGCATATTGGACGTCTTGAGCACTCACGAATATTTGGAATATCCGTGGATATTCCAAGTCACCGATAGCCAAAAGTAAAATTGAGGCAGCCAGAGAAAGAAAAATACACCGATAAATTTGAAGATAATAAGAATTCACACCATGTTTGTAAAGACAAGACTATAAGCCTTATTTTTAACATTACTTTAATGGACCCATAATTTGCCATTCAATCTCTCGACTGCTTCCATTGTTTTGTTTACATCATAAAACCTTTATTTCGGGCTCTAATAATAGGTATATCTGATGGAAAAAGGGCGTCTGCGGCGTCGTTTCTCGTTGAACTGCCGAAACAACCTTGTGTCGACATGATATATGCCAATCAAACCCAAGCTCCCCAAAAATTGGGGGCCAAGTAAGTAATACGGAGAACATCATTACTAAGTAAGCCTATGTCGATTAGCTATAATGCCTGATCATTCGCAAAAGAGCTGTTGTCTTCTGCATTGTGAGCTTAGAAAAACCTACAATAAGGTAAAGGATACCATTTTGGGCCACTCGACATAGATAGCATATACGCTTGAAACAGAGATTAAATTTTATGATGGCAATGACAGATCTATGCATTCGTCATACATACGACTCGGCCGTTAGTAAACAATCATGCCAGATACAAAAACTGTTAGTTTAATATCATTAGCCTATAAAATTCGCCTATAAAATTATTTAAAAAAAATGAACTGGTAGTAAGACCGTTTTATTAGAAAATTCCCACCGCTACGACGAGCAGTTGTCATATAATGAATTGCTTCCATAGAAAGCTAATATAGTCAACGCAATAAAAAAAAAAATGCTAAACAATACGCGTACACAGTTTATGAACCTGGGTAGACTTTTTAAACGGATAACATCTATTAGACTAGTTTTCCTAATTACGCTGTTATCAATATCTGTGCACTAACTAAAAAATACAGTGATTTACTTCATATAGTTTCCAAATGATTCCGTTTTATGTCATATGACGACTACCTAGCAAGCTTTCTAAGGAACCTTCGAGGTGGAAAACACGCGTCACTTACCGTTAGCCACCAGCTCGGAAATTATGTATTGATTTCCTTAAGATTTGCCTAGGAGCAAAAAAAAAACACTATGCCAAGACACGGCTTTGGAAACTTACCTCTAACAGCTAAGGATGTCTTCGTCGATGCAGAATCCACTATGTATATGAGAGTACACAGCAGTATGAATCGCGTTCCCATCCTGATTCTTGTTAACCCGATCCCTGGTAGGCACCCTCTTCTCTATAGATGCGTGCAATAATCAATGACGACGCGCGGAGTTTGTTGGCTTACTTCTATAATTAGATACCCGGTCACTTCAGTCCCGTTTCGTCCGACAACCGTAGAGTGCTAACGCAATGAAGATGATTTTGACTTCTACCCACCGATGGCTATTTAGCATCTGCCCATGGTCCACGATGTAGAACTGTGCTTTGCCATGATTCAACGTGTACTCGCACCACTCTTCGGCGGTAGCGACCTGCCACGGCTTCGCAATAGACCGCTCTATTCACCGGCGTAGCTACCGCAGGAACATCGATTCTGGGACAGTGTTGGCTCTTCCTAGCGACGCCCGGTACATAACAGTACCGACAACGAGTTTCTTTTTTGACGACAGACTTCTAACAGTAAAACAGGATCAAATAGTACCAACTGAATTGCAATGGCAACAGTGACGGTAGTGGCCGTACTAACCACCAGCTGAGCGACAGCGAAGGCGTTCAACGACAAATGTAAACACTTCTGATATCTACGTTTTGGCGTAGCGGCGCCGCAGCCGTTAATGGCTTCGTTTTCGCTGCAACTTGTTCTTCGGCTGTCTGTCTATGTGCCTCTATAAAAGATACTGGATGAGTCTGGCATCGGCGACGCCAACGCCGTCGCTGCTGCTGCTGCTGCTGCTGCCGTAGGATGTGTTCGTGTGTTCGTTGTTTCTCTCTGATTCTTCGCTGTTCACACGACGGCTCGTATTCGCCGCGTGTAACCGGGTTGACTAGCGGAAAGGGCGCCTGCCATCGGCGACCTGGGCCCTCGTTTTATACGCGGCTGTAGTCGCCACCGGCATCGTCTTTGGAACGACTGCCACAGATTTGAGCCCGCTTCTGTTGCCACCATTTTGAAAACTCGAGATAAAATCATATCAGTATCACTGTAAGGGAAAAAAGCCATTTTCTTGTTTTCAATAATCTATCACCGTAAATGTAATGCTGTACACTGACGAAGCCTGTAAGGGGAAATGGGAACATAAAGCGTTCGTTTGTCTTGCTAATTTACACTCTAATAATATTTTATTTTTCCGAAACAAAGTGTCTGCAATGCACAAAAGCCGGAAGGACAAGTAACAGTGCACTAGGTGACGAAAGAGAGATATTAGTTCAACGTTGTTTTTAGCGGATCCTTTTTGTCTAAATTTTCATTGGGAACGTTCACTAATATCTAACAACAGGAAGAAAGATTGATTTTTTTTTATCTAACTCTTCTCTTTAAGTGTTGACCACTGTTTTTTTAACATTAAGCAAACCGAACATAAATTCAAAATTATGCCAATTAAAATAAAGAAATATGGTAACTTTCTGCTTAATAAAGCAAACGCAATGTAGGCGTCCTAACGGTGGTTGGCAGAAGTGTTATTCCACCAATAGTGTAATTTTGATTGCTCAACATGATAGGCCCCTAGGTCTAATAATTTCCCAAATGAATTCTTGAATTATATAAAGATCGGAACTGCTTTGAAAACATATAGGAACAGGTTTAATGACTGTATCAACTGAATTCGGTAATACATCTGTCCTACTATTCGGTCCTTGCCTTTCGGTGTTCTCATCCTATTCTCCGTTGAAATACAGGTTATGTCATATGCATATTATCTTGCTTGGTTTTGAACACCACGATCAATCAATTGCTAGTTGTCCGATAGAAGCATTTATTGGCCCGTGCTGATATTTCTAGCTTGCCCCAGAAACCGACGTTCATCTAATGCGTCATCAAATTCTCCTTACACTCCAGCTCTGAGCATGGGTCCATCTGTCGTTTCTCTATCTAGATACAGATGGCACTAAAATTTCAACAATGACGGTAAAGAAGGCCACGCACCTCATACGCAGACAGATTCGTATAGACATACATCATTAATGTAGTAAGTCTTAGGGAAAATCGTATTGCTCGCCGATTGCGTCTGTCATGAACCATTAAAATATTCCGTCGTAGATATCGGTTAATAAAAAACCTCGATGCGCAATTTTCAGGTCTGTATTTCTGTTCTATATAATCCCAGACAGGTTCTATATTTCGAGCTTTACGTCCGGTATCGACGTTGCGCATTACATCAGCCATTTGGTTTCCAGCCATTTCAAAGCGGAGTCTGTCTGTCTGTCTGTCTATCTATCTATGCCCGGGTCTAAACTAAGGATATAGACAGCCTAATATCAAAAATCAAACCCACTACACAGCCCGCGATAAGACTCCGCCTGCACAAATAAATAAGCAAACATTCAGACCAGAATTACGTTTCTGTAATACGTAAAATTGGCGGACTTTATATACTAGTCACGCGACCTTATATACTAACGTCAAACTTGTACTGGTTTAAAGTCTCCAAACGGTCATACCTTGTACCTAAAGTAATGCAACAATTTACCCACCGGTTTCACCGCAGTGTCGTCTAGTCTCACAGAAAACAATAGTTAATTTGTTTATAAATTTCCTTGGAAATTGAAACAAACTTCAGTAATCTACGATCGTGATCACCCAGTACACCGATTACTATCAGAGACAGCGATAAATTAAAACCCAGCTAAGCATGCCGGATAGATCTAAAAAGATCACGCCTAGATCCCTGAAAGGGTGACTCAATAAGAAACTAATTGAAACACAAACTACCAATAAAGTAACTTATAATACTACAGCCTTTGTCAAAATATATTTAATTTTAACTTCAGAAAATACGAAATCAGTAAATTGCAAACCATACCATTTCGAAAATGAATATACACACGGAGCGTATTTAGAATACTAAATGAAGCATTTGTGCTGTTCATGATTACGAAGCGTTATTGAACTCAGAGATAATATCAGTGCTCTTGTTCTGAAAATTTCCATATGAAAAATGTTTCTCATAATAATCGACTAGTTACAGAAACTTGCGACAGCTGAGAGCAGCTAAAAGACAAAATTTCCAATACGAAATCGTTTCTGATCATATCATTTAAAGTTGGCTACAAGAGAAAATTCGATGTCTGAATGTTAACGCAAAAGAACTTACCTAATCATAGATCGAATTGCGAAAGCCAGGCCATTTCTGACGCAGTTAATCACGGGTTATGAAAAGTGGATCACAAGAATCGTGTGCAAGAAAAAAAAAAGCGTGCCTCGTGGCAAAGCTCAGACTGACGCCAAACAAGGCGCTCCGCGGCAAAAAAAATGATAGAACTTGCATGGGAAATTTGAATATATCTGCTGTATAGCCTGGGTCTTGCAGTACGAGAATATTATGTGGTCCAGCCTCTGCTGAACTTCTTTGATGGTGTTAACATAATTTCAACAGAGGAATGTAAATATATATGTCGCAATTTTTCGGCTAGCTCATAAAAATTAATCCTTAATAAAAAAAAATTAGGTTGTCACGAATGTTAGGATATCATAGGTTGTATAGAATTTAGTAGTATTATTTTAAACCACAAAAGCTTCTATTTCTATGGTTGAAAATAATACTTACTATGTTAGCTTAAAAACGATCAATACTTCTTCAACGACCCGTTATTTTTTTAATTATTACCTGTACCCCTAAAAACACGTGCAAAGTGCGAGGGACACGTCAAAAAGGTTTTAGTTTTTTAAAAAAAAAAGTTTTTCGCAAAACTGAACCGGTCACGCGGATACGTTAGAGCTATGATCAACTTATCAGACACGGTATTTATACTGCGCTTTCCTCCAGAGTAAACATTGTCTCAGAACTCAAAGGTTTATTTCTCGTGCACAAATGTACACTTCACTCTTTAAGCCATTCAAAACTAAATCTGCATAAATAGCATTGCACTAAAGTAGTCTAAACATAGCAACTTAGGCAAGCTTTAAACCCTTTAGGAGGTAATCCAAACATCAAGTACTGCCATTCGTCGGATTGCCCAGTTTGTGAACCAAAAGGTTAGGTAGATCCAACACGTTATGCATTTTGAAGAAATTGTTTAAAGCTGTCAAGTAGGACATCAGTCGCAGACTTTTGCGCTGTCGGTCCAGCCGAAGGATTGTACGAACGAAACAGCTCCCTTTGGAATGTTTGAAGAAAATTTTTCCCGCCTCCCTGACCGTTCTGGGTATCTTGACTTTGCTGGCTGCCAATTCCTCTGAGAAGCGCACCAAGTAATTGTTCGGCTTGGCCGCCGGTACGCGCGTTGACGGGACCACTAGCTGTATCAGAATTTACCGGATTTTTATTAGATTTCAGCGTCTGCACGAGATTGACTACGAACTGGCTTCCCTCGTTATCTTGGTCTTGAAGGCGTTTTACTAAGTTATCGAGGATTGCTGCCTGGGTCGAAGCCGCAAACGTTCCCTGTTGGGCCCCCAGTTGCTGTGAATTCTGATAAGTCTGCTGCAGCTGTTGAAGGAAACTGGCAAAGAAGTTCGGAGGTCCCTGACTACTTGAAACGGCTGATCGGCTATTTACTCCTGCCTGGGGACTGATAATTTTCATGAAGCCGCGAATTAACTTATCCAGAAAACTCTTCTTAGGTTTGGGCGTTGTCGGTGGCGGCGGTGCAGGATAATTTGGTGGAGTTGGTTGCAGCGGATACTGTGGCACGGTTGGAGTTGGTACAGCTGGTGTTGGATAAAAGGCGGGGTCTGCAGTCGGCGCAGGATGCGGTCTAAAAGGAAGCTCAGGTGCAAAGGGCTTCGATGGGTCAGGAGTAACAAGATCTGAAGGCATGCGAGGTTCGATTGTTGGCGTCTCTATGGGGTGATGTGGTGGGAAATGCACAGAATCCGGACGTTTGGTTGGCGAGTTAACAGGCGATTTTCCAGAAGGATCTCCAGACTTTTCAATGAGGTCAAGGATTGCTAAAAGCTCATCGCGTGAAAAGTCAGGCAAATCAGCTGTTGGATCCTTACGGCGACGACCCCCTGAAAGAGAACCATATGTAAAAAGCTATTAGGTCGTTTCGAGTTTTACGTCCGGTACCTACGCCGTTAAATGCATTATATAGGTGCCTGCATTAAACTGTATACCCAACAGCCTGTAGAAAATGCTTCAGAAGTGTTTCGTTTTTAAGGCACTGGATTGACTGATCATTTTCGTTTTTATATAAAGCTAAAGGTAAAGGATTTTTAATATAAAAATCCTTAATAATATTCACAGAACCACCTCGATCTTTTTTTCGTACTACGTTAAAACATTTTGCTGCGGAACATACTGGAGGCCGTGAAGACACGCACAGTTTCCGAAACGGTAACGATAGGATAGTTAGCGCACTATCTAAAGTACCAGCCCTGAAGGGCGGCAGAAGCCGATGCTTGATATGCTGACGTGGATTTTTCGCCTAACTATTTCAGTCCGACTTGGTAGCCATCTGCTTTACTAATTATACACTCACTATAAACACTATAGTTACGGACACTTCCATTGTTATAGAAGGCATGAGGCTTTATTATTGGGTACCGTCGTTGATAACCTTATCCCACTGAATAGCCAACAACTGGGAGGACACACAAACGCAAAAATTACAAATGAACGTTGATAAATTTTTGTGTGGTTATAAATGTGCACCCTTAGACCTAAACATTAGTTCCGTTTCGTTAGATCTTTAACCTAGGCTAGAGTCTCGAAGCTTAAAATTTCTCTCCTTGAACTACGTTACGATTTATAGCCAACTCCAAACGGTAAGCAAACGTTGGGATTTGTGGTGTACCATGTATTGCGATAATGCAACTATCCTGCAAAAGGAAGCAGATGCCAAACTAATCCCTAAATATCCATGACAAAGCTAGTATATATTATGTAGTGGTTTTAGTGAAGAGATCAGACGTATTAAAAGTGACACACACTAGAGGGTCATACAACAGTATTTTTTTATCATTCTTTAAAGCGACCTTTTACCTCAAATTATAGTTAATACAGGGACATATTAAAGCTGACGTTTCCGGGTCGTTGCTCGGCAAATCGTTACCAAACATTTGCCAATCCTGCGAGCTACTTATAGACCTTGTGAATTCGATAATAGCTAAATTAAACGATCCATTAAATTAATTAGACGTCAGTTAATGCATTGACAATCTCTTACAGTGGCTTGGGTTCATTGGTAACAGCTTTCAACAGAGCAGAATAAACATCAGCGTATAGAAGTCCTTGATGCATGCTTAGCATGGGTTAAGCTTACCAGATTGTAGCGTTGGCCCGCTTCCAGCTTTCGCAGTATCCTCTATGCATGAGCCTAATTCTATTGTCACCACTAGCAAAAACGTCGACACCTCAATAAATCTCCTCATTTTCTTCAGCGGTCGTGGCCTGTCAACGCGCTGATGCATTGTACAGATTAGACGCTAAATTGATATCGTTTCCAATGCGATTCATCAGCAAAGCTCGATTATTCACGATAGAACTAGTTACCGTTAACGTTAAGAACAACAGCGATCAATAGATGAGACCGAAGGGAGCCTGTTGCGAGCACGAGCACCAGTTATTCCAGCTTGCCGCTAGTTTTCCTTCGTTTCTGGTTCTAAAAAGGTCTTTGACAACTAGCGGTGGCAACGTTTTCTCAGCGCAACATTTACCAAGCAAAAATGGACTGTTTGTCGCTGGCTGTATAGTCGTTTAGCAATAGCAACTATCTATCGTGCGAAAGATCTTCACGGTAGGCGATAACCAGCAGATGGCGACTGGGCATTAAACGGACGATAATTGGCACGCAGTAGACAGCAGTCACAGTGGGCTACTCAATGGCTAATGTTTATTGCTCGACATCTGTCCAAGGGTGCTGTATCCCTCCGTTCTAAGTTGACGCGCGCGTGTGGCGTTCTTCTCGTCGCCCCATCATTGTTATGTAGTACTTACTGGCAGGAATGTTCGACTGCCAGTCCGGATAAGATGAGATAAAGAAGAAAAAAGAGAAAGTGGTGTCTTGACGGCGTTTTTCATATAGAGATTTCATACGTACTTTCAGTCATCGTGAGCTGCCACATCGGCCAAATCGCAAATCATCTGAGAAACACGCATAGTTGTGGTAGAGAAGGTGGACAAGAACGAAACTGTAGTTTACTCACTTTACTCCAACAGTTGTAAATTGTCTTATTTGATGCGCCTTCTCAAATAAAAGGACGCTTACCCAGTAGCTCTACACTGCAGATGTGGCATCGCCACCACTGCTGAGGATGCATGCAGCGCTTCCAAGATCGTATATAGCACTCGAAAAAGATACCTTTTCCCATTTTATCTATCAGCTTTTGAAAGGTGAATCCCGTCACCGAATTAGTTTTCGTTCTGGTAACAAGAGCCTGCAACGTTTCTCCCCGTCGATGAAGCAAAAATAAGTTGTAGCATTTATGGCGCACGAATTCGATATGTTGACTGAGACTGTGTTCTTGATTAATATGAACTTTTTTATTTATGGAATATGGAGAATTGTGGAATCATTTGCCAACGACAAAAAACAAACGCATGAATGAACCATACATTATTCTTAGAAGTAAAAACGATTTGCTTTTTTTTTCTCTACATAGCCATATAGAAATATGTTCTTATTTAATAAAAAAATGTGGTCGTATCATAAGCTCTAGGTGCAATAACTCAATGAACTATTGTGTGGAAAGCGGCCTTGTTCCGGCGTTTTCGGCGAACGCAACGTAACACTAGAGGTTATTATTTTGACCTATTGGTTTACTCGAAACCCATTAAAAATAAGGACTACTCTATAAGTTAAAACAACTATGCAATACCTATGCTTCTTAGTCAAACAAACCGCCAATAATGTAATCATGTCGCTCATCCATTTTTCAACAATAACAACTCCTGACCAATGTGACAGCCTTAATGGTCTCATGTGCCTATCCTATACCTAGTATATATCTGATACGATATTTACGTAGTTTTTTAGGTGCTCTAACCTATTTTCATTCATTTTTTTCTTCTACTTTCAATCGAAGCCGACATATTTGAAAAGCAGAAAGTAATACTACGCAAGTGCGAAAATACTGTCTCTTTACGGTCAAAAGTATACAATTGTCGTCTAAACATATGATCTTTTTCATTTTGTGTAGGCCATAAGTCGTTTAGCCTTCCATCAGTTTCTGCAGCTCCCAGTGTGACCTAATATTAATGGCCTCTGGTTAAGGTGTTGCAGAGGCAAGCAAAAGCGAAATGAGCCAAATTCTAGACAGGTGCTATGTGTATAGGAATTAGGTGACGATATGGCCAGCAATTAATTTGCCAAATAGATCATAGGTGGACGCGTTTATATACAGCCAATTTAATTATCACATAGCAACAAGCACCGGTTATTAAATAAGCGAAAAACTGTTCGTTTACCTTTCGAATTTCGAAATTATGCCGGTAGACTTTACACACAGCTTGCAATCTTTCGTAAAGTCACCAATCAATGCTTATAAAAGTTAAAGTTAGTATTCAATGTTAGTTATTTGCTCTAGGTTAAACCTGACCGCCTCAGCTTAATCATTTAGTTTTAGCCAGCGGTTAAGACTAGGTTTTGTTAAAACAAAAAAGCCCTAACCGGTGAAATAGAACCGGTTTCTAATACGCATTACCAATCACTTGACCGTTTTTTAAAATTGAGCGGTCAATGATTTCTTGTATTTGCAGGGTAAACGATTCAATACACGGAACATTGCCAGTGAAACACCTTGTGCTTTTGCAGGCAACAAATAAACGGCTGTAGCTTTTACGTTTTGCAGGACAATTGAAAAGTGGCTATACAATGAGCGTCATTCTAGTGACGTAAAAAATATGCCAAGAGCTGTTATCATTTAAGAGATCAATATCTGTGAGTACATTGCCTCATAACTGGATATATATATATATATATATATATATATAGATATGCAATTATGGGGTATAAGCCTTCGGATAGTATCTACACAACGGAACAGTCTTCAGCTCACGTCTGTTAATGCAGCAAGAAATACGTACGCAAAACAAAGCGCCTTGAATTGCGCAGTGCGTTCTATATATTTTTTAATACAAGATTCTCGATTCACTATAAGCTAGTGGTCAATAGAACCACTAAAGCAACGCAACTGTACAAACATTTCACGGAAATACGCAAATTGAAAATTTGCACATTCCTTACTGCTTTAAAAAATGTCAAATGGAAGCCCTCCAATGGCCAATAAACCCTTTATCTCTGTATATATATACACGCTCAACAGATACTATACTACTACTAGAAACTGAATTGATCCCAGTCAAGCAATGCTAAACAACAGTATTGGGCTTAAAATTCAACCCATTTATCTACATCGCCGTAGACCGATCGGAGAAAATAGTTAACAGCGGTGCCGGGCGCAAAAGTTATCACACGAAAAACACACAAAAGGCGCGTAACAGCTTTGTTATCCATAACACTTCGTGCCAGCGGCGCATGATTTGCCCACGCAATGGTCCGGTTAAACGCACACTTCATATTGTCACAGATGAGCAAGGCTTCCTGGCCGCCGAAGGTTGTAGTTTCCTCCAGAAACTGCCACTGATGTTTTTGCTCGATATGTTTACTAGCTAGAGCCTGTGAAAGACACCACTGAAGCTGTCTTTTGGTTATCGGGTTATCATGCCCAGAGAACTCTTCGAGAACTGCGTCGAAATGCGCAACGACAGCCCCGGAATTCACAACGGTAGATGAAAGCACGGCCCGGCCAGAGAAATTTCGCCCCGAAATAAAGTAAGGTAGGCACGGATTATCTGGTACAGGTGGAATGGGAGATAGAGGGGCTATTCAAGAAATTGCAATCTCCATTGTTCTGTGTCGAGTTGCCCCACAGAGCGATCGGATTGCCGAGGCTGGTAGCTGACTGTGAACCTGAAAAATGTACGGCAATATGTTGAGGAACCCTGATAAAAAAAATGCAAAGGTCTGCACGGCAGATATTATTAATATAACCCCTAGATAAATACTGCCTGGATCTGTATATAAGAAGCTATATCGCAGTAAAGCGCAAATAAAAGCTAAGTTGTTGTTTGTATATATATATATATATATAGGACACCCGGGTCACGATAATAAATGGCCCCTGCAATTTCTTGGAGAGCCTCAGCGTTGTTTATTCAACCTTCACCTGTAGTATGTATGATGCTCGAACATCTGGGAGACAGATTTTCGGTTTTCAAACCGAGCGTTCATAAGCCATTACCAATTCCGAAACCGTCTGTTCACATTCTGTACCAAATCCGCCGATTTGGTGATAGCCGAAAAGCCGAGAATGTCCATCATATAGTATTTAAAGAATGACCTTTATGACCTAACTGCGCTGCTTTACTGTACTAAACCGTGTGTCTAACCTGAGAGATCCGTTGTCATTGAGGGAACACGATTTCTTCGGACTCAGTTCATACAATATCCTACGAATCCAACAACGAAGAACAAGAACGCATAGGAACCCCCAAGGAACAGTATAGGGCTCCATCCAGCTACCATTATACTACAAACCACACGGGTTGCCTCAATGGTATAACAAATTCCCCCATGGGCCACAGTAGTAATCAAAAAGCGAGTAATTGTCTTTATAAATTGAAACCCCCTCATCACAAATGGCTTGCCTAGAATGAGATCCTTTGCATGGTCGTTAACGATGAAAAACGCCTTCTGCGATCAGTTGTCGATCGCAGCATTAACCACCGCCAAGACTGTTAGCGGGGCGCGTCGGGCATCCCCCCAGTATATGGGCACCGAAAGCCTTATGATGCGCGCATAACGTATACATCAACCGTGTAAATATTATATTTACGCCCTCTCCAGCATCAAGTATAACGACAACCTTTCTGTCGAGAAGTTTGACAAGTGTGCATGAGTCATCGATGGTCCCGCTCATACGGTTTACAATCCAAAGGAAGCAAAACATCGGGTATCGATTGTTCAAATGACCCTGCTCTTCGCAGCCGACTACTAGACGTTCATCGGGCCTCTTCGCTTACTGCCATTCACCAATTTGCTGCAGTTTGAGGTTTCTGAGCTCCGGCACCCAGGGGAAAGTCGCGCAAAGCTCTCTAATTTTGGTGGTGCAGCCCCAGTGGAGTAGTTGACACGATTGTCACTCTAGTACGCATCTTTGACACCTCTTAGGAAGACCTGGAATGATAGCCCCCATCAAAAAGCGTTTCTCCAGGATAAAGGTATCAAAACTTGCTCTGTGACACCCGCTAGATGCGTAGTACTCTAATGAATAGGAGCGATCTCTTAAACAACTTCGCTATCAGCATAGCCGGGGTCGTTCCGAACGCTCCTTGATTCATGACGCCTCTAAGTTATGCCCTAGCAGACCCTGGAAGCAACGCTAAAGCCACCTGCAGGAGCTGGTGGTGAGATTAACCCTGGATGTAATGGACCGCAAGTGTAGAGTCCATTCGCATGGCGCCGTTATATATCTATCATCGACCGAAATACATATGTCTATTCACCATAACCACCATTTAGCCATTTAGGTGAAGTCAGGACCTAAATCTGTGGTCGTTTCGAAAATAACCGTTCCTTAATCTGCAAACAACTTTTCAGTAGTTTTTGCGCATAAGGCGACATTGGCAAATATAAACTCATCAAAGTGTCGCTCAAGTGTGCTACAGAAAAAAATTTCCACGTAATTGATTTTTAGGCCGATAGCACACTAAAGGTCCCAAAAATGCCATGGCTCCAAATAGCCAAAACATTCAGAAGTGACGAAAGTGTAAAAAAACAGAAAGGCCTGGCATTGTAGCTTATTTAAACGACCTAATTACCACTTGACGTTCTGTCCAACGGCGGTTAATTTCTGAGTCAAAAAATAAAGTATAGCATTTTTTAAATTTTTTGAGCCTATTGAATGAATTTTCTAGCTTTTTAAATCCAAACCCGATCGAAAATCCTCAGATTTTTTCCTTAATGTTTTCTTCAGATTTCTCAAGAGCCGCATGGAAACTGGCAATAACGTAAACAGTCGATTTCCGGCAAATAAGGAAATTTCTAATCTTGGTAGAAGTTTCTTTCGCACGGAAAGACTGGACAATAATTTATCTTTTCTCAAACTGTTCTGTTCTAGAACAAAGTGGTTTTCGTCTAGTACCAAACAAGGTGGCTGAATTCATACCTCCTACGACAAAGAGCCCGCCAAAATTCTTCACGATTTGGATACATGGCTTAATACATATATATGGAAATCTGCACTTATCCCTGTTTGTTTCGTGTAATACCATCCGAATGCTAATATCTATAATGACTGGTCATTCTTCATTCTGTTAACACGAATATGTAAGTAGATCTATTAAACCCTGTTGATATTGTACTGAGATCTGTATGATTAGCAAGAAGCATTTAAAAACACCATTGTGAACTGGCTTTATAATCATTTTCAAATGTTTCTGCTGGTCTTCTACTTCTACAGTTCATTTAATATCTAATAAGTTTATTGAAAACAGTATCTAACAAGGAAAGTGTCTTTAAAAATGAGTATCGATTTGATATAAGGCATATGCGACCAATGAGTGTGTTTTCAATACCGAGCGGCACTTTACTGTTACACAAGTAGCACCAGAAGTAAGCTCAAAATATCAGCACAATGTAAGCCAATGAAGTCCTACAAAGGAGTGCACAACCCAGTTAGGTTCAGCGGCCCCAATAGGAAGGCTTCTAGACTAGTATTATTTGAAAGATAAGAAGTTGAATTTTAAAACCCTCGTGCTTTGAACTGCCGCAGAAGTAACGTGGTTGCCAACTGCTCTTGCCGATAAAACTCGTTTTCTTGTGCGTGTTACCAAAAACGAAAAATTCTTCAAGGAAAAATGCTTTCGGTTAGTTAGGTGATCTAGAATGAGCTTGACAAATACAAACAAAGCTTGACAAATTAATCGAATAAGCACGTATAGTGGTAGGCCTGCCGTTGTTGACAATATGACTTCATTACCTTCAGTTACGAATTGATGTCGAATTTCTGCACAAGCATTGACACTTTATAGGAAAAAACCCTACAAAAAAAAAAGTCGTCTTCACAGCAATGAAATTCATGGCGCTATCTATTCATGTTTTACCTCATCTTGTAGAAAAATTATCGCTCCTAGGTAACCTGTTCTGCTTAACGACCCCCGGGGGGTGTATTATAGTTTTAACTCTAACAGACTGCTTGATACCCTTGCGCACGTTGTTCTTAATAATAGAATATAATACCGTACTATTTAGTCCTCATTGAAATTATTTTTTCTACTTTTTTATAACTACCACAATAACGCTAGCTTGTTATCAAGATTACTTTTTGTATTCAGACTGTGCTTGTACCCAGATTTATTTTCACTTCGCGTTTACGCGTTGTTGCTTTCTTCTGATTAGTCAACTGATTTTCTCTCTATTTACTTAACACTACAGTTTGTGTAACGTCTTCTTAATGCATCTTTTTGAAATGGTAAATTAATTGAAAATTTTTACCGAATTTTCCATTTATTGCTTTATAGCTTTTCTTCATCCATTTATTGTCTATTAGAGTCAGATCATATTTATTATTTGTATTTCTGCAAATTAAAGAGAAAATGAAGGGTGAATCGCAGTGATAAAAATACTTTAATAAAATCATACTGCTACATATACATCTAGTGACTAAAGACTCTATTTTCTCCCATATAAAAAGTGTATTTTGGCCACTCAACTCACACAGTTACCATCAGTATTTATGCAACCATTTTCATATAAACACTCGAACTGTTTGAAAAATAAATGAACACAATTCATTCTTGTAGCTGGAATACTAGTATGGTTTTGTCATGACCGGATTTGTCTAACCATTTCCGTTAAAACGTATTATTATTACATTGACGCTATCTGTCTCTATAATCTCTAATGATTTAAAAGACTGCCCACTACGTGTATTGCATATTTATATATATGTATAGTACATGGCCAAAATCCCGATTCCCGATTAAGACTCTACCATCGATTAGTTGTACCCAATGATTGTCATTAAATAATTTTGCCGAAGTCCAAGCGTACTCTCGGTGTTGTGCTTTGGTGATATACGTGTTACAAATCACGCCTGCTTCCGATCTATTCAATCAGCTTACTTTTATGTCTCGTGAAAATCAAGCAAAATGCAGCAAGTGTCGTTTAATCCCATCTCTATTCAACTTTAACTTGATCGTTAGATTATCGCTATGGATCAACGATATTCGTCTGCGGTCATTATCCTCCCTGAACACTTGAACGACTTGATTCAAAGCTGCCTTTTAGAGGGTCTTCGTGCAGACCCAGTCCCCAAACGCCCCTCTACAATTTAACATGAGAAAAGGAGCTCTAGACGAATAGCAATGTGCTACTTAAATTTGTTCGCTAAATCAGCTCATTAGTCGCAAAGGAAATCTTCGTATTATCTGAGTATGTACAAATTGACCCCTGGGGATCACTTCGGCAGATTCGAGAATTGTTAAGGACGTTTAACCTGTCGCATATCTAAACAAATAAAGCAAAAATGCAATGGAGTGTTTCCATTGAAAAGAGCTGGAAGATATTTCAAAGGAAACGGCGTTGCCTTCACGGCTATAGAAGAGCTCATCGAGTGGTCTGTTTGATTTGGATTGGGCGACTTCTTTAGAGGCCTTAATGAAATAGGGCCTCTTTCGAAAATTGGCGTTAAAATTAGAGAATGGAAGGGCACCTTAATGACATGCCAACAGGAAGGCGAGAACGGTTGCTACTGCTATTATAGTTTATCGCATACTATTTTTCAAGGTTCTAAATCACAGTTAATCTTTGTCTAAGACATAGAGAGAATAAGTACGAAACGTTCAAGTCGAAAAAACACTGCAAACCTATTTAAGTCAGCTTCGTTAAAATAACTATGCCTTTAAACGGAATAACGTACAACAATTTTCATGGATACCGCTCAGCTTAATTTGTTTGCACGTATTCAAAAGCGCATTTCCGAATGCAGATATGTTATAATTCCTATTCTTCTTGGTAGCGGTTAGATGAATTGTTGTCCAGATAGGGTCAGTGCCCAAGTTTAGATGTTCTAGCCCATTTGCATGCACGCAGAAGCTAAGTGCTCAGCAGCTAACGGTGAAAAATATATTTTATGATACTGCTAAGATCTCAAAGCCATCACGCCCCTCGCAGCCAATCTTTACTCGGAATATTTTACGACCACATGTATCTCCCCATTCGAACCTAATATCGAAGTAGAAGCCTTCTCCAGCTTCCCTACGATGGCAGACATCATTATCAGCAGTGGCCTTCTTCGTTATCGTATATTATCGAGACTTATCACAGGGCTTAACATATTGTCACATCTATACGATTTTCTATACGAGCTATTCGTCCGTTTACACTTCCGTCGTTCCTGCGAAGTTACCACGCACCTATTCTTTACCATTTGGATTCTATAATATTCGCGTGATCTGTTTTGGAAATGCACTTCCGAAGCCATCCAAGTTCAGTGTCACAAAATAATAGTTAGAAAGTTAACCGTGCATCCAAATGTGAATACTCGCGTCAATATTTACTATTGTTTAGCTCATATTAGATACTTTGAGTTGAGCGCCCTGAACCCTGTCTGACTTCGTGTACAATTGTTGGCCCTAGGCACACTCACACGCATCTCACATGTGCCTTAAATAGATACATTACCATTAAGTTGTTAAATTTTTTTTCTAAAAACATCGGTATGAAGTTTATCACCGCTGATATTCTGTACCTGTTTCTACTAAAGGAAGGGGCGGGTGTCCTAATCGACTGTCGACGCAGGGGATGGCGCGCTGTGCAACAAAAAAAGAAAAATTATTTTTGCACTTTGTGGGATCGAGCGGTCTCTCATATTTTAACAGGACTACGCCACCCATTTCGCCATCGTTCAACTGCCACGAATAATAATAACAATGGTGGCATTGCATACGCTTGTTGTGCACGAATGATTTTAACAGAAGTGTTGGATTTTTTCTTGCTCGCACGCTGTTTCTGAATCTAACCTATATGTTCTCATAGCGTCCCAATGAAACACGTAGCAGTATAAACACGTACAAGTATAAATAAGGCAGCATCTACAGGTTCACAGGAAGCCCAAATTGTTCCACTTAGCGAAGAGGACATTTTGGGACAAAAATCTGCAGAAAACTCGTTGGTGTTCTCGTTTCGTAAGCAACGGCTCCTGCCCTATTATAGTATTTGTGCGCTCATTAAAAAGTGGAACCCATGGCTGGCATCCTCTGTACGAATGCTCAAGCCATATTCCCTTGGTCCTTACTAACCTTTTCTGAGCTTTTTATTTTAGGAGAGGAGTCAAAATGTCACGCTCCGCCCCGGGCGAAGTGATGTTGCTCCGATGAACGGCAAACACTGAGAGGCACACAGAGCCTTCGTAAACAAAGCTGGCTTTTGTGCACCGTGAGGTTGCAAGAACAGAAACGTACAAGCGTTGATCTTTAAAATAGGCATGACCTGATTCCTTCTGTTGGGAAATAAGAAGGCTGTGCGTGGAAATAGGTGCTCCATGCATTCTAGTAGTTTCTGTGGTTGAATAAAAAAAAAACACAAAATGATTACTATTATTGTTTATTAGCTGTTCTTAAGGGCCATAAAAATCCATAGAGTCTTGTAACTATCCATAAGAGTTTCGTATCGAGAATAGACTAACTGTTGCTAAAATGTTCTAGTTATCCACCGAGATGTACTACAGATTAAGAACATAAATAATAATCCACAAGAGATTCAATATTATAAAACTATGTAATATATCTAAATAAGTGTTGTATTTTATTCATGTTGGTTCTTTGCGCTGTATGCATTAACGATTAGCCTCTAGTATTAATTCCTCTAGTCCGCCGAGACAGAATATCTCAATGTGATTTCAACACTATCCGAAATCGAAAATTCGACCACCCCCATCGCCCTTCAGTTCTACCCTCAAAATTATTACGTCAAGCTCTAAATGCCTATTAGACGCACTCTCGTTCCGTATCGGCAAACTCCTAAACTTGAAAACCCAAAAATCAGGCGGAGCATCGAAAAGTCGACAACAATAAAATGATCCGGAGCGGAAACTCAGTCCCGACACGAGCAGCAGCTGAGGATGTTCTGAGCCTCCCCACTCACCCCGTGCCCCCGTTCACTTCATTTGACTGTATACCAACCAGTATCACCGTATCGACATTAGAGGTGGTTATTGGTTTGCCTAAAGAATCGTCGTGGGTCGCTATCAAAATGACAGATCACTATCCACAACAACAACTGAGACAAAGGTGGGGACGACGATAACAAGCGCACTATCTATTTGTACACTTCTGAAGCAATTGGATCAGTGTTGTATGTGTTAATATAGGCTCTGCACTCAGGAGGCGGTAACGAATCTTCCTCGGAACATCTGCTCGCCCATCCATTCTCGCCGGTAAACGTCAAGTTCCTAGTGAGAACAGAGGCGTATGGACACGCAAAGAGACAGGAAGGGGCAGGCAGGCATATAGAAAGAATTAATTTCAAACCAGAATGTCATTTCTGGCATATGATTGGATACTAGCGTCGATCAGCGTTTGTTGCTGTCATATTTCGGTTCGTGTCTAGAGGCAAATGTGTATGTTTTTATGTGTGCCGATATGTTAGATAGGAGCAGAAAAATGTTACTGATGCACTTAGTATTTACTTTTTATAACGATGTTCTCTCGAGCAAATGGTGGTGTTTTATAGAAGGATAAGAATTTCGAATAAGCACAAATGTTCAGTAAGAACTTAACTATGTATATGCGTCGACATGGTGTAATGTTTTTTAAAATGAACATTTTACTCGCGCACTGGATTCTACTATAGGGAGTGCAATGTAAAGTTAAAATTAAATATAAGGACCGTATAGCGAAAAAGCGTATCCTGTTTTTATGCTTACGAAGAGAAAACTAAATCTTTTCAATAAGACTTCATTGATTATGAGAAGCACACCGCAATAGTACTAGCTAACTACAATAGCACGTTAAGCATCGCATGGCAGAATTGAGCGCCTGGGGGAAGCCGACTTCTGGCAAGTGTTAACTATTTAGCATATGGTTGTACCATTAGGACGTGCCCTCCTTCGCTCGTTGTTACCCGCGATCCGTACCTATTTTTCTTGTACCGAACCGCGCACGACCGATCTATATACAATTGACGACCTGATGTACTGGCAAGTCTTCGAATATTTCTAACTCGTCGAAATTGTTATCTATTGCTTTTTGACAAATCACGCTCCGCCAATTTGCTCAGCTATGAAACAGACAGATCAACGAATTTTTAGCCGTCCTATTAGCATCAACCTTTCTTGGAGAACCACGCAAGGCTCATTCACAGAAAAAAGGTAACAGTGCAGGTATTGGACTTCGTATGTCAGCACTAACATTAGTAGTACTATTCATAGTGATACTGTGCAGACTAAACAATCAATTGATAACAGGATACATGTAGTATTTTGGTATTCCGTCTGCATACGTTCGATAAGCCGACTTTTGGCTCGTACCAATATTTTAAACCTTCGGTAGAATTCATTAGCGGCCCAAATTTGAGTCAAAAAACCCGGTTAAACCTGCTAATGGAAGTGGCACTTTTTGAAGTGGTTCGTAGAAATGGTGCTCTGTTAAGTGGCCAGTGAAACATACAACTGAGTTGAATAGTCAGATCAACGAATTCGTAAATTACGACCGTACGGTAGCGGCTTTGGTGAAGGACGCGCGCTGGCTAGTCCCGCTTAGTAGTCTTGGTTCCAGTTGGGTGACTGTACCGGAAGGGGCGTCTCCCGCTTGCCTGATAATGATATCGACGCTAGCGATAAACAGAGAACGAGAAACAGCAAAGACTGTGACGATCGACTTCAGAAACGTCGCACATGGACATAGACTATTTCGGCTGGATCGGGTATCGACCGCTAAATTGTATTGACGAAAAAGCCTTCGCTTTTCGAAATTCAAGCCAATGTTAATTCTAACGATTGCTTGTTGTTATTGTCAACGAAACCACTTTACCCCGAAGTACTAAATCTACTGAAAAGTAGTATCTACATTTTCGAAGTCACTACAGATTTCTGCCAGGAAATTTAGACCACCCATAATCAATCACCTGTTGGTGTCGTTCTCGTAGGATTATCAAACTTACGTTTAAAGAGATCAGCATCGACGAGGGCGTATAACGACTTACAGCGGGAAGCATAAAGCTCAAGCTGAATTTTTAGTACTCATAATGGCAAAACGATCCTTCCTACAGGATCGAACTATATATAGTGCAACTGGGCGATAATGTACATATCACTCTTCAAGAGGTGTGGTGACTTACGAAAAAACGTTTTTGTTTTTCTACGAGGTACCCACAATATGAGTCGTCCGTTTTTATACCACAAACCATGTCGCCATTTTCGGACAATGCGGCTGAATACAGTCTGGCGTGATCCCATAACGAAAACATCGAAGTCTCGGGGGCACCAGAGGTACTATGAGAGCGTTTTTACATATTTAACATCTGAAGCCGCCTCCGTGTACCCTATCAATGGCATGACCACGGCTCACAAGCGTTAGTCGTACGCATTGCGAAGAACTTTATGTTAAGTCGTCAGCAGGCATGGCAGAAGTAGATCGTTTGTATTACGCTCGGAACCGAGAGACCTTGAAGAAAATAGTTTCAGCTTCTCTTTAGAAAATGGTAGATATCCTTCTAGTGGTCGCACCGATTCAACATGAACTCTCAGCAAAAAAAAAGTCCATAAAAATGGCCTACGTAAAAACAATCGGTAGGTACACATTTATATCGAAAATGATTCCAATACAATTTCGGCATCATCTAGAGGAATGGAGTGATTGGCAGTGACTTCAGTTGCCAGTGTTAAAACGTGATATAGGCTTCCTTAAATTTCCGAAAGCTCCAATGATTTTCACCCAAAATCAGCTGGGGATTGTTTTCTGGACTGTCTGAATCGGAAATTTTTTTCTATTTGCAATGGCTGCTTTCTTATTTGTTAACTCCCGTACCAAGGCAGAACTCTTTCCGCGACTTCCGGGATTAGTAAGCAAGCAGTTGAAGAACTTTTACGCCCAGGAGTCTGTAGTTTCTCAAAACGTACATTTCCCCTTAAAAAGTGCTCTATGTTTGAAACACTGTCGTAAAAGCCAAAACATTTTAAGATAAACTAAAGGATGTCACGTAAAAGCTAGTGTAACACCGTCTGCAATATAGTGAGCGTGAACCCGGAATAATCATGTAAATGTTCATCGAGCACTTTTACATAAATAAGTATTCATTGCGACACGAATTGTATGCTCTCTAGGTGCCCCCACTGAAATACTATACAGTGCGTTTACCAAAAACATACAATGTATTTCAGTGATGGCCGTGTAGCCTCAAAATAAAGTCAGTAGACCAAGCGAGAAACTGCATAGTTATTTTTTATTTTGTTGCAATTTTTTTTATGCGAAAGCTGTTATCATTCCCTTTGTTGAGCCCCGATAGGTCGACAAACCCCTTTGCAAATGCCCCAAAAAAAGTAACCCACCCTTATAGCAAATACTTGAACGAAAGTTTACCGTTTCGGATTCACGTACATTTTAATAATTAAATAAACACCTCTCCGAGCAAGGACAGACAAGTCTGATATTGCGATGGACTTCTATTGTCATGACGGTCATGCTATCGTTTTTTTAGCATAGTAGTAGTAAAACATCGTCTGACTTAGCGTAGCCATTCAAAAGCCAGTGCCTTGAACGCTAGTTCTCACGAGGATGTAAAAAGAAACTCGCCGAAGAAACGGGGCGCTGGATCTTTATCGCCTCGTCTTCGCAGTTCCCTTTATCTGTAGCGTAATTTTAACCCTTAAATCCGATCGCTCTCGGAGGCGGTCCATCGTTCCCACTAAACCCCCATAAAACCATTACATACCTAATCCAAGAAGCTAGGAGAAGCGGGATAGGATTCTCCTAAATATCTACACCCGACAAATACATCTGTAGCTAAAGGACTAGCTGACTGCTTCTACTCTAGATCCGTACTATTGTCCTTAGAGGCTCTTTGCCGTAGTTGTTAGCCCGTTTCTTGCTTTGTGGATGCATCGAGTAGCGTTTTCTTTATGGACGCACGGATCAACACCGTTGATGCTGAGTTATGTATATTTGTTTTTGAAAGACGTTTTGCGCTCAGGACCAGAGATGCCGACCATAGTCGCTGGTGACGGTGAAATTAACTTTTAGATAAGATAACGATGCACCATTAATGTGGACTCTCTCCCTATAGCGTTTAGGTAGAATCGCACACGAAGTAAAGTTGATATTACTATCCATGTATTGGAAAGAAGTCTGTGTTACGTAAGAATGTCTTAGTACATACAGCTATAGGTGACTCTCTGAATATGTTATTCAAAATGGGTTCCTGAAGAGTATGTATATAGACTGTTTTTTTACTCTTATAAATATGTCAGACGTACATTGCGAAACTAACCATAGAGACAGCAGAATATATCGTAGATTATTTTGAAGAAGATCGCCGATGCATCATGTTAGCTAGCGTTACGGCACAAGTTTATCGAAACGGAAACTGGTCAGGAAAGCTTTGCGCTACAATCATCAACCCCTACTTACTACCTTTTGGTAACAATCATACTAGAAAACGCTAAATCTGTAGCTAGCTGTATATGGTAGAATGTGAGTAATCAGATCAATGACAAAAGCCAACTCTTCCATTGTAATGTCCTATAATCAGTTGGGCTTTGTCTTGACGTGGGATGGTGGCTCTGACTGTGGAGTATCTGGTTTTCGTAATGGCTGCTGTCATTTGAATAAGCTTCCATCCAAAGTCAGTGATTTTTACCTATCAGCAAACGTTACGATGCTTAGAGTGACGTTAATTAACGATAAACCTGGCGAGTTATTCGTGTCAATATGTTATTGCAACGGCAGGAGTGCTCTGCCTGCTCTAGCAATCTCGGGCTTAGCTTGAGAGCGGTAAATTCTCCTACGCCATAATCATCCTATATTTAATCATAATCTCTCAATTAAAACGAAATTTAAATTTTATAAAAAAAAAAAATGATAAATTTAAAAGAGGTGATTAAATACATTCGCACAATAACAATCTGTATAACTTTTCACGTCGGCTATTCGTACATAATTTTCACATTGTTCCCAATACGCATAGAACGGATTAATGTACGTAATTGTATGTACTTCACTCGGTCGAGCCTGCCTTTGTTTGCTTGTCAACTTATAGTCAGATTAAATCTAGTCAAGTCATGTCAAATGTAAAGATACAGTAGCGTAATATTTAAAAAATATTAGGTTTATCACACAAATCGGTATATTATAGCTAAACAGGCGTCGGATGTATTTCTTCCGTATTCATGTAGTATCTAATCAAGGGCTCGAAAGTCCTGAGAATTCAACGGAGATCCCTGATCTATGCCGATACTGTTTTCCCTTAGAGTGCATAGCGCTTTTGTATGACCCTGAGAGGAGTGGCGGCTGTTTAGAACAAAACTGAAGAGAACGTACCCCAGTCACAGCAATCTCATGCCAGCAGCAATTTCATAGCCTCGACTTTTCTAACCAGCAATGTAGGCGAACACCGCAGTGCGACACAAGTGAAGCAATCAGCTTTATGATGTGGCCTATCCACTCACGTAGATTCTTGTGGGAAGAAACAAGCCGAATATTTAGAAAGGTCCAAGTCTTCTCTCTCTTCGTAGGATTGCGAATTACCGCATCTTCTTCATCCTCCTCATACGAAACTCATTATGGGGGTTTTGCACTCTCTCTCTCTCTCTCTCTCCCTTCCGCGACGAAGGGATGTGTTCTTCCCTTTGCTATCTATTTGAATAACAACAACAACCGCAACTGTTGTTGACTCGTTCCCTTAATACACATCATGCACACAAATACCTAATACAAGCAACACCAACACTCCCATCCCGTTGGCCTAGAGTTAACAACTGTGCACTTTTGCAGCGGGCATACCACATACTTTTCATGCGTGTGCTGGTACACGATCTATTCTAGTCAAAATAGAAGGAAGGCCAAATCATCTAGAAAAGATGCTTAGCTCATCGACGATTCCGCTTAGCGCGGCTCTTGCGTACATTTTGATTTACCCATAGTAATGGCAAGAGGGGGAGGTCAGCGGGGTGCTGTTTTCAGCTGCCCCGCAATGTCAGAGGAAAACCTAACGAGAGAAAAGCAGAGAGAGAATGAGAAGGCAAGAAAACGAGATCTCAGAGGAGTCACTACAGGCAATCTGCTAGATTCGGGCGCGCCCATATGTGCGCACACATGCAGATAGGACGGTAGTGGAATATAAATGCGTGGGATGCAACAGTGGTAGCGGTTATGTTTGCAAGAAGGGGCGGAGGAGAGAGGAAGAAAGAAACGGCGGTAAACCCTACAGAGATGCCAGCGCAGGAGAAGCACGTGAGAAAATGTTAAATAGTTCGGGGCGACAGGAAGGGGCTTGAATATTAGTGGTAGAGTGACACTAGGCAGATAGATGGGGCGGGGGGTCAAGTATGAAAGGCGCGATACAAACAATGTAGAGGAAAAAAGATCAGGAGGACATATAGAATGATTACAAAGTGTGGCCTACACTTCAGGCAACAGCATAGCTTAGATTCCAAGCTAGTATCATCGTATACTGGAAGTGTTTAATCGCGAGAGCATCAGTTATAGTGGGGTATCGGTAGAGGGGAAGTGACGGGAGGCGATACGGCAAACGGAGACTAAAATAGTCTTTAATGGGATTGTGATAAACTGAAGTTACAATGGACATTTTTCCTTTATATGCTTTGGTGAAATCTATCGAATAAGTTAGCTAATAGAGCCGAAATATCGATATTTGATTGGCTTATCGTGTTTCTTGTAAGTTGACAACGTTTGGAGATAATACAATTCTAGAAAACAGGCAACTGCAACGACATGAAAATAGAAAATCGGTTAGAAAAGAAGATAAATTCAAATAGAAACGTAACGATTTGAGGAAAAATGTACTTTGATAAAGAAAAAAAATTATTTCGTAATCGCAACGAGCACAAAGTCGGCGCGACGAGAAGAAATACTGTCTCATGCTATTTGACCATATGATATAAGCATGACATGAAGGATAGCGTCGCATTTTCTTTTTAACAGGCCTAAACTTGCATTTTGGTTAGTACAAACAAAAGTATACCGTAATCAATTAGAGTTTACTAAGTGTGCAATAGATAGAAGACTGCGATATGATGAAAGTGATGCCCGTTTGTTCAGACAACACGAAAATATCTTTCCAAAGAGCAATTCCTAATGCTTTTATGTTCTTTAGCATTAACCACTAACTACTCCTTGGATTCCCCCTCACCGCTTTCAGGCGCGGCGACGACCGCGGGTCGAACTAAACTCCCAGGCTCAGTTAGATATGATATCTCCGAATTCGTCACTGAAGAGGCTAATCATCTATCGAGCGAATGTGTCTTTGCATCTTCTTCTGAGCTTTTCTGGGTTTCGTTTTCGCCCCCTGATGCCCGCTGTCTTGCCAATAGGGACTTGATTCCCATATAAGCATCAACAGCCAGCAAACGCCCAGTCATATGAACAGTACTCAACGGGGTTTTCCCTTGGGACTCCACCCACACGCTTCGAAGTTCCCACCCACGGGAAGGCATGTTGTGTCCGAGATAGACAGGAGATAAGACGATCCTAATCATCGACAAGATTGAGAGAAAACGAAACATTAGCCACTACGAAACTGAACAGATTCACACTATTTTATACATATTGGTAAGCACCGTGTTGACTCAAGGGGCCGAATTAGAAAATTCAAAAATCATACACACGTGGTCCCTCAGATATGTGTCTATGATCGATATTTTTTTAACTCATTTATAGATTAAGTCCCTAACTCAGATCACCGCACGAGTTGGTATTCTTGGGATTGTTTTGGCCAAACCGAAATGTTATACAGGATGGACGACGAGAGTGAAACATAATGTTTGCCGTACGTAAATTTATCTGGGTAAGTACCTCTCGGGAAAACGTAGTTCTTACCGCTGCTTCCTATTGCTGCTTCTTAATGCCACTATATATCATAGGAGAAGAGATCGCTTTAAAATAATACTTAGATAAAACACGAGCTGAATGCGTACAAAGTCTCAATAAACACGCACAGTCACACAATGGTAGCATCATCTTCACGGTTGCCATACTTTCAGGTTGGTTTGGAATGGCGATTACAAATGCATCTTAAATGAGTCATCTCTTCTTTCTAAGTTTGTTTTAATAGGAGACTTCTTGAAGATTTCGCAGCGAACTCCTGAAGATGTTGAGATAAGGCTGATGCAGCGTTCCCGCTGGGCCATCAAACAGCTTTGCGCTCTTCAAGACATGATCCAGATCTCGGGCCTTCCGTTGTAAGGTAACCCAATCAGGGCACTTTGCCTCTTTCTCCCCTCAAGGCTCGCTTATCTGCTAATATACCTGATTTCCTTCTGGTACCGGTGCTGTTTCCGCTGTCCCTATCTTTGCTTTGTAGACTACTTTCGTGTGCTATTTCGCTGCTAGCGATGACCTCGCTGATCAGGCGATCTCTTAGGTCGAGAAAAGCGGCCATTTGTTGGCGTGTGAGAACAGCATTCGATCTAGATGGAAGGGTAAAACCAACGACTCTCCACGCAAGCGTAAATTGAATAAATAAATAGAGCCGTGCTCTTCTCAGCAAAGCAAGTTTCAGTAGAAACTATGATTAATTTTCGTCCATGAGCTTTGGTAAAAGCGCTAGTCACACTAAGTTCTATATGTACAAGTAAGTTCTTGTTGATAGCAAGTTTAATACTACTTGATTTGGATGGTTCGCGATGAACGCTGCTAGTTCTGGTATTATAGCTTCCTATACTACGTACGGGATAGAATACTAAAGATACCTAAGTGCTATCCAGGAACTGTGATTCTAGTTAACACATGTACAATACAAACACTTCAGGATAGATCTCAAAAAAAAAAAAAGAACCAAACCTTTGTTTGTTATTTTAAACGAGACTAGAGTCATTTGAAAAGTTACATCATCATCACCACGTATTTAAACTATCGGGTTTATCTAAACCTGGATTCGTAGTTACCTAAGTTACCAAATGTCTATAAATTTATTAAGCAAACACGTTTGAGAGAACGCTAGGTCAAAGTGAATTATTACCAGTCACTATAGTAGAATAATTACGATGTACATAGCTTTTCCGTGTTGAAACATGTTGTATAAATGTCAACACGTTTGCTTTACGTATACTGAACTGTCTAGGAACCTTATTTTCTGAGTTTGTTACACAAATACTAAAACTGCGAGAACATTGATATTCCAGTTCTAGACATACTGTGCTGAGATTCAGCGAAGAAAAGATTAGAATATTCAGGCTGCTGTTGCTACAAGGCTTTTGTTGTTATCTCTGACCCAAGTCTCATTTTATTCCCGTTGGGCACATCTCATACCTTCATAGGTATGCGAGCTAACTAGGTTCGAGTATATATAGTTCTCAGTAAAATGTATGGATCTAAGATCGTACCGAAACGAAATACAGCCGAGTAATTAATTAGCCGTATTATGCCCAACATGGGCAATCAAACAATACAAACACTACGTATAGCTTCTCCAGACCAGCTGGCAAAAAAATACAAATCTCACAAACGAACCCGTATCGTACCTAATGTACTTCGAACGCGATCATACTATGGTTAGACCAGCCTGAGACTAATTGCTTTTTTGTTAATTACCCAGCCAAGGCTTTGCCTATCCGTTAACGTCCATTAAGCATTGCTTTGGATAGATGGTCAACAGGACTAAGCGAAGTGTGTTTGGCAAATAACCTACAAGTTGCAGGCAAACACGCAGAAAGATATCGTTGTTCCTATCTGCTGTAGCCCCGTTCACCGACTACCTACTATATAGAGTAAGGACTCGTCCGGTTTTATCTGTACGAAATTATGTAAAACTTTATTATTTACATGTATATTACAATTGCTGTATATAAAGTACTCCTTTTTGATAACATATATATATATATATGTGCAGCGTGTTAAATTCATACAATCCAAATAAAATGTGCCATTTTTGCTATTTATTCACCGAAAATGAAAGACTGGGTATGGAGAAATAAATACAAATAGATATATAAATACTAAAATGGAAATCTCGCATCTACGATTAGCCTTATAGATAGATTTTCATTTTTGAAATAGATGCGACAATCACGAACACAATACCCCCGATGACAAAAAGAAACTAAAGCTTTTGTAAATGTGTGGCACCTGATTCGTCTGCCATGCCAGAACGTCTCGTTAAACGTCCTATATATACTCTAATTATAGTCGCCCAGAATAATTCAACCTCAAAAATCAGCTTGTAAACACAAGAAGCAACTCGTATAAATCTTTCGCATTTCGCAATGTATTTCGAACTAAGGCTCATACGTTAAGGTAGTGCTTTGTAATGGGACGGCCTTACGCCCTTACGGCCTTTCAGTTTACCGCTAGTAGTAAGTGCAGTGTAGGAGAGGGTGAATCGAATGAATTACTGCGACTGGCCCTCCTCTATCGCAGATGACACAAAAAACAGTTGAAACGTAAAATCAGCTACACATTTGACACAAAGTTCACAACAGAAATGCACACAACGCCAGAAATGCTGTCAGAAAGGCACAGAACAAATGCTTCCATTGCGATCGATGACTAGCAAAATGGTCCTGTTAAAGGACAAACCAGTTTAAATCGTGTACTCCATGTCCAGTAGCTATCGCCTTGCGTTTTCGAGGAACTTCAGATGTGAACCATTCAAGTAGCACACACTGAGCGGTTGATCACCCTAATTGATATACGAATATACCTTGTTACAATGTACATGTTTACACATCCTGTGTACATGACGTAACTGTTTCTCGCCAGCCTATCACCAGCACATTTCCCATACGTCCCAAAGTTGAGATAACAAGCCTGAAACCGTCAAAGTTGCCCTTGCAATCTCTCTCCAGAGGACGCTGTGAGAGTACACATACGTCGCGGATTGAACTATGATATGATTGTGAGAAGTTTGCGAAGTCTTAAGGTTCCGATGGGTCAGGCTTTTACGAGAAACAGAGAAAGAGTCTGCCACAGCACGAAGCTGTCTTCCAATCGCGTGTAATGCCTCCCGTTGTCGAATCAGTCGCTCATGTGCTAGATCGCTTGATGGGACAACGTCTGGGAGAAGTGATGACATCTTATGCGTATCTGGAACGTGTATAAGACCATACTTAATCACTGTGTGCCTTAATTCAATTAATATTACTCCCTACATTCGATATCTAAGGCTCGCTTGGCACATACATCAGTGTTCACATTAGAGAACAATAGCATAAAGTCCAAGGACTATAGGAATGCTCAAACGATACGTAAAAATCATAAGCTAGTACAGGCATAAACAAACTATATAAATAGGAAAAAAACTGTCTCATCTGTAACTCATAGGCAGATAGCCAATGCATGACGGCACTCGAACCAACCTTGAATATAAGAGATCGACCCTTAGGCCAGATGCTAAGAAATATTGTACTTTGATACAAACAAAAATTTTACTCGCTAGTCAGGCAAATCAAAAACACTGATGATACGGGAGCTTTGAAACACTGATAAAGCATCATTACTTAAAGAACAATTAAAAATCGCCTGACAAAACATTTTTTAAGCTTAAGTAAAAAAATAACTACTCGAACAAAATTACTTTCTTAGTGTATCATCTATGATGAAAAATCTGGTTCTTGTTAGGCGAAACTTCCAAAGTTTCTTCGAAAGTTCTACGTCACAAATGTACAAAATATCGTGGCAGGGAAGAGAATTCATAACCTGCCGTAGTATGTCGAAGTGATAAAAACAAAACAACAAGAGATTGATGAGCCATCTAAGTGACACTTATCTAAAAATTTAACTTAGAGAAAAAAAACTTACTATCTTCAGCCAAGTCCATTCTGACCTCCAGACATGAAACAATTGTTCGAGGAGGCCCAGTTGCAGCCCTTTCGGCTATTGTTGAACGACTCCTCAGTAGAATCCTGGTGTCCTCTATGCACAGCACTGCTTTACCATCGCACCTATCGTTAGTATCCATGTGCTGATGAGAAGGGTACACCCCGTGTTTCTACTGGACCATGCCAACAACTATCTCCTGAAGAGTAACTTCAACATTTTATCGTCGGGTGGGGTGGTCGTGAGAGAGGGCAACGATCAACCTGAGAGAGGGCTGTAGGAGGAGCTGTTGAGCTGGAAATCTCAACTTGGCTCGAGGTTAGGTTTGAGGGTATCCAAATGGGGATCTCAAAAGGCCGGAACGGAAATGCCTTCACGGCCATATTATTGATGCGATGCGATTTTTAAACATTGTACGACTATCTGGGGTGTGTGTGTGTGTGGGGCTAGGTGTCTGAGATGTCACCACTGGATGAGGAGTTTTCATTGCCATTATCATGGTGGTTCTCATTACTTTGTTACTCTGACCGTCGCCATTGAGCAGTAACCTCAGCGTAAATTTCTTAAGTTATTATAATAGCATGCATTCACATAATGTTTAAATTAACAATGACTAATTAAACCGTCATTAATTTTAAATGTAATAATAATAATATGAGGATATTAATAAAGATCATCGTATTTTAGCTTAAGCATACTGTACACTACCACTTCTAATATATTACTAGTATTTATATATGCTAGATTCTATCTACTCATAGTAATTACTGATTTAATTTTCAGTTACGTGTTTTTGCAGACATAATACTTGTTTTGCTTGAAGTTCATCTTGAACAGCAGAAGTTAATAATCTCTCTATTATATATAAACTCCGAGAAAACTTATGTTACGTACGAGATGGTTTTACCACTGTATTCATTTTAAACAATGTACAATCAGTCGTCTGCTGTACTACCAAATTGTGAATCACTTTGTTCCTTAGTGGTGCGCGAAGACGACGGTTTCGAAGGACAAGCAGTTTCGCTTGTTCCGTTTCCATATTCTATGCAGTAGCGCCACTGGGGTCTAGCTAGCTGCGGAGCAAACACCTCAACTCCGTGCAACAATAGCGTTCACTTATTTGATAGCGATATGTCGGCGTCACGTATCCCTGTCGAGGTGATGTATGCGTCCTTCATTTGCCTTCACCAGCCGCAAACAGCTACAATTCCAGCAGCACTCAAATCTGTCCTCTACCGATTCTTATTCATACAATTTACGAATCCAAACAAAATGGATGATACAGCGCTAGACAAACAGTCATTTACTTTTCTAAAATGCAAGTAGCTTCAGAAAGGCCGAAATGCTGCTACAAGAAAATACGAGACGGGAACGGGGCAAGTGGCTTCTTTATACTTTTGGTTGCACTCCGTCTTTGCATGATCCTGGATAGTTCTTCGTGTGCATTTCCTCAAAAATTTCCATCATGCCAACTGTCTGTGGAACATTCAGCGCACCCCCACCACTACCCCCGAACTTTTCTAACCTGATTGCTTGGTGCATAAGCGATCCACAGACAAATGCATCGCGTAGCAATGCTTTGGGCTTCGCAGACGTTCGGGCCACATTCGCGTCGCTATGCTTGTGATGATCTCCACTCACCCTAGTAGAGCCACGTCGCGTCGATGAACGTCCACACTAGTTACCGATCATACAACTAAATTAGTGCACCGGAAAATTTTATGCCCATTAAATAGATCGTGTCACCAGCTCGACTATATAGGCCCAACTAGGCCGCAGTGACATCTGTCTGCTACAAGGAATGCCATTCGTGGCCTCAGCGTGTGGCCAAACTGACGCTGAATCTGGTTAAGTTGGCTCCTGCAAGTTCCGGATGGAGCACAATCCAGTCGGGGCGATTAACCGGTACAAAGCCTGACATCGGCCTAAAACATTTATATATTCACTCACTTTTTCCCCCAAGTTTTTAGTGCTCATCGAAGATGCCCTTTCGGTGGTAGCTCGCACGAACTGCACGGGGTAGAAGCCATGAATGTCGAGCGTTCATTAACGGCAATGATGTTCAGTTAGTTAGCTGAATAGCTATGGACTAAGTTTTTACTAAGATTCGTTATTTAAGGCTGCAGATTGATTAAGTCGAATGGTCGTAGAAAAGCGTCGTGTCGTTGGCAGTACAGCCGGGCAGCGTTGTATAGTTGCGCAAAATTGCCAAATGCAATAGATTTACGGACAGACGTGATCTGTAGCCTAAAGTGGTCTCGGGGCAATTTAATGCGGATGATTGCGTTCACTAGAACTGAGCTCATTGATATGTCGAGGCACTACTCGACCCGGGTCGTCTTTGGGGTTGCCGAAAATTTAGAATACGTGTAGCTTTAGGTATAGAGACAAGCCAAGTCGTTTTAGCTGAGGCAAGCGCGTAATTTCATTATTTCAATATAGTCCACAAATCTGTTACAATCGTTATGAACGTAGAAGTGAGAAGCTCAGTCGATTTTGCTTTGTGCTGCGGAGAAGAATGGCAGAGAGCGGAAACGCGTAATAACACAGTAACAATATCTTTACCACTTTACCAACCCTTCTTCTTAGGATACCAAGTCCCAAATGAATACCCAGACAAGCAATGTGACGAAACGTCAGCGTTGTATTCAGTCGGAATGATTTCGAATGACCGGGCAAACGTTACATTACGTGACTGAATTTACGTACTCTTGCGTTGTACTGATCTTATACGAGAAGTCACTCAAAGAGCTCCTAGTTACACGCACCTCGTCTTGTCTGTCGGCAACCTGGAAAGAGCACTGAACCGTTTTCAACCGAGAGTGACACCTACAGCCAAGTTACAACTTACAACTTGTTCGCTAGAAACTAGCGACTGCACATTCCGGACAAAGTTAAACCCGCCTTACTTAGCTTTGCAACAAACCTACTCGGGTACCCTCTAGGTAAGATACATCTCGGAAACACATCGCGCTTACTAGGACGGCCACAAACCGGCAGCTTTCGACATCACACCAAGCCAAAGTAACAGATAGAGTTTTCAACACAAACGCGATGCATCGTCAGGCACGCAGAGATGTATTCAAACAAACGATTACATAGTAAAATCATTACCGTTTTCACCACTTATATTGTACAATTCCGAGAGCAGAGGATTAAAACGATATTCGGCTTTATATGTATCGCGAAGCACAGATTTACCGGATGTCATAGAAGTAGCTACGAGAGGATGATATTATTTCTAAAGCTCTGAGGATATTCAGTTTGTAATGTGCTTGTAGTGACATCTGTTCCATAACGAATCGTGAGTCCTGGTCGTTTTTTTTTTTCGTTTTTTTTTTTACCCAACTTGGCAGAATTAAGATCAATTGGTTCCACTCGTTACTGCTAGCGCAGTTTTAAAAGTAAATGTAATAATATAAGTACCGATCAATAGAATCTTAAGATAAACGGATCTATGGACATTTGCTTTTCTGCTGAAAGGACCGAAAATTTCCAGGGTCAAGGAAAATTTTCATTAATTTATAAAAACTAGTTTTTTGGTGAATACTCACCATATTTCCTGTGTTGTTTCGAAGCGACAATGCAGCCCAAGGAAAAGTTTTCAACAACATCGATTACACAGAACATAACATTACTTTATGTGAGATAATTTGCGCGTCAGGTACTGTCGACATATCTAAAGAAAATCGCCAGCGGGGTCGAAATAGATTTTGGTTTGAGCATTCCTCTGTCAGCATACATCTACAAAACGCTAGACGCCAACGCGAAGTTGAGTATAAGCTGCTTGGTCGCTATAAACGATTCAATCGAACATGGTCATGACGCTAATTCATGTATGAATAGGATCACTAGGACATAGAAAAGGTTCATAGCCGGACAGCGTCCTTTTGGACCAACGCAAGTTCCTCCGCACTGAGCCCTTACGTGTGTTTACAAGCTGATGTTTCAGCTGAGTGTTCATAGGGTCCACTGGAGCTTTATTATCACAATAGTGTTGCCACGAAGCGGATATACGTTTAGATAATTTTAAATAAAGGAATACATATTTCCTTCGGGCCACTGCTATATAATTTCACTTCTCTTTCAGTATTACGAAAGGAACAATTTCAATCGGGCCAACTAATTAGTTATTCAGCAGGAAGTTGTCCGGCAACTTTTACTGTTTCTTGAATGTCACTAACAGAATGGTTCTCCTTGAGGGGTTTCCATCTCATAGTGCTCTCACCTATTATATTTTCGTATTTGGCAGAAGACAAACCGTGCAGTTAGCATGTCGATCGTTACTGCTGGCATCACTCGTTTTGGAAACAGGAAGGCGCTCCGCTTCGCCAGACACACCTCCTTTAGTCAGCAGCATTGAGTGAACGTGTTCAAAGGTCAAGATAATATCTAGAGACGTATATTTTACCAAACGTCTTATTACTTGTTTATTATCAATGCAGATACTTATATCCTAATTGTCTAACCGCCTATATAGCAGTGTACGAATTTATACTAAGAATGATGTGAGACGAAGTAAATTTCATAATGATACAAAGCAATACATTTTCTACTGTCGATGGTTGAAGGAAACGCTCAGATTCCTAATGCTATAGACAACACACATTTCTAAACATATATTTATTTTACGGAAAAAACGTTCGATGGCATTGCAAAGGCCTAACATTGTTAATCGAAGAGAGATATCGTATAGGGTCAAGAGTAAAGGAGGCTGTCAAACAGACTCCTGATAAAAATAAGATCGACTTTTTTGAAAAGTTCGCCCCAAATAGTAAAATTGGGCCATTTTTTCAACAGGAAATACTGGACCTGTAGAGGCCAGCCACTAACCATAACCCCGGATCTTGCCTGGCTTTCGTATATAGAATTCTGTTAATTGCAACGCTCAGATATATTCGAGTTTCCCAGAGAGAAAATCCTTATTCTTTTAATAGTGCCACTTTCGAAGTTGCAAGCGTTACTGACTTCTTGTTGAAAAAGAATGATCTAAAGGCAGAGAAGATTTCTTAGCAAAACCCGTCCCTGTGCCCCCCAAGCGCGAAAAGTCTTAGGTTTTATTTATAGGTAAAACAAATAAACGTGCAGAAAGAACGAGTAAAAAAACGTAGTCAGTACCAATGGGCATTTGTGTCACATAATTTCTCCTCTGGCTTAGTGCAAATTTTTCTTGACGTCGCTGTTTCGTTGACTAGGCTTTTGCACATTCGAAATGTAAGTTTCACATTAGGTGGGTGTCAAAAAACTCATCAAACCTCAATCTCTGCTGATTTCAGCCGAAATGTGGATGAACGCATCGGTTTTTATTATCGCACTGTGTATGCCTTTTCGGTGCTCAAATGCAGCTTGACTGGTCGACCTCGGCCACAACTAGGAAGGCAATAGTATGACGGCGGTCTATGCCGCGTTAACCCGCCGCATTCAAGCATCTACTCAATGGCATTCGTATGGACACAAATGTTCATGGATGTTATTTTGTTTAGACACTTTCTAAACGCTCCTTTGTAAGTAAATTCCGACCCTATCAAGTAGGTTATATAGCTATTCGTGCCAGAGCGTCGGTCCTGTTATGTGGCCTAAACCTATACTAGTCTCTTGAATCGACTGTCACTACTCAAGCTGAGGGCAGCTTTTTGGCCTTATCGGCCTGCTTGCTCCTTAAGCCAACCATGTTCGGGCATGGGCTTCTTTGGACTGGCCGTGTGCGGCGTGCTGTGACACGTGTCTTCTGATCACTCCCACCAACGAAAGCACAAAAAAGACTCAACGAAGCGAAGTTCGTCTCGAAGATGCAAACTAGACAGGAGAGACATGTTATTAGTATGTGGCACAGTGGGAGCAACTTTTCAAGCTTGAGTGCGATTCTATTAAGCCGTATGTGTAATTTAGGCAGTTTTCTTGTTTAGATGTCGTATAGGAACGCTCTGGTGAATGCTATTAACACCCATTTGCAATAATATCGCATGTGTATAGTGTAACGATAGTTGGATAAAGCGAGCTGCGGATTGTCGGGAAACGGACACACGACCAGCTAAAACACCTACAAACATGGTCTTGTAAACCTCATTGTGAGGCATATTAAATGATAATGATTTATCTAAAATTCGAATCCACGTTAAGAGTAACGCACACAAAGCGAATAACTAACCGATATCTCGATTATCGGCAGATATATCGGCGAGATATCGGAAACTTCAGCACGTATCAAGGCAAGCTCTCAAGGGATGAAGCTGGTGGCCGCTGAACGCACAGATCACCGAACATAGTGCGGACGTCGTCTGCTTAATGTAAACAAGCGATCTTAATCAGAAATAATATTAAAGGACAATTCGACTATAAAATGTTAACTGGGTAAATACACGCCTAAGTTCTCCAGCGCAAGTATCGCAATATCACGTTCAGACGAACCTGCAGCGCGTGAAAGGCGTTGGTTTATGTAATCGATGCGTGAGAAGCTGCTCCTGCCCACGAAGAACCCACACTAGAAGCCAACCTTAACGGGTTGGTGACGTTGCATAAAAGCTTGTCAGGGTAAATGCCAACCTTAATTTTCCCTTTACCCTCAACATGAGTTGCTCTTTACTGTATTCGGACTCAGGGACTGACAGCAAGAAGCTTAGGACGGTAGTGCATAGTCTAGATATTAACAGGGAAACTTATACGCGAGGCTATATGGCAAAGCAGTTCTCGGACTCGTGTTTGTAACCGGCGAACCCACGACGTGTTGTGACGTGCCTGGGTCAGCGTCATCAAGTGAAATGTTCGTAGGGCATTTTATGTTGCACATATAAAGTACCAGTTACACATTACTTCTTCGAGACGGATTTCTATAAGCGAATAAAACGACTTTACGCCGTCGCTGGACTGCACTGCGCAGACGATCTTCAGGCCAATATTCAAAATCGGATGGGGTGCAACAAAACGGGCGTACGGATCGGGCGAAAAAAAGGAAGACGACGAGAACTCTGGAGCACGGCGAACCAAGAAAAGACAAGAACTACCACGGCCAAGAAGGTTATCAAAATTTTATGCGTCACCGGTGTGGCTGACTACTGCGATTCGTCTGCCGCTGTTCAATTAGAATTTTCGCGCTTACTTTTATTGCCATTCGGACGCCTTCCACGCGTTCTTGAACAACGTGTGCACCCCAATAACAGAGGGAATTGAGAAACCATCTAGTCCTTGTTTCCATTCCCATAGTAAAAGAAGGTTTTGCCTCTACCTCTGAATACGTTGAAGGAAACCGCGCACAAGGAAAGTATTTGTACACACATGTTGAACGTCAATTAACATGAAGTCGATTATTCGTGGACTCCGCATGTAGACTAGCACAACTTTCGATTCTGTTTAAAAGCTCGAATAGTAGTCGCAAGGACTTATAATAAGGTATCTTTATTATATCTACACTACGAGAATAATGAAGTTATGCGCGTGCAAGGTATAGGCTTAATGGAGAATGTTGTGCACGTCAAAGTTTGCAATGGTATTGGTACCGATGGGTTTCAAGAACACGGCATCAGTAGAGCACGGCAGAGAAAAGGCTTAACGAGGCTCGTAAAAGTAGAAGCAGAAACGCATCGGCCAAAGTCTGTTAAGCGTCAGCCTGGATATCAATGCCGTATGCGCATACAGTCTCTATCCCCAGGATTGCTTTTTTGAGCGCCGGGTCGGCCTAAGGTACGCATAGAGCTCTTGGACTACTACACCATGCAGCCGCTGCTGCCAGAGTCGCCTCTTTGGGGCGATGGTTTTATCAAAATTAAATCCTGACGAAAGCTGACGAGAAGGGAGATACATCTAGCCTGCTTCCCTATCGGATATCATTTTAGAATGCAGCTAGTATCAAGTTTAGCCATTAACTGTTTTCAACAGGCAGAAACGCGACAAAGGTTTAGATTTACCGTCAGTCAATATTACTACATGCACATAGTAAGACGATGGATGTTCAGGCTATGAAATCACCCTCACCTTTTAACGACGGCGACTGTCTTAGCGCGAAAAGGAATGATCAGAAGCGAAATGAGCAAAAAGTGCTAAAACGAACAGCCAGCCACCTGCGATGGATTTATGAGAGTCGTAATTGTTACGGCAAAAGGGTGACTAGAGCACAGCTATCGACAGTCAAAGACATACGCCCAACTATCAGTCAACTTTTTGCTCTGGACACAAAAAATCACAGATGCGATGTGGTCAAAAGAAACCGTAATAGCGAACTACTTGTTCAGAAAACGGGCATGTCACAAGCGTTTGCATGTGCGGTACGATTTGTTGGTGTATTTTCAAATCCATGTATATATATATATATATATATATATATATATATATATATACATACATACATCACAGAAATTATGTGCTGTTAAAGCAAGATAGAAAGCATCACCTGATTCATTAATTAAAAGAAGTGACGAATTTCTTCTCCGAAAAGTATCCCGATACCATTTTAGTATATTTTTGCCTTTGTTCAAACAAGTCTAAATTGTCGACGCGTTGCTTAGCTCTAACGTAGAGATTCAACGAGGTTCATCCCCTCTTGTACAGGTTTTCCGCCTACTGTGGGAGCAGAGGTCAATCGGCGTTAAAATCGATTCAGTCTATGAACCTCTTACTTGTCGGCCCGTTAATTAAGCCAAGTGTCTGATTATTTTGAGACTATGTCTGAACAATGATACTTGATTCTATATATGTTTCGATGCAACCTCGAACCTTGAACTTTTAAGCTGACAAGACCTCTAACTCTTGCATATAAAGATGTCACTGAAGTCGGTCAATCCTGACAGGATCTCCGATCGTGTATTTAATTCAGAAAACAATATCTTTTGTTATAGAGCATCCAGTTGACGGCTTAAGCCAGCGTCAAGCGATTGCCCAACAAGCTACTGGAATACCATGTCCTCTCGACGACACCCCCCCCCCCCCCGTTAATCTAATTTCCATATTAAGGACAGCAACAGAGTTTACTACCGACAACCAAAGCATGCTTCTGATGCTAAACACCCAATGCTCTATTGTGCATATTCTTTTTTCATTGACGTACCTTCCTTAGCCGAAATGACAAGGAGGCAGCTAAGAGAGTTCCTATTTAACCAAACATTTGATCCCGCCAAGAACTTAGTTAGTACGTGGTCCAGTTGTTTATAGCACACACGTTGCCTATTTAATTTCTCGCTTACCCTGTATTAGAAATAGAGACTGCTGAATGTAAGCATCACTCGCTACTTTCGATCCAAGTCAGCGAATACTGAAACAGACAGCCCGCTTGCGACCCTTCAGCGGTGGCGGTCATAGTAATGTACATAAAGTAACCAACAGGTTCACTATCTGATTGTCCACCGAGGGAAAAAGTGCCGCTGAGGAAGCAGCTAGACGGGAGTGAGCTTCTATTTGGGGATCACGGCGAAAATTGAAGAGATAGAACCAAGCTTCGTGGAATGTGTTTACCAGGTCCGTTCGGTATAAGAAACCGTCCATAGCATACCTATCAGCGTAAGGTGGTTGTTATTTACCAGATTTGTTACGAATAGCGCACAAAGAACTGACGACGATCAAGGTTGAACAAATCGAGTAAATAAAGATGCGACTCTAGGATCGCCATCTGAGGCTCTGTAAGGACGCACACGTTGGGTAGTACTTTACGAGAGGATCTGCTGGAGATGTGTGATAGGTTGCAGATGGCCTGTCGCTACTGGCGGCAGAAATGGTGGAAGATCCTTAAATAAGAGTCGAGGCGGATCATCAGGGAGCACGAGATGACCACGACGCTGTAACGGATTCGGCAATTCAGTGAAGATTACTCCAGCCAAATCTAGGCCTAAGGAATCTGTGTAAATTGTATACGCGTGAATTAGGATTTGCCTCTGAAAAAGCTTCGCTGATGTTTAGTAACGGCACAGCCTGAAAGTAATGCGTAGCCTATAAGCACAGCTGACATGATGATAAGATCTGCCACAAACTCTACAAACCTAGGATATTTTCAACTGATAAAGTGGCAACAGGGTTACCGTCTTACTTAGATTCTTCGACCTTACCCTAAATATTGAATGCATATGCATTTACGCAGCTATGAACGTCATTAATGAGTAAACGTTCGCCGCTGACTTGGAGAAAACCACCAATCCTTTGAAACGCGACAAGTTTCTCGCTTGTAGTATTCCTCATTATGCTAGTCTAATAAAGATCTCTTGCGAAATCTATACGCTTCTCAGTTCTGAACAAGCACCGCAAGCTTTCCGAGTACACGGGTAATCTTCCAACCAAAATACCAGCTTATCCATTGATTTTTAGATTTGTTTTCAGGAATATAGATGCTTACAACCAAATTGGCAAAGCAACTTTGCAAAATGATATAGCGCGACACCACCTCAAGCGATTTCGTCTCAATCGGATTCGAGTGTTTTGAGTCCAGAAGTGTGGAGCCGTCTGGTAGACAAGTGTGACCACAGAGGAAACTGTTCTCTGAAGAAAGAACAGGGGTGCCTGGTATGATTGGCTAGAGATTGTCAAGAAGTGGCTAGGATAGGGTCATGATGAGGTGATGGGTCAGTCGGAAAATCCACAGGGGATATCATGTATTGGACAGACACAGTAGAATTAGTAGATAGCAGCAAACGCTGGACAAGAGCAATTTGCAATCGCCCTTGACACTCGACATCCTGGACATGTTAAGTCCTCGCTGAATCCCCAATCTGATTTGAGAAAATTGCTTATATGTCTGAACGCTTCACCTTTTCACGTATTTGCTATGAGGTGTTTAGACGCTGCAAAATTCAGGTATAGGACAACAATAAGTGTTTCACATATTTCGAGTAGAATCTCCTGCTAATGTTACAGTGGTAACGTGTTTGCCTACCGACATCACAGACATGTGATGTCGTCCTATGCTGGGCCCAACCGTTTAAAGTAACACTTAGCAACGTCAAGCTGCTATATATGTATTCATTGTAATAACGGATAGTGCAATTTTAGGCTGTATAATCTCAAAGCGCAATGTTTTCAGCGTAGTGCTACATAAAAAAAGGGCCGAATATTCTGTTTGAAACTGCTCAAGGCTGGCGAGGTCGATATCAGCATCCACAGACTGGAGGTTTCGTAATGCACATAATACAATAATATCTAAAAGGCACCATCATCATCATCATCATAAGTGTTTTAAGCGATTCAAAGCCACTGGTTTCTTGTCAGCCCCCCCCCCCCCCTGACACTTTAGGCGTATTGTTTCTCCCTATAGATTTCCTTTACCTAAGGGATAAAGGACCTCAGAAACTTTACTAGGATGTCACAACTTCAAGTTGTTTAACGCTTATAGCCAACGTTCTGCGTAGCCCTACTACATACGACACTTATCGGGCGGAACAAGTCCTTAGTATTTCCGTTGTCCAATGTGCCTTTTACCGTTTCCATGCTGCAATAGTTACAGCCGGTACCCATCGGTTTCCACTGCCTGGATTGTCAAATCGCACTAGTTTTGTGCTTCACGAAGCTGCAGTAGCAGGCTTTTCCTAACGGTTTCTACATTGTTTCCTAAGAGCCTTTTTTTTCGTACACCGGTCGCAAACCACGACGCTGGACTTGATAGCTGAACGGATCGTCAAACTGGAGGTTCACGCAGAGTAAATACATACACTAGTGGGAGGGTTGACGCATCAGGCAAACATGTTGTACGCACGTCCATCTGGCGTAAATAAAAATCTTCTCTGTCACAAACAGGTTAAGTATCATTTACTGCTTCGACTAGGTGACATTAAATGGAAAGCTTCGTAAGGGTGACATCCAAGAAGAATGGACAACGCATCCAATGGGGAACAGACAGGGCGTGCAGCAGAGAGTGCGGGTAACTAGAGATTTTGGCCAACTTTACGAGATATGGTTATAGTCGAGTGGCCAATAGCCCTATATTATCTGGGTGAGCCCGTCAGAAAGTTATAGTAAGACGGCCCAGCAGTCGAACCTGAAGAGTTATGGGATGGTAGTCTATTGCAGGTGCGTATATTTGAGCACGGCTGTGCGAGAAGCTCAAATGAGATATCTGATTCACGGCTCTGGAGATTCTGTGCATTGAACGACTAAATGCACTAACCGGTTTGTGATTGTAATGAGAAATCTCAAGGCAAAAGATGGGCTGACACCGTTCGAGGTGAGACACGGGCTACTGAAATCTACGATAACAAGGAAAATTATGCAAAAATCTCCCGCGAGCAAACTGTTGCTCTGGACAACGCTGCCCAAAGTGTGGGGTCCGAGTACTCAATCCCACTGGATGACACGTTGTCATCGCTCTGATCGGACCTTATAGGATGTTATGTATATAAATATTGGGTTAGGCAACATCTCTAAATAATACAACTGACATATCTGTTAGTTCGATAATAAATTTTTCCGGCATCTTAAAAGGCCCAGCGCTAAAAGTGACGTAGTTTCAGGGTTGACAGGGACTAGTTCAGTCTGATGAAGTTCTTATCATACTTGATGATCTTCGACAATGCTACGTAGCCTTTTAATGTAAGGCACAAGTCCCACAATTAACCAAGTTGCCCACGCTCGAATTCGCAGAGCATTCGAAAGGCAGCTGATATCATCTGCAATACATATTCGATTTCAAACAATACAGAACTAAACTAATACACATAAACAAGCCAAATAGGGTAAACCTTCAAAAGATACGACCACTTTACAATATGCCTCATCCGCATATGAAGCTGTCCTTATTCGCCATGGTAAACCCCTCGTTATGTGTCCCACCCCGTCGTCTCCTCTTTTCTGCTTCTCCATTATGAGCCGCATGTTTATGACACAACACCTACAAGATGGAACTTCACCAGCTATAGCTTGCAAAAAACCCGCGAATTGCATCAAACCCCCCAAAAACACACTTCAAATGCATTCTTCGGTCTCGTGCTCTCACCTTCTCGTCATCGACGCATCTACTTCCTGAGTTTGCGGCCCCCTTTAAAATCGAGCGTATGAAAGTGGAATAGGCGAGTGCGGTAGGTGCATGGTAAAAAAGGCCAAAAAAAAGAGGACGATTTAGATGAGACTTTCTTTCTCTGTCGTATGTAGAAGGACCCATTGGAATAGTGAGTTTGTCTTGTTCTTGGCGGGATATCCGACTCTGTTGTAGTGGCGAAGAGTTTATTTGGTCCAGATATTTGTTGCCTCACTGCAACTCGAGTAGCGAGGGGGGTGAACGATGAACATTGAGTGGTGAGATATGCGCAATTGGACACACATCTGAAGGGCATATTCAATGTAGCTCGATGTTTGAATATGTACCAGCAAGAACGAATGGAGCAGCATCGATAATTGACAACGGCTGATATATTTGTAGTCCAGAGGCTATAAGGAGGTCGGCGTACAGCAGACACGGAGGGAACGTTTTTACCGAACCGAATAAGCTCTTCGTTCCGGATTTAGCGGAAACAAACCCCTAAATTACGTAGTCACTACATGGGCGTCTGCTATAGAACTCTGTAGCGTCATTAAGACGCTGCTACCTATCCTTAGATTTCATAGATGGCACTTTTTCATATTGAGCTGTATTGCCAGACAGATCCCCTTGACCAAGGCACACGTTTCCTCGGAAGTGCGAAGGGAACCAGGCACGCTAACTCTATTCCCAAAAATAATGGCTTCAAATTGGGCCCGATAGTTGGCACCAGTACGCTTTACAATATGGCAGTGTTCACCAGGGATTACTTGAACACTTCTCTGTTGAGGTACGTAGGGGGTATAAGTTATATTGATCGGCATTAATTAGCTATCAATGAAAGAATGATGTCCCAATGTAATCGCTTAGTTGGTGAAAGTGGCATTTTCCTGAATGGGTTATTCAAAAACCATGCTCAAGCGATCGGTTGAGATGCTAAACATTTTCGGTACCTTTTTAAAAATTAAGATTTTTTACTCTTGCTTCGCCATATTACTAATAAATAGCAAGAGTTTTAGTGCAGACACAAATGTCCCTGAAGATTAGTTCGAATATACAGTCTCGACATCGCATTGATGAGCATCACTGGTTTGCTGATATGGGAGAGGCAAACAAATATTTTCACTATATTCGTTCCATGCCAGTACCTCAACCAAACGAGTATTGCAAACTTTTTTACCTGTAATATTTCGCTATCCAGTGAGTCATGGAACGTTACCAAGTTGACTTGTAACCTACGGTGTATTTTGCTACTATATTAGGCCAAGCATAAGTCATATAAACAATTAGGTCGTCTTCTACAATTTGTGCTGCGCTTTGGTACGACGTAGCCACGTCCTGAGAAAAGTGAGGTTAGCTGATTTCTTAACTCGCCGGGGGGTTTAAGCGCGCGTACGTTTCGAAAAGATCCTGTGAGCACGTGAACTAATTCTCAGGTTCCATCTCGGTTTCGAAAAGAGCTGTTTTATCCGATCTAAGGAATTACGCAGCTTAGAAATAGCGTTATATCTTTAAACAATAACAGTGCTTGTACTTGCTTACGGTAATCTTTAGTGTTAACTCTGATTAAATGACAATGATGAACGCATCCTGCGTTTTATTAGATAGGACTGAAATTCAGACTATCGGTTATAGCTTAATCGTGACTTACTGTGTCCTTGACAAGAGTCGACTGTACATTTACGGCGTTTAACTCGCCGAAGGAGTGTAAAGGAAGTACGATTCATCTATGTAATAAGAACTTTCTTGTGGCTTTTAAGTCGTCAAGGTTCAAAGGTAACTCACAGCAGGAAAACTTCCCTCTAATAACCCCAGCTTAGACTCACAGTGGCGAAGGCGAAGATGCGTGTGTGATGAAAGGTTTGTAGACCTTTCGTAGAACGTATCTGTGGGTTGCCAGAATTCACCAATAGGTTATTGCGTTCACTTTCGCTACGATGGTGGCCTGCCTTGGCTTTTATTGCGACAACGCTATTATACTTAGTCTCTCCCTTCATGATAGATATTCGAACTCTGAAACCGATTTTCGTTCAGGCTGCTTAAGTTTGTATTGTAGTAGAATTTTTAATAAAACTAATGTAAGTTAGAGATGGTCTTCAAACAATTCAGCCTAGCATGGTTGCTGACAAGGATAAGCAGCGGGGCAATAGGCTGGTGATATTTTATTAGTATAATAGGGAAAATCGGCTGGAGCTTCAGTGTTCATTTAAGTACGAGCAAGGCATATGTTTCTGATAAGGCCTCAAGTGAGATCATTAATTTAGCTGTTAACGGGGAAGATCAACAGACGGACGACTCAATACCTGATCTGAATAGCGCCACAACTGCTCACTCTATACGGAGCAAAAGATCAAGAAGGAAAGGTTTTAGATAGGAAAAGCTGTCCTGCGAGCCGTTTCTCGGTCCCCTTCATATGATCGCCCCATTAGAGAAACAAGCATACTATAATTCAGCCGATGAGACGCACAACATGGCGAAAATGCTGCACTGACGACAACGAGTTCGGCGGAGAAGCTGGGTAAATACCGATTAGAGAAGAACTCCCAAGAGAAGTCACGGATGAAAGGGTAAATTTGTCAACTATCATAATGTGGTGATGTGGCAAATTTGTTTTGACAGGCGTATACTAGCCCGAAAAGGCAAATGTTTAGTATGACTCTTAATTTTAAATCAGAAGTGAAATGTAGATCTAGAAATTAAGAGATAGGAGGTGACAGTTCATGTGTTTCTCAGTGGAAATGTCTGAGTCGTATTAGGTTAACGACAGACATTGTATGGTTTAAATAGCAGCGTTGAATACCGAACGTAAATTATACTTCACAATCGTAAATACGATCAGATTTAGTTATCAATGAATACATATACTTAGATATACAAATGAAACTGTCTGCCGATCCGAGTACTATAATCTCGGATATATATGACGTTGCGGATATATATCTCGTTGCTGACGCTAAATACGCTGTACTTGCAGGTTTCGTTTTCAGACTGTGGCAAAAGGAAAATTCAATGATTGATTCTTTTCATTTTTATTAGTCTGATTAGAGAGGCGTGAATAATGCGCGTATCACCACATGCGGTACGACTGGCTGCCGATTATTAGGTCGCCAGTAGCGAAGAACTTCAGAAGCAATCAGTTCATACTATATCGGTACGTGCCAATTTCCCGTTGTGTTGACCACTACATTGATGTCCGTATCAATATCGGTTTGTCATGCTGCAATTGTACAGTTTCATAGTGACACCACTCAATCAGTGAATGGTGGCCAACATGGATGTCCAAACGTCGTTGTCTCTCTTCCGGTTCAATGCGGGTCCCACGCTTTTGGACCAACTTTAATGTGCAGCCATTCGTTCACAATCGAGTTCACTAGCCCAATTCATAGTCGCTCAAGATCCTGGGAGTCGACCTTCGTCCTCTAAGGATTTTCTTCATTTCTCTCCGTATCCCTTAGCAATGTCTTCCGCCTTTTCCTTGTTGTCCTATCTTTGCTCTCTTTATCCTCTTGGGCTCCTCAAAGTCAGTCGCTCTCGTAGCCGATACGACTCTTCCGCGATAGTGCCATCCATCGCCGAATCAATTGGCAAAATCAATGAGGTGTTTGGCGGTGTCCCGCCTCTCTCCTAACGGTATGAATATGTTCGTTGAGTCGGATCTCCTAGCTCCATTTCCAATAGTCTCAGTGTTACCGCTCCTTCTGATGTCAGACTTCTTAACGATGGGGCTGTGTTGTTGCAGGACTATCGAGATGATCCTAAACAGGATCATATCGACCGCTAACTATCATGAGCATTATCGTGTATACTAGTAGTAACGGCTACCTACTCAATAAAGGGACTAGTACCAGTTTTGTATACAACCTCGTCAACAACATTCATAGGCGTAGCCAGCAGTGTAAAATATAAAGGTATTGTAGGCTGTAGTTGGGGCTCTGGGCATGTCGAGTACGTACATAGGCGGCACGCGTCGTGCAGAGATCAACCTACTGACCAGCGAGGGTGGCTGGAGAATATCTGCTTAGCACCTTCAACGAAACTCTGTACCGTGTCGAATACGAGCCATGTAAACTTTTAGATGAATGAATGCTAAATATGTTTACTAATAACCCGCCGCTTCCACTCACAACTTTCCCAAGTCTCTGCAGTCGATAGGGGGACTCTGGTGAGTACAGGGTGGCTAAGTACGAGACTCGCCTTAACAGCCAAGAAGGCTGAGAGGGTATTAATGTGTTCCCTGATGATAGGGGCTGCTGACTAGTAGCTTGTTGACCGCGACAAAGAATGGCGACAGTATAGAGCAGCATGGTACGACGAGCAGATAGAAGCGTGTGAGCGATACTAAATACAATAACAGTGCAGGCGAAGAGTGGCGGGTAACTTTACTGACCCATTTTACTGGCAGAGCCCAGTTGTTGTGGCAACTTGTTTGGTCTGACTGAACTGTCTATAATATAACAGTCCACTGCAACCTACCTAGTTGTGACATTCTACACTAAATATTATCACTGGAGTAATGATTATGTCGTGCTGCCATATTCATTGACAAAAATTTATAGTTTGTGTCTCATAGTTTATATAATCGTTCATAACTTGAAGATACATTTCAGTAAGAATCTTATATCTTTTAGGTGGCTGATATTTCAACACAAAACATCGTTCTTTGACACGCCTATTAAATCATAGCAATCTAACATATGCTATCAGTTGACCTGAATGCCGTTATCATCAGGTGTACAGGTGTTAGAAAATTGCGTTTTGTAACTTAAAAATAAGTCAAGAGTGAGGAACTGCATTTTGAATTATACATACACACAAGTTCACTGTGGCGTTAATTATATGCGCATTTACCTATGCGCTATGTAAGAAACTATTTGTAAATTTACTAAGGAAATATCTTCGTAATCGACTATATGTAATAACTGGTACATGATAAGGGCTTCAGATTAATTTTGCAACAAATGTATATTCACGAGATGTAGTAAAATTACGTTAGTTTCGATATATCGTACGCTAGAATGGTGTCCGTTACACTCGCGTCTTTTTTTTTTTTATTGACCTATGTCTGATCATTGCTAATTACCAAAGTCGATGTAGAAATATGGGTTTCAAAACTATGTGTCGGAAAACGATGAAAAAACCGCTGATTTCGCTATTGTTGCTACAGGTATCATCATCTATACCGCCAAAATGTATCCGTTGACCGGTTTCATAATCGGCCTTTCGTGTGCGTTTGCAGACAAGAAAATCTGATCTGATACAAATCAGCTATAAGCCAATCAACCCTAGCTAGCGTTATTTATGAATATAAGTTTCAGTTCGGTCACAGAGTGCCCCAAAGGGCGATCAGAACTGTTGCTTTCGATCATCGCTGTTGCTGCCGCCTGTTGAATTTTGTCCTTGCGTGACTTCCGAACGAGCGGAAGCAATGCAACAGATTTCGAGGCAAAGTCCTATTTTTAGGCAAAATCCAACAGGACCAGCCCGTAATTATACTTTGAGGCTATTATTACAATCACAGCAAGAATCTGTAGAAATAATGTATGAATACTGATAAATTAAGTATTGACCATATGAATTACTGATTCAGATAATCAAGAGAACTTCTCTATATAGAAAGAAAAAGCAAAATTTAACAAATTCGCATTTGGTTTAAAGTAGTGACATCTTACGGGGGAACTTTCGGCCTAGTGGGAAATTTAGATAAGCACTTTGTTAAGCGGACTGGATTTTTGTCGGTTTTAATTTGTCCGAACAGGATTTTCTAGTTGAGTTTAATCGATGGAACTGTAATAAACTGCTTGGTAAATAACCACTGCAACATAAAATCCATGACTCGTTTATAATTTACAGGTCGACAGCCTCAATTATTAAGAGCAAAAACAATGTTCCTCAAAAGGAAAAATACTAAAAATGCGATCTCTATCTGCCAAGTGATTACGGAGTTTAGCAGCAATAGGGGGTTCGAAGCAATTACTGAGCTGGGCACAAATACACATTAGGAATTATATTATAATTAGCCCATCTAGCCGATATGTTGGTCCCCAGTAGACAGTAACGGACGGAGTGGAGTCATTGATGATGCAGCTATATATTTGTGGTTCATTAGACCAGTTCACCTTATTCGAAAACCGTTCGCCAGAAGCTGTCTGTGCGTGACTCTTATAAAGACCTTGCTTTTCAGTTCGAGTCATTAGATATGGCGTTGAGCACAGCAGGCTAACGCATATGTACATTTATGGATCTTCAGCTTGACGAATGACGCTTACGATTGGCATCTGTGCACTTTCAATGGAGGCTGTTCTATGGATATAAGTGACGAAAAAAGCCTAAGTATTACCTGCGATAGTTTGCACAAGGAAACGGGCCTCGTGTAGCAGAAATGGAAAAAGACGATACGTAACATTACTGTATTTTTAGCGCCCTCTGTCTACACAATGTCCGTTGTATAACTGCTACGGAAACTAAAACAATCATGAGCGCGAAAACCGTATACGTGGAGAAAGAGTCACCTCTTTCTACTTGCTTGGCCCATCCAGTCAGTGAGACATTGGCATTATCATCAATTTTGTGCCAATAGGCTTAGTGCCGGCTTGACATTCTTAAGTAAACTCGTAGCCTGAAATTTATCTGAGGGCAGACCAATTTTCACAGCAAATTGAGTGAACATTTGAATTACCCGCCGCAATCCTTTCCAGCTCCTGCTGATCCTCTAAAATGGCAGCATTAAGCTAGTCGACCCATTGAACACTAATAGCACCGAAAATGCAGATTTTTTGCACAGCGAAATGGACTCACAATCATTTAAACGTCGACGGAGATTTTGGCTCTATTTTGGTATCGACGTCACTTTGAGCATAGGCTGTTAAATATTACTGCAATTTAATGGCGAGCCTTGCTGTATGTGCGCCCCTCAACACAAGTAGAACAAAAAGAAGACCGTAATAGCAAACGCGCAGAAAGGAGCAGTAATTTACAAAACGTCGAATGAACTACTTAGTCAACAAAGCCTATAATAAGCCTATAAATTTACTGGAAATTATCAGTGAACTTAAAACATAAGGCTTAGTTTAAACAATACTCTAGAGAAGGAATAATTGATCCTAGCTAATCTAAACAAACCGAAACTAGAACTTACAGGTGTCATCGGAGTTAAATTTACTCATTATTAACACACGAAAAAAAGTATTGTACTAGCATCGGCAATAACGGCTGACAGCCGATAGTATCCGGGGGCACAACCGGCCACCAGTAAAGGCATGGCTACCGAGAGTGAGCTGTGTACGATAAGCACGAGCATATAGGGGAGGAATAGTCGGTGTTGTATAGAACACCAGCAGTATGTCATACGAATAAACAGAAATGCCTTAGCGTACCTTCAGTTCAGCGTGACGCGCGTGCAGCATGTTTAATTGAACTCGTACTTTTTTGAGCTTAGCAGCTATTGCACCAGATAAATCTCGGACATACTACGCTGCCTCTTTAATGGAACTCAAATGAGTACGGCTGTATTTTTCTCCCATTCGTAAAGTGCCACATATAGGGTGAAACGAGGTTATCTCGATTTTTTTCTTTGGCTGACATCCCCTATAACAAGCAGTACCCCAGAGAGGAAAAAGCTAAACTGAAACGACAGCAAAGTGATATCCTTTTCTCACGGAAGCCCCCAAACCATAGAAAACACAGGAATCTCTGAAAGCTGTACTAGTGGCTGCTAGATTTGAGGCCACTTCTGTTACTGGTAGAGAAGTTGAGAGAGCAATGAGTCTGCTATAGGTAAAGAGCGGGAGACAGGGCTGCACTGAGGAGGTAAAAGCTACCCGAACGAATTAAGATGTAGTAACTGATGCTATCGTGACCGCCAGCCATTTGTCCAATAAACCCGTTCACAGAATTTACTCGGGTTAGTTAAATAGAAAAGCTTGCCCTGTACGCAAGAATACCCACCTATAACGTGTGCCTGTTTTTAGCTGCTATACACCGCACTAACAATTAGATGCTGCCTGGGTTAGGCAAAATTGCCGTACCGCTAACAAAAAAGCTTGAACATCTAAAGCGTCCCACGGGATAGCTAGTTACAGACGTTCTGGCATCGCGATGAAAACGAGTGAAGTTAGGCTAAGTGGGAGCCGGCTGCTAAGGGAAAACGCAAAGCAGCGAAGACATGGAAGCGCCTTACATAACTAAAGAGCGTAGAAAAAGTAAGGATGCTGTCTCCGTGCGTGAAGCTACTCTGCTAGGCTAACTTATGTTCTAATTGCACCGATTTCCTAGGTAGAAAAGGTTGGCCTTAAGGTAGGCTACGAAGACCAAGGGACGGGAGTAATTCTTGGCTACTTTATAGCAGGTGAAGCGGTGCATGCGTTCGCGAAGCCATGAACAACGCGTTCGTGGGTACAGATCTATCACAGAGAATGTAAGGGTCGTACATGAAGAGTTAGTACAAGTGAAAAATGTACCGTGTTAACGAAAAATGAAAATTCGTCTTACTAGAGGTACAATTGGCAATATTTCGAACGTTTAGAGTATTCAATCCTACCTATTTAACGTTGCGTGTTAAAGATTAGGGGAAGTTCTCTTATAAGGCATAGCCAAATAAAACTATGTGTACGGTTCCCTAGGTAATGTGTAAGTAGCATATTTAGTGAAAGTTTAATTATGTTCCCGATTTAAACAAGAGCCATTGGTCTCCGTGCGTGCAAGCTTTGCTCTATATTTTAACCTACATTTTAGACTTTGATCCGACCGGTTGTCATCGCAGCAGGAGCTGACGCCGTATTCAACATCTCAACTGCTGACATCAGGGTTCTCAGATCAAGCGTTGGATGGACACCGCAGAGCGAACCGCAGACACGATAGAGACAGGCACGAGCTCCATCGACCGCTTGAACCATGACCGGGAAGCTCACCCATTTTCAGTGACAGTCGAGGAGATCAGAACATCAGCCGACTGTCTGTCATTAGCTGATACTTTTCAAAAAGCGCAACCTCACCGTCATTCATGTAGACGACTGGGACATAGGACTCGTCTCAATGGAAGGCCTGAAGGCTTCCTCCAATATGCGGTCGGTCGAATTGAGTTGATCTCTCACTCCACCCACACCACAGCACTCGACCAAGCGCGACACAAATCAGATCGGAGACTTACGATACAACAACAGACCACCCCCGACTAGACGGATGCCTTAACATCGAACGGTGACAAAACTTTTAGCTCTACGACGCGTCCCTTAAACCCAAAGTTAGATCAAGCGTCATTTGGCTCACTGTGAGGAGGTATTGCAGACTCCGACACGCTAAACGAATGTAGGTTTGTTACCGGTTATAAAGTGCTGGATTTATCCAGACCTTGTAGCAAGTAAATGTCGCCTTCTAGAAAGCGTTGTGTAATAGCAGAACACTGTTTCTATGAGGTTACGTATTATACATTCAGCCGTGTCACAGCAAAGCCCGTGAGGTAGAACTTGCGTATCTAGGATTAAGGGGCACTTGTTTGAAATTGGTGCAAAGTGAGAGTCTGCAAAGAGGGATATTTTGAAGTAAAATAATATGCGTTCAAATATAGTTTGCATATACCAAGATAACAATTTGATTTATAAAACCATCTTAAACTGAGAAAAAAAAAGTTTTATAGGCCTTTATATGAAATCGTGGTTTGTCTATCACGGCAAGATAATTAATTGAAACATTTGTGGATGACTAATTCCTTATCGCCAATCTATATTAGCTATATAACAAATATGGCACATGCTGGTCTTCTAGGGGCTTCTGAAAGTACCTGTTTATCTAACTTTCTCAAACAGAAGATCCAGGAGACAATCATACAAAAAGGAAGGCGTCAGGCTGAAGAAAATTGTGACGGTTAGGATATTAAAAGCTCAGCTAAGAGCAAAAAGTAATTGTGAGTTGCAAGTAAATTACGTAACCTTGGCTTGGCAGATAATGTGAGTTTGTTCTAGTAAACCATTTATAATCAGAATTAGCTTCTCAGAAATAATAATTAATAAAAAATAAATAGATCGGTGTTGCAACTATTTAGTCTCTATAGAACGGACCGACTCGTGTCTTAAGGACACAAAATTTATTAATTCACGTTCATGCTACTGCAATCAAATTTGACTACCCTTTATCAGGTCCGCCGTACTATTTCTAGCCACTGTTCATAGTTCTTTAACACAGGACAGAAACAAAAGCCTTAGATAGTCGACGCCCTACTGTAGAGAAGTGTAGCACAAAGTTCAATAACTCTTTCGGTGTAAAGCGCTTGCCGCACAGGCTGACAACCTAATCCTACCTTGTAAGGGTAATCGTCAACGTGACATGAAGGTCATGGATATTTGGAGCATCTATATAAAGCTGAACTAGTTCGAAGCCCGTTTCGCTATGCAAAAATACATGTCTGACATCGAGTGTCGGGGAGTATGCATGAGACAAGATGCAAGGTAATCAGAGTGTCATAACAAAATTACCGATCGGGTCGAAGCTTTATATTGACCCGAAAAAAGATGTTTCAATGCGGTAAGAAACGTAAGTAGTTCGAGTGTAGTCGGTATGAATTTCTGAAGTAGCTCATTAAATAAGGCCTGTTGCACGTGTGCAGTCTTCGTACTCAATTTTAACGTGTCGTATATTGAATTTTGGATTACGACATTGTTTTAATATGTTTCTATTGCTTTTTCTCAGAAAGCTCCTCATGAATATATATTATACATAAATTTATTCTCAGGGCAATGGCGGAGGCGTATTTTTCGACAAAATATTTGAGACAAGATATCGTTGGTTACACCACTCACCGTATAATTAAAACTTCTGCAAGTGATTTACCGTTCTGTTGTACTGCATAATATATACTAGACGACCATCTTCATATCCCTAAATAACCATTGGATCTGTCTAAAAGGCCACGTCAGCTTCATTAGATCTCCAGAAGCAAAATGGCTATTACTTCGAGCAATAACTTTCGTTCAACAACTTGTTCTCTTTAAGCCCTACAAAATCGACCGTCTGCTCGATCGTTCAGCTAATGCCATAAAAAACACTGGTTTTCAAATGTGCCCACGTCGTAGCGTTCTTCGTCGCAACATAGTCCCACCTCACGGCACAGTTAAGATGGCCCACTTCTGGGTTGGCCCGCTTTCGCAGGATAAGCGCACAGTGGACGGCTTCTGTCGAAACTGTCTGTTTTCCCTGATTACAGGGCTGGGGAAATTTCCGCGAAACGCTTAGTAGCAATCTTGCGTGGTTTCTTCGCCGCCGCCATTGGCAACAGCGAGTGCCCGAGAACCGACAAGCGACAGCGAGCCCGTTGGGCTGTGCAATTAGAGTCTCTAGCCTTAGACAGGACGCTGTGGTTGCTGATCACTCTCAGATTGAGAACGGGAAAATTTCACACTCGGTTAGAGTCCAACCTTGGACTACTAGCGAGCGTCCTCTAACCTCCTTAGTGTTCTGCTTGATTAAGCCAGTCGGTATATCCTCTTGTCATCCAACGAAGTGTACTACGGCCACATTTCGTCGTCACAAAATACCAAAGTAACGAAAAAGCTGCTATCGGAGTAAGGGTTAGGGTAGCTTGCCATAGACAGTTTAGTCAAAGCAGGCGCTGGCCTAGTTTTTTTCAAACATTTGTGACTCGAATCCAAACGAGATCAGTTCTTCGAAGCGTCCCATCGAACTAGGCTGCGAACCTGCACATATGGTCAGTAGCCAGAGAAACGGTATGGCCAATACCATACACAGACTGTCTTTTGCATCGCTGTCGTTTGTTGGCATGGTCCTCAATGAGGTAGATTAGGTTCTAGCGGAATGACCATGTGCTCCGAACAAATCCTGCTCACTAGATACGCACGGCATGAATTGAATTTATTAATTAAGTAATTTATACTTTAGAGCAATACGCCATCTCTCTTGTCACCGTACCTCTAACAAAATTGATTTTCTACAGAATATTTTGCCCACAGTTTGCGTACAGCCTAGATAGATTTAGTTTATTTTCTGGACAAAGATAAAACTATCATAGGATTTATAGTTGGGTTGCGTAATGAGAACCATTTCAATGTGTATGCGCAATAGTTTGCAGAATGTAAGCTGCATTGTAGATTCAATCTAACTAGGAAACTGTCTGTAAAGTTATTGTTAAATCCAAGATGGATGCTTTCCATGGGGTACGTGGGTGTCGATCACATCCAATAAAAGCTGCAATATGCTGACATCTATCAACGCAGGTTTGAATAAGAGCTAGAGTCAATGTGCCGATGGATATTATTCTACTGACTAACCTTCGTCGTCACAGTCGTAGCTTCTTTACTGATCGTACATACACATCTTTACTTAGGGGTCAAGGATTTTACATGTATGTATCTCATTGTCTACTATCTACATAAGCAACACTAGGTTAACTTTCAAGTCAAACGTGGTCGAGCTAGCAAATGCAATAACAGGAAAATGTCCTCTTTTTGATTGTTTTGCCAGTAGTGGTTTCCACTTAACCGTAAAACCCTGTCATCAAATGGCTAACCAACGAGTTGTAAGCACTCGGATGCTTGCCAGTATGGCTAGCAGCTTCAAAAGTATTGCGAGTTGTCACGCGTTTCATAACTACTAGACAGTTCCGTTCGAATTTCCCGTCACGCCCATTTGGCACCACACTTGGTCCGAAGCGGATGAGAGCGCAAGAATATTTGAAAAGGTTTCCCGCCTCCGCGTTCTCAATACGAAACTCCACAAAACTTAACTCACTAGTCAATGGAACGCCGCTTTCATCCTTCTCCCACGGTCGCGTCGACCGCCTAAATGCTCCGCAGGAAATATAGTCCGTGCACAGTTTGACATGGTCTTTGCACCGGGCTAAACAGCCGCGAAGACTCAACCTGTGGTTTCTTTAAACCACCCAAGTATTTATGTAGGATAAGTGGTGACCTTGGGGCATCTAGCTACTGTTGATCACATGTACAACCATGATCTGTCGATGTGCACTCGTTGTTTAGCAAGCACAACGTGCTATGCTGGAGCACAATTGGAGGTAGAAGAGTGGTCCGTTTATCACAATACCCCTTGACGACTACTTACCTCTAGTTTAACTTCTAGGGTGTGAACAACAACGTGAGCACATGTAATAGTTATTGGCTGCAGACGAAAGTAATGTGGTACGGACAGAAAACCCAACAATACGAGGGGCGGTCGCTGGGTTGAGAATAGACGATGGACCAAAGCAAATTACTTCATGCGGCGCCCAGTTTGCATTCTGCATCCCCTTTACTCACACCTTTCAAAAGGTGGCACGTCCACTGGCACCGCGACCAGGTATATGCCAGCCCACATTGAATAAGTTTGTTGAGTTCATTTGGTTGAACTAGTAGCTGAACCTACTCTTTTAACCCCAAACAAAGTTCACATCATGAACGAACCCTGTTGGCTTCGTTAGAAGAGCACGCGCTCGACGCTGTGCACTCATGCGAATGTTGCCTATACAGTTTGTATTAGTAATAATAGTTAAAATAATAATCGGATTCAAGGGGGGTGAGAAACAAATGAAGATCTTATGGAGATACGCAGACAAGATGGAACCCAGGCCATTATAGGGGTGGCCTCACCGATCGTACTAAACTGCAACGACGAAGCAAATATGTGAAAAGTAATGCCAATTGTCGATGGGAAAGTGTTAAATTCATTTGCAAGCGGAAGTCCCTACGGTGAATTTTAACTACGTAAGATTGAACGCTGGCTATTTTGCAGCTTCAAACTTTTTTTAAGGATATAAAGCATGCTTATGAATGAATATGTGCAAGTTGCTTCCGACCCACAACCAAGGCTTGAAACATATTGCTTCCTATATGAGCGAGTACGCTAACATTTTTTTTCTTCCGACGATTTTTGTTTTTAAACCTGAGTTAGACTTGTGATAGACAGTAATGTTAGATTCTTACATCCTTGTGCTGTGACTCCTGCTCAAGTCGACCGATACTTAACCTTAACAATACATTCAATCAATCAAAGGTTTCACTTTTCATTCCCAACATTATTTAATGTGTAATACGTATACATTTCTTCTATTTAAAATACCTTTGGAAATGTCCCTTATTACTGTAATTATAATCAGTGGCGGCATACACGATACTTTTCAAGTTTCCACAATGTTACGCTCCTTGGCTCCCGCTTTTTTGACTTTCCTTGGCTCGTTTTTCTATTCTATTTTCTCATTTTCTTCTCCTCCCTCATTTGTTGCCCCTTGTCCCACTATTCTATAGTAATATATTATCCTTTTGTCAATTATAAGGCTTGTGCCGTGCGACGTTCGGCCTTCTTTGTTCGTTATTTGAAATGGGAGGTGTCGGCGCCTCCTCGTCCGCCGTTACCATCAGTAAGATCATTCGAAGCGTCAACTATCACCACAAACCGCCTCAGTAGATCCGACATCCTCCATCCTAGAACAATAACCATACGCCGTGAGAACAATCCACTTGAACGATGCACCCTCACCAGGAAGTGGGGAGGGAGGGAGTTGAAAGCGACCATAGGACGACTCAATTAGGAAACCGTCCTCACAAGTACGCTGCCAGGGGGTTTATGACGAGGGCGAGCGGAACAGAACATCAGATATCATTGCGGAAACTTTGCGGGAACCTATTCTTCATCCCAAGTTTGAGAACATAGTGGCAGAACTTCGGTGCTTTTGAAGTATCTTCGTTACCTATAAGTAATGCTGCTAGGCATTGAGGGGCTTTGCCCATTCGAGTCCTCTAATCGTATAGCTGTAGCGACGTATTGTTTTACGTGGCTGCGTCAAATCTAGAAGCTTACCATACATCATTTTCAAAATGTCTATCAGCTTGCCGTTCAGGTTTCGTTGATCGATTTCGTGAATATTTTTGTCGAAAGTTAATTTGTGACCAAGTTTGAGCCCTTTATCATTTTGACGACCGTCAATATACTATAATATTTTTGCGGAATGTTTAGTTCCCATTATAAGTAAGGTGTGCCGGTCCTTGTTAGCATCAAAGCATGTCTATCTAGTTGCTCAGAGTCGTTTTGCTTTTGGACCCTGGCCGTACTCGTCGAAGCAGGAAGCAACAAAGTCGTCTGCAGTATAGCAGCAAACGAGAAGTATTTGCACGCGACTCTTCCACTTCGACTGCGGCTCGAAAACGACGCCTAAGAGCTCCCGTGAGCCTATGCATAGCTTACGAAGCACAGGCCTCACGCTTCAGTTCTATTCACAAGCTTCAAGGTGTTCACAATTGCGCATTCATACCACTGTGTCTGATCCACGTCAGTCAAATAGACTTGCGCGGGCATGAATTTTCCCTTTTAGGAAACTCTGCTTACCGCACTAGGCGACGTAACCCGCAATAGCGATAGTCGAGCTTTGCCGTGGGTCGTCTGGTTGAATTCTATAGTACTAAACCTCTGTCTAGTGACAGAGCAAATGTTGGGTGTCACTCTCAGTGCCACACATATATATCAATCAGATGCTGCCCTATACAGGACATCGTAATCGACCAAAAAGTAGTCTACCTATTTACAGAGCAAAGACAGTGCTACGAAGTGTGAACTCTACAGAAAAATCGAACAGAAAGCTGTGATGCGAGATAAGAAGTATGGACCGATCACAACACGACGCCACGCATATCGCTAGCCGGTTGTCAATGGCGGCTTGGGCACTTCAGAGTTCAAAGACGAATGCCGCCGCCGCCGCCGCTGCTGCTGCTACGAATCATTTTCTACACTTCATGGAGGTACTCGAAGGGAGTTCCTGGTACGTGTGGTTGCAAAAGCGCTTTAGGGTTCTATGTTGAACGTTTATGGTTGTGTTGGCAGCACTTGTGCTTTAATGCCACCGTCCACCTTACATGTGAAATAGATGAAGATTTCGCTGGGGTCAATTTGCGATTTGTAACTTGGTAATGAAGACTGGAATTACCAGGACGAAGACTAGTCAGCAGAACGTTTTTTAGTATTCTATGCAATTCTCACTACTCTAAAATAAACGCATCGTTATATAACTTTGCATTATTCGATTACTCGTCTCACTGATTATATCCTATGTGTTTACCTGATTGAGATGTCCTTTTTCAACATTGAAATTAAAGATAAGTTGACATTTCACAGTGGAACACAAACAGCTTCCCCTTCAAAAAGGTGCCGCGAGCCATTAATAAATAAACGTGTTCCCTACGAGACCTGTGTACGCTGGCGATACTATTTCAGAGACTAAACATCTGTACTATCACGCCGCTGATGGGGTGACTCACAAACAACCACGCGAAGTCAGACTGGACCGGTAATACTCGTTGTAAAAGCGCGACTCGCTGGGGTCCAGTGCAGACTTGTTACCGTTGATTTCTTCAGGTCAGGCAGTATCCTACCCCCTTTGGTATTGCGGCACTGAATTCACCAGTACAGCTGAAGTGGTGAACTCGGTGGTCCTTTTTTTAATATGCAAATTCGATCCTTATTGAGAACGGCACTGGCCGGTTAGCAGGACACGACCGTATTGTAGATAAAGCAAAGTGAGCATGAAAGGCGCCACGACGGACCTCTTCATCGTATTAATGCTCATACCAAGAGAAGCCACATTATACTCGAGCCAGCTTCAGGTCGACTTCAATGACTGAAGACGCGCATAAGACGCCAACTCTTCACTTTCTGATCCAAAAATTCACAGCAACGAGGGTTGGACTAGAGTAGCTAGCCGTTCGCGACGAAGTAAGAACTCGATGTGTGAGAATCTAGTCTTTTTCTCTCCTTCAATCACCTTACCGCTCTCGATGTAATTTTTCTCCTATTGCATGACGAGATGTTTGGTCAGTTCGAGCTGCCTGACCCCGGTCGAACCGATGCCCATCACCAGCTATTGGTATTGTTGTGAGTGATGTCTTTACCAGAGGACAACTAACTCCTTTCAGATTCAATCGACTCTCCAGGATGAGAGAAATTAGCAATTTAATTTGATCACGAGTGGGAGATTGTAAAAAACGAAGGGAACGCAGAGGCGAAGGCGGTGAGGAAGTGGAAGAAGATGAAAACGAATTTTTAATTGCAAACCGCATATTCACACGCAAGACGCGCGAATCAGCCAACAGACTGAGGCACTCGTCGATTACGAGTGGACCTGACCGATTGACTGAGTTGCCGTCTTCGATGACGGTGTCAAAATGAGAAGTGGGAAACTCCGCGCGGATATGATCTCCGTGTCGTACCCTGACATTGTCTAAGTGCATGTGCGTGCCTTAGTACACGACGATCTGCCAGTGTGATGAACACTTGATAGCGCCGTTGACGGGGGGGTGATACGCGTGAAAATCTTTGTTTGACGCGATATTTTTTATGCAGAGCGAGCAAAAATCTCAGCGGTGCATTTGGCTAATGGCTCCAAGGAGGGGGTAAAAAACTGAACACCACCATCTTACAATAGCAAAATTTATCCGGCGACACAGGGTCCACTTATGTATGCTTCTGTACTGCAAGGCAATAGGAATCGCGTTTATATATAGAAGGGTTATGTTTGCCGATCTCATGCTGGGCCAGTTCAGCCAGCAACTGTTGATGTCTGCCGCGGACTGACCATAAAGATGGAAACGTACGGTGCTTGAGATTTGCATTACCGTAAATTGGTGTTCGGTGAAACGATCCGTCTAGAACCGTCTAGCATTAGGCTTCTTCTGAAGCACGGGTTACGAATTAGGTGCAAAATATTAAAATCTATACTAACTAAATTCGGAACGATTATCTAGATTCTACCCAAATCAGATTTCAGTCACTATCATGGGACAGGTCTTATGTGGCTTTTGGAGGGCATTGCATACGAAATACGCAGCAATTTTTAATGCTTTAAACGTAACGCTCTTTACTGCTAGATACCCAAATAGGAACACTTTATCTAGCAGTCTCTACCTAATAACGAATATTGTTCACTTAAGGTAGGCAAGTGCGCAGGAAGGGACGATTAATAAAACAGCTGAACCCCCTTAATAATCCCGCCTAAATTTTGTTGGTAACTTTTTGTAGGCCAACCCGAAAGTTGTGATAGCACTTTTTGCAGATCACGTCTTTTTCATGATCCTGTTTATGTTGTTTTATGGATGTATATATGCCACTAAGGTAGTTCAGTCATGTGCCAGCATAGGTGGTCCTTCCAATGCAGCCTTCCTGTCTATCGCTTCTGCGAAATCCTATTATTTAATTTAATGCCAGCGTTGGGCATTCGATCTGAAACGCTCCTTAGTAGCATCTATACTATTCCTAGATTTTTTAGGGTTCCCGGTTAGTGTGTATGATCAAAACGTGGAATTTACTATTGAATAAACTGACACAAGTGATGAATAATGTCACTCAATGAAAATCCGTATTTAGAGCTATGCCAATCAGCTATCGTTAAGGTTGCACTATTCTAATGTTTTACTTCTTATGGTGGGTTTACGAAGGCACGCGAGATCCCTAGCTGATGATAATTGGGAACGTCAAACAGGAAGTCATACCGCTGTAAACAAACAGCTGAAAAATGCTCATTGTTCTATAGTGACTGAGCATAGATAATAGAATTGCGAGTTAGCTTGGGAGAAGTAAACGAGCTAAACGTGATTGTTATGAAGCCTTATGACTTAAACGACTAAACTAGACGGGAGCAAAAAAAAAAAAAGTAACAAGTGGTTTCTCATCAATGAACCGACTGAAGACTATACGGTATTTGCTATGCAATCAGCATTATTGCTCTCGACCAACGGAAACAATTGGCATATATAATTGATACGATGCTAAAAAACAAATGTCGCGCTGAATTTTTGGGAACAATAAAAAATGGGTCCCTTAAACTGATGCACAACCGTAAGCTACAGCTGCATCAATTGTCCTATGTCGCATGTGGCACGCGCCGAGGACTCTATTGGCTTCATCCTATATCGAGTGCATTACCACACAATTGCCTGTCCATCTTACATCCTAACATCCAGCTTACGTTCGCAATTCTCAACGCTGCAAACTACAAATAGAATTTTAGTAATACAGTACGTTTCTACAACGGTTCACGTATCACAATGCCGAAATATCATCATAAAAACCATTGAAATCCCGCTTAACTGAACATCATTCGTCCCAAGTTACAGAGTTACTTAATTACGGAACTTAATATTCACAGTCCGGTCAAAAAGGCGTTGTCGAGTTACACGCTGGCGTCGCTGATTTTGACTGAAAGAAGTACTAGAGGTTCTGTGAGTTTTGGTTGTCCACGTAACGTTTCTTGTAATCAACCCAGATTGGGTGACATGTCTGTGGGGTTCAAACGAACGAAAGATGTAATTACTCAGTTGCAATAGATATCGCTATATAGAATTAGAGGAGATGAATATCGAACAACCGGAAATGTTATGGGGTGATTCCATAAAGTGACTTAATGTCCAGCCATCCTGAACGAAGGACAGTGGAATGATTGTTTGAATTTACAAATTGTTTTAAAAGAGTCTTCAAGGTCAGTACACATAGGCTCCTTTAACACCCCGTTATTGATCAGTCGTTTACGAATGCAGAAGTACAACAGGCAAAAAAATGTCGCTAGAAAAAACAGCTTCAAGTTCGCTGTTGGCTGGGTGAGAATTTCGCGTTAACTGGCTTAACACACACATTATAGGTACATTTGGGAAACATGCAGCATGAGAAAGGCGCATGCGTGCGGTTTGGCAAAGGGATGCAGTTGGCGAAAGACCGTATATTTGACTATACCGCGTACGTTTCGACTTCGCAAAGGGCACGTGTGTTGACGCCTTTTTATCTGACGGCAGTCTACGATGACGACCTCTACTGCGTGCAAGATATATACACCGTACAGCAACCCGTGAACAATTTATGTTACGTCAAGATTGACGCCAATCACTCGCGCAATCAGCAACAATTACGTATGCCAGGCAAACTAACATAGTTTATCGGTCAAGTACACTCTTACGAAGTATTGACGATGCCCAACAGTTCAGCTGAAAATTAACTTTAAATGAATCTCTCGATCCCAATAATTTCCTTATCAAGAATTCCTTACAAGAATTGGGCTATACAATTATTACGTAACGCTTTTCGGTATTATCAAAGCTTGCCCATTTATTCATAGACAACCTAATTTGTCTATGACGGTTTCACTTGACGACGGCCCTAAAACACATCACAAAACAGCTGGTAGGCTCAATTTATCACTTTCATCGACCAGTGACTGCGGTCAAAAGTAGAACGTAGCTCTCAACTATTCAGCACACAGGCTTTCATTAGATAGAGCCTGTATAGAATAATAGCAATTACAGTCACAATTACATTTTAAGGCACGCTTGATTGATCGGAAAACACAAGAAAAAATTTGAATAATGAGACGGTCGCAGGTGCTATACATGGGAAGTTCTCATAACCGACGCATTTCAGAGCTCATGCAAATATGCTCGAACTCAGGCTCCCGCATCGAGGCAAGACTTTCCTTATGGAAAATGTCACGATTAATCATGGCAACTGCTTTCACGGTATCTAAACGAACTTTAACCCAATGAGTTTCGACACTATACCCGCATGAACGCCTTGATCTTCACATTTTTTTTTTCTTCACATCAATATGTCAGGTGTCATTGAAACAAGCACACGCCCTGTGACAAACCGTCAGGAAAACATCAAACGAACATCGTTAGGACACACAACTACAGTAATCATACCTACATGTCCTAGGGGAAAAGTTGCTTAGTTCGTTGCCCAATTGAGGGCACGTACTAAACAGTTAGGTTGTATAGAAGAGGCCATTGAGCATTAACGTCACATATGTGTCATCAGGAAACCGAGTAGGAAAAGCGTGAGTAGATCTATTAACTCCCGCCGGAGATGGGTGATCGACTTTATCTGGCCTTCCTCACGCAGCCCATACTAAGGATTAGATGCTCATATGATTTTGTACGATCGAAGTCTCTTCCGTAGGCAGAGTGAATAATCGCTTGGTTCAAGGGTTAGTCGAACAGCGCCACGAAGTGGTGGATCAGCTTTCGAGCTTTAGTGAGCACAGCGAATCTTATTATAAAATAATTCAACTTTTAATTAAAGTTCGAAACACGTAACTAACCAACTTGTTACTTTCTGTGAAAGTAACAAAGAAAAACAAGCGTATGAAAGCCATCAGCTTTCCAATGAACAACAAGCTACTCCCGAACTATATTTTTATTTGCTTGCCACATACTATAAAAATCTATTTATCTCATATATACATAGAGTATAATTGAACTGACCTCGATGGCTTAAACAAATCAAATCAAAGCGCCTTACCCACAGAATTTCTCACCACAACCAGCAGAGCTTCGTAATCGTGCGTTTTATCACGCTATGCACCATATATTTCTTATTATATCATTATAACATTTAATTTACTAGCCGAGGGGATACCTAGGTTCGATAGTAACAAGTGGAAAAACGGTCTCCCACACAATAAACCGTACTCAATATTATATACGAGTTAGGTTCGTGGACCCGCTCAACGACATGTTTATTCAATCGTACTTGTCGTGCAGTGTACGTCGATGGCGGGGTTTGAACCTACTACTTAGCCATCTCGAAGAGTGTAGTGGCTGCGGATGCACTGGCAATTAATACTATTACAGACGGATATTGCCTACAAGACCAACAATCTACTAGTTGTACGAAAAGCGTAATGTCTTTCTTTTTGGCTGAGTCGGTAGATTTAGAGCAAGCCCATATTTTTGCATGCCTTTCGGAACGTGCTTGGGTGCTAACACACCTTTACGCCCCTAACACACACTCTACAACAATAGTTGTCACACATTTTCTAAACTTCGCGCGAATCGATGCCCTTTGGTTTTATTATAACGTGACTGGCTACGAACACTTAAATGTGAGATTATTTCTGCTTATACCGTTTCGCTAATAACGTGTACGAAGATATTTGTACATTTAGGTTATTTCAGCGCTCGTTGACTCATTTGTCACAAGCAGCAGCACCTGTATCTAGCTACGCAGTGTTCATTCGACGTCGCTAAACGCTGCATCTTCGTTGATGTTCCACTGCCTACCTGATATATCTAACGACTCGTTCGAATACGTCTAGCAAATGAGTAAAGCTTTAGAGCTCTCTATTTCTCTGTATAACGTTATGCTTGTAACAGGGAATTGAACGATCGAAAGCAGCCTGAGCGAATTTTCGTTTTGCTGCTGACTCAGCGTGGCCTGATACAGCATCAACTTGAAACAAGTGGCCGACAAATAACCTTCGCTTAGGTGGAGCGACCTTGTAGCAGAGAAAGTTGCTTCCGCTCTAATAGACATGGACGCACCACTTCCGCGAATCCGTGGTGTATCCCCGCTTCGCTCGGACATCTGGCGGGCTCATTTAAAAATTGTCATCGTCGTCGTTGAGGACTCGCGCGGGACAAGAGGCAAAAAAGGGTTAGAAGGCGAGAAACCTCAGCGCAGCTCAAGACCGGCGGATGGTATATATGCTTCTTGTTCGCGGTAGAAGGCGATTAGGAGAAGTGGTCATTCTGCTGAAAAATTCATGGCGTGGAAAAACAGGCTAAGTAACATGATGATCGAGCACTAATGCAATAGGCGGGGACCGCCGATGCGGCCGAAGTCATGAAGTGTGGTCACGAATTATCCAAGTAAGCAATTCGCTTTGTGATCTCAACTTTTTGCCGAACTATCGCACATGACAGGGCAAAGAGAAAAAAACGAGATCTGTACATATGAGGAAACACAGCAAGGAACAAACTTGTATGGGAAGCAGGCCGGTTCCGCGAAACTCGACCGATCCATCCGTGCATATATATATATATATATATATGTGTGTGTTGTAGTGCGATATTTGAGATAAATGTAGAAAAGGTTATGTCCTGCCTTCTGCACCTTCATTAGTAGCCTATAAAGGTGTAACTGCTTTGTTTTAATTGTCGTTTACAATGGTTGTAGCACGTATATACTGACGAATCGGATCGTGAGGCCAAAAGCCCTTTGACTATGCTACCATTTTATCGCTGGAATCGTAGGTATGGTCACGAGCTAATTTAAAACTTAACTGGAACAATTAAATCTACTTTTACAAGGAGGCCTTTTTTTTTTCCTTTTTTTTTTTATTTCTTTTTTTTCTTCCTTTTTCCCTTTTTTATTTCCTGTGTTTTTTTACATTCTAAATTGCCTTTGCCAAATAGATTTCTAGGAGTTCTTAGTCAATCCAAATTCGCCTATTAAATTTTTTTTAGTTGTTGTAAGAGAATCCGCCGATATTTAATAAATTGGTAAAATTTGGCTGGTAGTCTAGGAACTTGTGAGTGAAAACCGGCTGAATTTACTCCCGAAGAAGTTTTGAAGAAAAGATCAACGCTTGGGTTCAAACTGTTGGTGCTCGAAGGCCACAGCACTATAGAAATTTGTTGAAGATTGATGAAGAGATGTTAAATGAAAGCACAGTACTTCACTAGTGCACACGTTTGAAGAATCGAGGGTGGAGTGTTGACCAGCAAAAACGGTATTAGATGGCGGAGCTCGATTGAAAAGACTTTTCACGAAAACACACAACTGGCATTTTACATGCAACTTATGACAAAACCCGAATTAACCAAACCGAACCGAACCCCGAAGGAAAACAGGAATGCTGTTAAGTTCGAAAACTGAATAAAAATGAATCCCCGTATATTGACCCCGGCGTAGTTGAAGGTGCGTGTGGTGTATTCCATATGCAAGTTGCGAAACCTGAGTCAACAAAAAAACCCGTCTGGGGCGTACGATCGCTATAGACGAGACATGGTTCAGTCTCTACCACCAGGACCATCGAAGCAATACCGGACGAAACAATAGCACCACCCTATAGAGAAATTAAATTCGGGGTTTGTATAGAGTAGCTCTGGACGTAAAGCGATATTGTACTTGCAATGGACATTAGAGGCGTCTGCTTCTGTGAGTGTCTGCGGAAAAAAAGTTATGAATGCAGCCCCTATCTCATGTTTTTCAAGAGATTCCTAGATAGCTTGCACGGTAATTGTTAAGACCCAGCCTGGTTACCTGGTGACAGGAACAAATCTCATGGTCGTGCTTATATTGCTTCTCGGATCGAGTAAATATCCAAAGTCCGCTTCAACCCACTCGAGTTCAACCCTAGAAAGAGTAACTAATAAGCACGCATATATAACTACGAATTTACTTCGAGGTGACGTAAATAGAAAAATTATGTGTGATAATGGTAGACATCTGGCTAATTGAAGACTGCCAGAGCGCCGGGACATGCGTGTAAAAATTTGAATATCCGTGACGCATTTAAAAAAATTACCATTTTAGTTTTACTAATCTTAAAATTCTTCAGCTTTGCAGTCCGCCGGATTCGTTTTTAACGGTCTAATGGTAATAAAGAAAAGTTTGAAGAAGCAGTGTGCCCGCCATGCGGTCGCCAAACATAAGTCAAGTACTTGACGAAGGAATCGCCCTTAGAGCAAGACTAAGCATATTTCCTTGATGCAATTTATGTTATTATTATATCGTTATTTTTTTTGGAAGTGATTTATGGATTTAGTAGATTATCGTCCGGCGTGACATACGTATGTTTATTTTCTGTGCAATTTTGTGCAACCAAACTTTCGAACGCTTAGTCGGAACAACAATTTTGCCAATCAATTGTATTAATTTTGATTTTGTCCGATTATTTTACTCTGTTGGAAAGTCATCCGTTAACCGATATCCGCGCTAGTTACCAACGTACGATTCCATCCTCGTAAATGAGCCTCTCTGGGGACAAAAAAAGTCAGCTTTACTAACAATTCTAGAAACTGACACTTTTTACATCTGTTAGATAATTTCTAAGATTCTGCCCTACGTTCGCCCGCCTGCGTTTCATCCTGCCTATGTGTTTCTTCTATTAGTAATAATGTTCTAATGATACCAAGACGATAGAATTCAGGCTTATTTAAGCCTGAATGATCCCGAGTCCGATGTTTATTCGAATATTGGACTTGGGAATCGTTTCAAGGATCAAACACCCCCTCAAGAATAGAGCGTCTCAAGTATATCAAATTCCCATAAAAATGACATGAATCCTATTATCAAACGGACAGTTGCAAACATCCTAAACAGGTGTCTCATTTGGTGTACAAGAGCCTTTTGCACATCTGTGTACATACATTTTCCTGCGAACGGAAAAAATGCGTACCTCTTCCCATTAGCCACCAGACTTTTCGTTTACAGAAGTAACTCCAAAATGGGGACGAAGACGTTTGAAAATAATAGGTCCCTGTAGAGGTTTCCTGATCTGGCATTATATTTAGCAGAGCTCCTCCTCCGTTCCAGGGTTATGACTAGTGAAGTTGCTATCATGGGCCATAACCGCACCTGTATAGTACACCGTATGACGCTTCGCTGTTGCTGTTGGTCGTTGTGCTAATGCGAACGGCGTCGATTGAGGTGGCGGTAAAAGCGTGGCGGATCGAGCCTGCAGTGGAAGTGTAGTTAAAGGCACATAGGGAACCACTGCAGTACATGTGGTCTCTGCAGGTGCTCCGGACGGATTGACTGCTGTGAATGGCTGAACAGGTCGAGGTAACGGTGGCAGAGTGGGAAAACCCGAGATATTAATAGGCGAAATGCTTGAAGCGCGAAGCGCCTCAAAATTAGGCACCATAAACTTGTTCTTTTGCGCCCTTCTGCGAAGATACATAAGGGCTCGCCTTCGCTGTTTCAGCTCGAGCGCCGCCCTATCCATCCGTTTAATAAGCGAGCCCGTATATTCGATAAGGACATCAATATCGAATCGACTTGTTACCAAATTGTCGTTAGGCTTCCAATGCTCAATTGCTCTTATGTAGAATAGGCGTTCTGCACAGTATGTGCGGTAGCCGCTGCAGTTCCTTCGGTGCACTGGTCGATCGCGCACAAAGTACTAATTTGAAAAGAATGCTTTTGTAGAGATTACGGCATTATTCATTTTATATCAATAGAGATCGTGTTTAGTCAGCTTGTGTCGAACACACAATATGTGTGTACGTGAGATAAAATAGCATGGCTAACACGTGTTCAAAAAGGAAGTTATGTGTTGTAAGTTCTCTTTTCACTAAACGTTCCCTGCGATAATGGAGGCAATGTCGACAGTAATACGTTTGACAACTGAACTATGTGAGTATTACGAATTCTTGGGCATACTCATAGACGTAGTGACTTTACCTTATTTTCGCAGAACATACAGGTTTCCTGCGAATTGCCACACATGACCGTGTGCACCTTCATCAATTCGGGTATGAATAGTCGTGTGCATGCTGGACAAGCTAATGGAGGGCATATACATTCACTGTAAACGAGTGGAAGAGAAATAAAAGATTAGTTTGCCACCTTTTCATGGGTGCATAGTATTTTTAATACGTCATTGATATTTCGATTCGAAAGCGCAAAGTTAACACAAGTGATCTTATCGCTTTGAGAAATTTTGCTTTAGGTTTTGAAGGTTAGCATCCGACACGTGTCAGTCTTTTTTTGCCCATGTTTTGCGACTATGTAGTAACATCTAAATAACACTTGGTCTGGGCCTAATTGTAGAAAGGACGCGAAGTAGATTAGTGCGAAATGCTCTTTCATTCTAATTCTAACGACTGCAGTTATTACTAAAAGCAACTCGTAGGGGTTAGAACCCGATTATCCTTTTTAATAAATAAAGATAGAGCCAACGAGGATGTCGAAAGCTTATTGTCCAAGAAATACCGCACAATTTTCAGAAGATCTGTGTAGTATCGTAATAGAGAGCAGTGTTTTTTTTTAGGGAACTGAAGCCGATGCGTGCGGAGTTATAAGTGTGATAGACATTATCCTGTTGTAGTACCTTTACGGGGAACATATGCAGTGGGCAAGTACTGCATACTTTCTTAGGACATTATAATATAGATAGACAGAGCTAATTAAAATTGCTTTCGTTAACTGTCGTCGCTCGTTGACATTCGTGAAAAAGCGAACTGCAAATGAAGCCCTGTACTGCTAGACATTTTTATGAACCATAAACGATGTAAGCTTCATATGCTTCTATAGTCACTGAGTGTCGTCAAACAAAAAAATGTTTAGTCTTGAAGAAGAAATACATGTGGGATGGGTACAGCCGACACGCAAATGTTTGTCCTACAACGTACAAGGAAAGCTTGGGCGTTATCAAAGTCGAGATTCAGTTGTATAAACGAGATGACGATCGATAGAAATCCTCGACCTGCTGGGTTCCTCTTGACTGCGCGAAGATCAACCGCACATACTCCGTATGTGGTACACAAAAACCCTCATATGATCTTATCATTAACAAATCATTTATTTTTTTTGACTCAGGCTCCGCTGAAAATACTAGTCATGTCGCCTACATACGGCGAAACGCCGCTCACATATACAGGTATGATAAAGGCACGTTCTATCATGGCGTTCCTCATACCTGATTTCTTTTTGACAGTTCTCACACTCAATTTTGTCAGTCCCATCCATTTTGGCATCACGTCGTTGTTTTTCAGTTCATAACAGATTCACACGCTCGAAAATGATCTCGTTATTTCCGTTCAGTAAACGGTAGCTCAATTCCATTTATCCAAATGAAAAAATGAAAATGCGCACTTGGCTTATTCCGAGCCTCTTGCTTCACGACTTACGCATTATAAAGGCCTCTGGACACTATTACCGCTATAGAGGTTGTTAACTGCGCGTTGTAGGCTCTGCAGTGGCGCCACATTTGCATCTATGCGTACGTTGGGCGTTGTAGCTATGTCGTCGGCGTTCCTCTTCTGCGGAAAATACTTCCCTCTTCTTCGGCGGTGTTCCACCGATCTGGTAGCATACTTAGGTAGTGGCAATCATTTTGTGTTAGTCGTTCACCACATTAACTTATAAATACCATAATTTTTTCAAGTTAAGTGCCCAAACACAAGGTCGATTTCTTTTATCTTGTATTTCATCTTAGCAGTCGTTTACGGTGTGACAAAGGGATCCCCCCAGACAAACTTTATTCGTTCTGTTATTCAGGATAACATATCGTTTCAATACATACATGCGTGTGTATATATCGTTTTGGAATCTATGTAGAACTGAAGCGTGCCTCGCTCGGCTGTGGCTCTGTGTACTGTGTTAGGCTATTACAGGCGAGCCCGGCAAATTTTGAAATTATGATTTTCAGCCTCCTAGCAAATGGAATCTAACTGTTCTTCTAGCAACCAGTGAATGAAAACCGGTTGAGTTTGCTGAAGGAAAAATCTTATAGCGTCGAAAATCGATGCTCAATAGTCAAGCTCTTGTTCCTCCAAAGCCACAGCGCCGCGGGAATCAATCGAAGATAGGCGAAGACATTAGGCAAGGAGGCCTTAAGCGAAAGCACAGCACGTGAATAGTGCAAACGCTTCAAGAACCGAGAGTGGACTGTTGAAAACCAACGAGAAAGTGAGCAAATATCGGAGGACACATTGCCACAATCGTCAGGGAAGCTTTTGGCGATAGCAGACCTACAGTCTAAGGGCTTCGTCGGCGAAGACTAGTGTTTCATAAGTCATGTGTTCCAGCTGCCTGGAATATGCGGTCGCTATATGTGAGGCATAGTTCAATTTCTATTGTCAGCCAGAGGGGGACCAGGTGAAGGAATGGGGGCGCCCTGGAGAGAAATACAATTGGGCGCCAATGTCAAGTGGGTTTGTAGGTAAAATGATGGTAGTACTTTCAATGCACATTAGGGCCATCTGCTACTTGACAAAAATGCAACAATCAATGCAGCCGGCTGTCTCGAGTTTCTTAGGATACTGATCTAAATCGGTGTGACTATGGGGCTTTTTCTGTGGAGGAAAAAAGGGCAACTACTTAGCGTACTTACTCCACTTCTCGATTTACTTAGAAAAGCTATATATATATATATATATATATATATATATGTATGCAAGTGGGAAGTATAATGATAGTATGAGCTAGGTAAGTATATAGTATAGAAAAGTACATAGGAAAGAACACGCTTAAAGTCGTCATTTCTAGTTATTTGCCTGTTACTCCAGCGTAATTTCAGGGCTAGTTCACCACCCATCATGGCGACAGTGGTGTACCTCGTGCCCTACAAGTATAAAAAACAACACCGTCAGAGAATCGTGTAATTTGCAAGTGAAGACTTAATTCCACGATATAATACGTTAGCTATGAACCACAGCAGAATTAGAGTTTCTGGCTAATTTATGGATGTGTTGTGTGTTACGTTGTAAATTATTTATATTATTGCAGATAGATAAGAATTTCCAGTAATATGAGTTTGCTGAAAAACTCATATTACTGGAATTATAAAAATGCTTGATAGACTGCTTCAGAAGCAGTGAACTCTAAAAGAACGCTCAGAATCTTCATAACACACTTAATGCTACTACTCAGTTGCGCTGAGGACGCTGATTTGGAAATCTATCCTTATCGTCACTATGAGACTTGATTGTGTTTTATATCTTTCATATACACATCGATCTGTTGTGGCCTTATGCTATGGTTTACAGATAGTATGTTTTTATTTTATCCAAGTTAGCCACACATACAGCGGCTGTACTCAATATAAGAAAATTTCAAGTTGCCTTTAGTACACTAGACAGATTTACAAATAGCTTTTACTTCGTTCGTCATTATTTCTTTTAAATTAAGTTACTCTATTATAAGTTAACTTGGCGATTTGTTCTTCAGATATTTTATAGTTAAAAAAAAATCCTATCCTATTCTGCTAGTTTTAAGTACAATACTGCGAGACCGTAAACAGCTATTTTCGGCTTTGGTACAAGCTGCGCTAGATATTGCAGGAGTGACTATATTGAATATTTTGCATTCATCGCGACAAAGTAACTTATTGTTAACTGTATAGATGCTAGCTAATAACTTATTCGTTTGTTATCATTACAACAATGTTTTGTTTCATGGAGCAGACATAGTGCGCGTAACTGGCCTATAAGCATGATCACGGAAGTTCCATGCAACCATATTGGGTAGAGACACCGACCGTCCCCCATATACGGCTTCCATACGAATGTACGTCGAACTGCATACACTACAGCTAGCTGAAGGTACTCCTGGTGATGTTTTGTTGACGTGGCCACGCGTCTGTCGACGTGCTATCGATGTGAGCAGACGACACCAGTGTCTGCGTAAGGAACAGCATGCCATAGTGGCTAGAATAGTAACCGTGACAATGGTAAGAACAAAGTAGCCCCGATGTGTGACCAGGCCGAGGAAGGTTCCCATCACGCTGACCGCACCTCCGAAACCGATGCATAGTAGATTGCTAATCGTTCGACTGGGAGAGCCTCGCGACGAGACCGTGCGCCGACCTCCACCTACAGCAAACATGTTTTTTTTTCTTTTAGTGTGCAGATGGCAAGCGGTATCACGGACTTAGCTTCGCTTTTATTTTATGACCAAGCTGCTGTTGCTACATAATGTAGTGGGCTGACATCATCGAACATAAGAATAATGACGTAGGGAATCTTGGAGCAATCGTAATCGTGCAATAGTTTATCTGTGGTAGACTCTCGTCTAGCTTGCTTTGCTGTTGGATATAACAGCATGCTTTAACCAGTACTAAAGTTGCCATGAATCTCCGTTTAGATGAATGTTTTTTGGTCTAATATTGGGGGTTTGATGTCGCTGGCGAGATGGCGATCGGTGATCCTAATAACATCAGTTATTGGACTGCTATACCGCCTCTTGATGTTCCAGCTGAAACAAAGTTTAAATCGGAACTTTTTATGTTATTGCATTTATGCGAACCGACGCGTGACCTACAACAACACCAAAAAACCTGTCATAGTTGGACCTCAGGAATTAATGACTGCGTAAGGCGTAAGGCAATGACTTAATTGCCTCCAAAGATAGACTGGCTAAGACGCTTATCCTTTTACCGAAAGATATCTGTCTCTACTTTCACACAAACGTACCGATGTTTTTAGTGCTTAAAGTGCGGTGACGTTAAACAGCTTGATCTATAGTACTCTCAGCAAACCGTGAGGGTCCTTGAAATTCACAAACAACCTGACAAATAAACACAGAAAACGGTTTTAGATTCCGGTTAAACGCCGTAATTTTTAGGAAGGAATTCTATTTAGAGAGTATCGCCTGGTGACCCTGCTGACGCGGTTGATCCATACGTAACTACTGTAAAAACTTTCCGTACCATACTCGATAAGGAGCTATATAAATAGTTTTTGTTGGTACTTAAAATCTCTTAATGCCAACATCAGGAGGTTGATCCTTGATAGTAGGCCGAAGAATCTTCCAACATATTTAATTATGACATATCTAGGATGTTTCATTGAACGTTGAGATGATAGAATAGCTAATACAAGCTTTTAGTTATGAACTGGATTCCGTTAGCGTTCGAATGCACGAGTATATATACTTTGGTACCAGACAGAGAAAAGCACGTCAACGACGGTTTTTATGCAAGTGAATAAAAGCTACTTAGGAATAAGTACACCACAAAATGCCTAGTATTGTTTATCAAGTAATTATTATACGGCCTTATAGTTGGCTGTCTATTGGCAAAATTCACGTGTTTTACTGAAAGAGTTAGTCGAGCATTTTGAGCCTGTCTTGGTGCCGTTAGTAAGGCGCACGAAAATCACAATTCATTGTCACCTTTGCATATTAAAATTACTTAAGGCCCTACCTTCAATAAAGAACACTCCATTGCAAAACCATGCATGAGATTTTCTTACCTGTATATCATAGGAAGGTGCATTGTTTTAGTTTGTCTTTGTTTATATAACGCTCGCACAATCGGTGCACGTGTATAAACTCGATATATGAGAAAAGCAACTTTTGTCTACCGGTTCAAAAATATATTGACGTAAAGTTATCGCAATAGAAGAGGCGCGTAAATGATTTGACAGGATCCACGATAATAAATTAGTAATTTCCTCAGCTAACTATAGTGATCCAGCCAGTGAGCTAAAAAACAGGATCAACTTGGCTGCCTCCGCTGATCAATGCCAGTATCCACGTTGCAACAATTCATTGACCGATGAAGCTGCCAGTGACATCAACAATTCTTGGTTCACGCCGCTTAATCACGGTACATAGATCCGATATGGACGATCGGACAAGAACGATTAGAATGAGCATCTTCGTTTGCGTTAGCCTATTTAGGCAATACGATCTTTGCTTCCCTATGGTCAGCTGCCTTCTGTTGGCAGAGATGCACATATCAGTTGGGGTCAATACAACAAGAATGATTAGGCCAGTCATTCTTCGATCGTTTTATTATAGCGAGTTAACTCTTTGCACCGCCAGCAAAGAGGTCCAGCAGCTGATAAGCAGCATCGCAAGCAAATCGACTAACGGAAAACCTTTGGTCCGAGCGCGTAGGCTCGTTTATATTGTACTAATACATCAAGCTAAAAATCGGTGAGGCAGCTTGAATCCTTGAAAAGGATTATTCATTCGTAGTTAATCATTTAGTATCCTTTTATTGAATTTTATAGTTAGAAATATGAGCGATAACACATGAACCTCATTTGCGTTTCCAAAAAGCACCGTTTCGAGCAGTCACTGTGTTTACTTCGCTTGCTATCCACTGAATGATCAAATCAGTAATGGATTTGTTTTTTCCTCTCCGACATAGTAAGAAAATCACTTAAGCTTGCGCACCCGTTCGCGCCGGGCCACAGAAGCTATTTCAAACAGCCTATTTTCACCGAGGCCAATAGCTGCGGTCCTGCGAGACTCCTTTAGCAAACCAGCATACTCACGTCCCAGCTTCCAGAAAACAGACGTTGAGAACAGCACCCACTACGAGGTTACTCGACTATAGTCGTACGTGCCAAAAAAAACTACATACATCTTTGCTTTGGTATAAGATAATCAGATTTTCACACCAACTATCAGACAGCAGAAAATACGACCTCTCCGAGATAGCGGATGCCAGTGGATTCTCTCTCAGCTTTCGATCAGTAAGTAAGTAAGGGACACGTCGGAAATGCTAAACGCATTTGATATGTCCCGTGAAAGGGATGCCAATTGAGTACCATATCTTCTAAAAGCCTATCCGATACACATATTTTTATCAGAAGCTACCCTTTCCAAGCATACACTACCTTTTATCTAGGTACCAATTGCCATTTGATATTAGATATGAAAAAAAATGATTCATACGATAGATATGAAGAACCATTTTTGCCCTAAACTACTGTTTCACTAGCGTACGTTTTGAATAACTTTTTCCATTATTTGCGTAGATATTGGAAAGATATCAGTCTTAGCCATACACATGACAGCAAAGAGAATTTAAAAATAACTAACGAAATTTATCAAAGCATAATATCCTGAGAAAAAGTCCACTTTGTCAATCGTGTATTCTTGCGTTTTGCCGCGACCACCACCTAGACATTCAACGAACTGGTAGATTGCACGAGCCATACAATACACTGACTTTAACGCACGCACTAGGGTGGCTGAGTAAGTGGAGATGCTGGCGTGTGGCCATCCGACTGCGACTGCTCATGGGTACTCCTGAGAGGACGAACTTGCATGTCTCGTCCCGCACGGTGAAGCAGTTATAGTGTGCACCGGTCTGAGTGGCTCCACCGCGTTCAGGAGCGCACGTTGCACGTAACAATTCTCGGCCGGAAACGTGGCTCTTCACCGAATGATATGGTCCAGGTTAGAAAAAGAAAAACAGTTTTTGCTGAAGGTGGCGGTGGTAGACGACGCAGAAGGAAAAAGCAAGGGAAAAGCAATCTATACTTCAAAGGAACCCTCTGAAGGCCGGCCTCCTCCACCGCGCTGGCCTATATTAGTGCTACGAGCAGCGTCGCTTGGCTTCGCGCGACGTTTACGATAACGACCAACTCAGGCTAGTTTTGACGCGGACTCTCTCGCTGGCAGCAGTACCGTTCGAGTGAATACCAGGAACAGCCCCGGAAAAACATTGGTTATCTGCTCGCTTCGTAGATCCAGGCAAATATCGGCGAACACGCGTACACAAGGTAGCTACACATCGATCAACCCACCGGGCCTAGAAGAATCTGGCTTACTTGTTCATAGACATAGCGGGGACGATTGGCTTGGTAAGCTCCAAAAAACACATGACTTCTAAAAGTCCAGTGTTGTACAGGATGGCGATCGCTGAGCGATACGATACAGTTACTGAGCATAGCCATCCAAGTTGCTGATCTGGAACAATCGAAGGCAAGTAAAAATAAGGAGTGGATTTTAGTTATGATTCGCGACAAGTAACTAAATAGGCAAGCAAGTAAGCAAGTTAAGTTGGCCACAAGAAATCAGCGCTGTTTATCGTTTTCGTCGTCGGAGGAAAATATACGGAAAAAAATTTGCATGCCAGTGTATATTTTCATGCTAGAACATGCTCGACGACAATTCAACAGCCTATTCAAATACCAGGCAGGTACATGTTGGAACGAAAGGTAGTCAATGAAAAAGTAATGGGAAGAAGCGAGCCCCTGCGAAAGAGGAGTTGGGAAATCCAATAAAAAACCGAAACAGTGCTAACGCGCGTTGCTCCCCATAGAAGGATAACCGTAACGGGGAAAGGGAGTAAATATAGGGTGAGGTCGACGGTAATCACAAAGGAGGTCAAAAAACAAACCCCGTGCAGGCGGAGAATGTGTTCTGCCGAAGCAACGGTAGACGTTGGTATAGGAGCACCAAATGCAGAAACTGCCGGCACCTGTTTTACTAGAAACAGAGCCAGTCGAGAAAGGGTGCATGCCTAGCGCTCGTCTAAGAGTAGCTTCTTTCATCCATTCGTTGTCAGTGGAGTGGCTGCAAAGACGAGCCTGTGAACTTACGCAAATCTATGCCTTTTATCTTGCCATCGAATGGAAGGCATCGCCAGAAGGCATAGGCTGAATGCCGACCCCATTGGGAGCAGAAGAAAGTACAACCGAATGGCCACTATCCCAGCCACAAAATTCCCTGCATACATTCGAACGACTTGTATTTGCCATTTTTAGTTCATACCATACTTTGTAAAGCAGAAGGAAACTGAAACAACAGCAGGAGCTAGGGGCCGAAAAAAGATAGGAATACTATAATCGAATACTACAAGCGTAACACCATTAAAAACACTGGGAATATATTCGAGCACGTTCTTGCTCAGGAGATGTGCAGAGAAAAGACATGTGACAATATTCACACTGCCTCCAAAGGATTTTCCGCAAACACGAGTAAACAGTTGTCTGTCTTTCAATTAGATGGTGTCTGTTTACCCTAGTATGCAATGAAGGAGATCTTTGTATTTTGAATATAACGTAGAAGATGCATTGTTCAAGAAGAAATCTTTGTATTTTCATTTCGCGTCTTGACAATGACTCACTGTTGAGAGGTGCAAGTAGTCCAGTACATCGTTCTCCATAGTTAGCAGTACACCAAATCAAACCTTTCTCAATTCAAGTATAACATCCGCTTTAATAAAGATAACTGCAATGATTATTTAAAGTGCAGAGCACTCTGAACTTGGAAGTTCGTAACTTTTGTGCGAAGTCGAGCGAACACGACCAAGGATTCGCGTAGTAATGTCGAAAAGACCGGAAAACCATGACACGTTCCAAGTGCAGGAATAAAGTTGACCTTACTAGTCTTTGCACGGAACATTTTAATCAATCGAATTAGATTTCTAACACATAGTCTGACCCTTTGAAGAGAGTCACACGAAACACAGTCATAACAGAAATTTTAGAAGGGTATTTGACAGCTGCACATGCAACGTGTGTGATACCGGTAATTAGTTCCGTCATCACATTTTCATATACCCACTCGTTTCTTGGACTCATTGTCAGTATGAAAAAAAAACCTGCGTATATTTACTTCACGGTGTCAGTGGCGATGCAAAACTATGACAACAATCAACTGCATTTTTTGCATGTACTTTTATAATCGCATCAGCCACAAGGCGTCCATATGGCTACATTAGCTCACAAACACTTCACTATATGACCGCGCTTCACGAATGCGTGGCGGATTGACCAATTGAAGTACACCGGTAACTATAAAAGCACAACTAGCCACGTTACATGTACATATCCTCCCCCGGAACACAATGCACGTTTATCCAGCGTTGCACATGAGTCCGGTTCTTGCACCAGTAAATCCATCCTCACAAGGCCTGTTTTGTTTTAGAGACGAAGTGGTGGCCTCGAAGGCGCTCTTACCCAGGCTGAAATGCACACCGAGAACGAGTGACGTTTGATAGTCTAACAGCCGAACTGAGGCTGCGTTTAGCCGAGCAGGAACTTGCAAACTTTGACACCACGCTTGCCTTGCCGTCCAGTGGTGCTGCACGCAGAAAGACATTTGCAATTCGTTAGCTTGGCAAGTTGTGAAAACGCCAGGCTGGTTTTCTTGGCGCGGGTGGCGGCAGGCGCTGTAGAGAAGTACCTAGGACCCGCAGCGAGGCTGCCACTAGGGGTCTCTTTTGCTTTGACTACACAGCTCTACTCCGACATCTATACCCGTTTACGCCGACACTGGCCTACAATGACTGTATGCTTGGCGGAGGCGCACGTCTTTACTGATCTTGACTACTTAAACCATTATCCGTACAGCCAGTGGATGTATCACACACGAGTCAAGACACTCTCTCTCCGCCTTTCCTTCTCACAGGTCCTCATATGAAGGCCGCCGAACTTTCATCGCATGGACGATAGAGAGAGTTGTATATGTAGACGAACGCTAGGAAGCCGCTAAACCACCGGCCAAACTCGGAAATGTCGTCATTCCCGCGAATGCTATTAATCGTGCTGCCACCTGACTCTAGCGGCGTTGCCGCCATTAGCCCAGTTATCGGATTCACCAACGCATTGCGTTGACTATCTGCTATCAACATGGACTTGACCTACTTCAGGAAAGCGGCCACAATGAGCGCCAAGGCTGGCCTGTGCCAACGAGTAGAAACGGGTAGGAAGAATGACGGATTGGTGTGTTTCAACGAGGCTAACGGGAGGCAAAGCTTTAAAACACTACCTCGAGGTCCGTCCTGTTTGCACTAGCTGATGGTGATGCTGTTAGTACTGTTGAGGCTTATGCCGCCACCGCCCTCAGAGGAAAGGAACACCGCTTCCGCTGTTGTTGCCGCTAAAGCCGCCCCCAGTCCACCTTCCGCTCGCAGATGCGAACTCGATGTCCCCATCGGATTTGCCTTAATAACTTTCTCCGGGCTTAGGCGCCCCTTAGATTCACCGCCAAAGTGTCTAGGCTGCACAGCGTAAGGCCGCTGCTGTAGCTGGAGTAGTAGACAGTCAGTGGCCACAACAAGTGGGCGCTAAGGCGTTGTTAGGGTAAGCTGCTGGTTGGTCCAGCCTGCCACGTCAGTACTGATGGAGACGATATAAGCAGCTGCCGGCGCAATACTGCTTTAGGAAGTGGTGGAGGTGAAGGTAGCGGAGACGGGGAGCAGTGACTATGGCGGGGGCAGTGCCAGCAGCAGCGACAGATATAGGAACTAGTCAAATGTATTAGAAGGAAAGCAACTGCCGAGAAAGAAAGGAAGGAGAGAGAAAAGCGGTTAATGAATTTTTAACGCGTTTCCTTAGTCCCTTGGTTTCATCTAGCCCGTGTCTCACTTTGCCCTAAACTGCCCTAACTTATTTGCCCCTACGTCCTTTAGCTAATACAAACATCGTTTATGCTGCTGCTAGTCGCGCCTCACCTTCCACTGCGATCGTGCACTATATGACTAACAGTAAGTATCGCGCCGATGTGTGTTATCGTCAAGCGGGGTACGCGACCCGTCAGGGGGTGGAGCCAACTCGAATACTTCGTATCCAGAATGAAAAAACGAGAAGGACGGCCTTGGGCCTTTCTCTCTTTTTTCCGTTTCCTTCGACACTGACCTCTACTCGGTAACGAGCAGCACTGATCAACGAAAAGTTGTTTCTCCGCGAGCCGACGTTGAGCTATTCGTGGCCACGAATTGAAGTCCGTTAGATCTATCTTTTCTGTAGGGGAGCTACGATACCGACGCAACGCACGAAAGTGAGGGAAATAGCCATCACGCGGATCGAACGCCGCCAGTTATCGTATGGCCAATCATTTCCCCGCCGTCTCCTCTTTTCAGCGACCATTGTCAACACCATCATCGGCGTCATCAACGCTTATCAAAGATCATTAAGTTTCAAAAAGATTAGGAAGGCTATACTCGGTTTCTTCTATACTATTTGTCGTGCCTGCTTCGTCGACGCATACACACAATATATCGACCTCACTTACACTGACTCGGAGAATGAAATTACATTTTGAAAATTCTATAGGGTCAATCGAGGCCAGGTGAGTGGTAGAAACACGAATTCGGCTGAAGCGAACCATAACTTAATACCGAAGGCAATTGACCAGATATTTTTGTCCACATTACCATTGAGCGGTGGTTTCATGTTCTTGAAGAGAAAAAATCCAATATTATTGAAATGTAAACACGTAAACCATTAATACAGTGTTAAAATCTGTTGCTATGTACGAATTATCTAGTATAATAATCGTTAGCTCAGTGTAATAAAGAAGACTAATTGAACTGACTAAGAAACAGAGTGTGAAGCCAGGTTCCTCAGTTCAGCATTAAATGTAATCATCCCTCTCTATTATAAGATGGCTAGGCTAATTTCAGCGCTTTCCAGGACCCTTATTGAATATTCGGGACGATCTGATTAGATCCGAGGAAAGATATTCGTTCCGAATAACGATTGGTGCCAGAGAAATTAAATAGTGCCGATTACCAACTCGTCAGTTTACCATTTCTAAGGTAAATTGATCGAGATACCGCTGTTCTATGTTGTAAACTACCTCATCGGAAAGTATTTAATTAAATCGTTGCTGGCGGGCTTTACGGCATTAACATATTCAATGTGAAGTAAAATGGGGGCCTTGCTTCCTACTTTATTTCAGGCAGGTTGAGGGTTAATGCGTTATGCAGGCTGGACCTCACTGCCAATAAAATATGTGTCTAGTTCTAAGGAACTCTCATCCGCTTCTTACAGTTGTTGGTTCTAATGCTTCTATTGTATCTGATAGTACTCTAAATCAAATCATACTGAAACAAATAATAGATTTGCGAATTCATCACTCGCGTTGTGGTTCATCTTTCTATCGAGTTCCCACATTGTCGACCGCTCTAGTCTCATGCGGAGTTTTATCCCTCACTTTTCCAACATATCCGGCTGTTTAAGAGCGTTCCGCATATTGGCGCCTAGTTGTCCTTCAGGTTCCATTATTTCAAGGGTTGCTGGCCACTTGGTCTTTCTAAGTCGCCCTTCTCGATCAATATAATTAGCTCTCCTCCGTGCTATTGCTCAATTGTTTCGCATATGTAGCAAACAAATCCACGGAAATCGGAGCCTATTGCTTGTGTGAACTTCCGTTCATTGGTCCATCCTAGGGCTGGTCTCAACATGGAAAAATCGACTAAGTTGTGCTTGACATTAGCGTTGGCAGTGCTGTTCCAGTGTGCGTATACTGTCAAGAGTTCCTTCCCTATTTTGTACGAATAAATGCAAAAGTTCCGTTAGGAGCTGGATTGTATGATATATAAGTTCTTATATGGGCTTGTCGATACGGTCAGCGATTGTTGAGGTGACGACCCTGATTGCGATTCCCTACTTATCTTTCCTAACATGGGCTATTTACGAAATCTTATTTCGACTGCTCTCATTATGTGCGTATTCCCATGTTACAGAACTGACCGCACTTAACGACAGTACTTTTCGTGGAAAATGTTTCCGTGACGCTGTCATAAATTTACGATTGAATACAACCAATTACCGATTGGTAGTATCCTCAGATCATATCCGTATCACTTCCAGCAATCTATGTCGTTGCAAGGTGGTTCATATCAGAAACCTTCTTATAGGAAATAATTTATATATATATATAATATTACAGGTTCCCTATAAAAATATATTCTAAATTAAATATATTAAATTAGATAGTGTCTAAAGTTGAACGATAGGCTGAAGTGAAAATAATTTCAATTCTACAAACTTAAAAATCACATAACTTGCATGACTGCAGCTCTCTATGACTTAACTCAAACAATGACAATTTTCATGAACATCTTTGCCGTTTGACTCTTTAAGTATCTACCCGCTGCAGTACGAATGAGAATTTGAAAAAAGAATTTGTCTTAACGTAATAGGAAGGCCAATGCAGTAGATATCATCAGAGACTTCTAAGACTACTTCATCAATAGTCACAAATTTACTCTCTATCTCTTTAGAGCAATTACATATAAGTTGTTAGACTGAAACAAATAAATAGTTTGCCTACTGCACGCCATTTAGCACCAGTAAGATTACGTTTGATCTAAGTTCCGGGGCTTTACGAGAAAATTGTTTCTACTGCTGTTCAACCTTCAATTGAGTTATACTGTTGAAGCAACAAAATGAACGACCTATTCGGCATCTATCTGTCCTGTTTTAACTAATACATATATATTTTTATACATTTATGGGGTTTTATGCCTCAAACTGCCGTTAAGCATTCATTTGGATGTCATTTAATTACCTGAGGGTAAGCCATCCGTTCTCAGATTATTCATTTTTAGCAATATGTGATACAGAAGCCTATCAAAATACAGGGGACGACATTATCGTTGCGCCATTTTTTTCTCGTTAGAAGTCCGTTATCATTGTCTGCCATGGCAAAGCAAATCAAGTCATAAATGGCATGGAGGGAGCATACCTGACTCGGGTAGCGTATACGTTTATAAACTTTGAATCATTCAGTTTTTTCAAAGTTCTCACTAAGACCGATGCCCGGGTAGTGTTTGTTCAGTAAAGATCGCTGCACCTCGACTAGGCTATAATATAATCACTTGAAAGTAAAGTAGGTTTGCTATTTATCGACAGCTATTAATTTTAACCTCAAAACTGACATAGAAACAGAATGAGCAGGAAATAATTCTTCCCTTAGGGGCCACCATACATAGGGTGTTATAAAGCAACTAAGAAACGTGCTGCGGGCATAAGACTATTATGCTAAGAAAAATATCACAAAGAAGTGGTACAAGTATTGAATAAGGCCAGCTGATTCTCCTGAATTTCTAGCTCCCACACATTGAAGCGTTCAAAAATTTCTATTGAACTTCATTAGTGCAAACTGCGATATTCAAAGCAAGTCAGCCGGGCTTTTTCAATTAATTTGTCCGTCTCCGTTAAGGCTTCTAAAGAAGATATTGTAGGACGTTTCAAGGCAATGAGCCAGCAGGAGGTATTTATTGAGAATTATTATTAAAACATTGATTATTGGATATCTTTAAAAAAATTCATGTAACAAAGGAATAAGTATTGTGGAGTTGACAAGATGAATCGCATGCTACAGCCGAGAGCCGCCATCTTGTATGTATAAGAAAAACAAAATATGATAATACGATATAGTTCCGTTCTGCTTTTGCTGAAAACTCCACCACCTGCAAAAAAATCCAAATGACCGGACAAAGTGAACCTGAGTGAAATACAATATTTGATATTTCGAAACGATGAGAGATTAGATATAATAAATCAATCAGATATAAAACCTGCCTAGGGGCATTTTTTGCAACAACTCAAATAGAGTTAATGCATTTCGGGTAAATGAGTTTAAATGGGGCTGTGTATACTAGTCCTCGGTTACTTGCTTTAATATCGCGCACATAATCTTCATAGTGATTATATGAGAAACAAGATGTAAAGGCGTCCGACTCATTGCCACTTTCCCATATAATTACTATGAAGATTATGTGAGCGATATTAAAGTATATAACCGAGGACTAGTATGTAGAAACTGGGAGCATGAGGTCACTCTTTCATTAGTCAGAATCTAAATGGAGACAGATACTTGAATTTCCGTCCCCCGATAGAAACATTCGTCAATGGCGTGTTTGTTCAATGAAACTGTCATTCGGTTTTTATCAGGTCTCAGTTCGTAACCTCTACCATTTCGACGCCACTTTCGAATATTCCTCCTCCGAACTAGCCAATCATTTTTGAAAATAAAGCTTTATCGATCTGCGTACGCCCATTGAAATCTCGCTCAAGTGTGCTGCACCTTAAATGTTACCAATATAATTCTTGTGCTGATCGTGGGCCTAAAGTCTCAAAATCCAAGGGCTTAAACAGATTTAAAAATCCAGAAAGAGCACATCGGCAATCGATAGTCTTTTCTTGAAAACAGCTGCTAACGTCTGTACTAACATTCTAGTATAATAAAATAATACAGCCATTTTAATTATTTTTTATTCAATTTCTATCACTTTTCTTGTATATGTCCTACGCTGTCCCTCATGGCTAATATTTTCTGATCGTCTAAAAAGAAATCCACACAAAGAACGCAGATGTCGACTTCAAACAAGCAAGGACGTTTTTGACTTCGGTAGAGGTCATACGTGGTTGAATACATACGACAAAAGTTTTTTTTTTTGTTACGTTCCTAAAGTAGAGGTGCAGCTTTCTGTATTCCGTAAGTTTACATTCTATTTGGAATAAGCTTCCTTGGAGAACCACAAATGTCAGATGAAGGCACTTTTTGGAATGACAGATACCACGCGCAAGCTTCTTTCAATAAAAAAGTTCATCTTTACATATTCTATCTGACTTGCTTTAGCTTAAATGACTTGCTGATTCCAAAATATGTAAAATAAAAGGTGGCCTTTACTTATATATATGTATGTATATATATATGCTTTTTTTACACAGTTTTGCCCACAGATAGCACGTTCCACTACTTTTCGTTCTTTTGCGGATGAGTGTCGTCCCAAAACGGCTGACCCCAGCCATTACCAAAGATACAAATAATAACCGCAAAGAATCAGCTCCTAAGCCCACTGACTCCTTATTTTATACATTTTTCGAAACAACCGCCATATTTGTTGGCCTTTTCTCTCCTTATAATTTGAAATATCCAATCTAGCAAAAGGTACAAATAACCAATTAAAGTCATGGTTCTGCAAAGGAGAACCAAGACCAAATGCGATCATGAGCACTATGCAGAAATAGCAATCATAGACCTTTAGTACAAAAAGTCCTTAAGGCTCTCTCGCGTTGTTATTGTAAACGTATCCCTGCTTTTGCTGCACATACGTTTCAATTTCTGCAAGAACCATTCCACATTCGTATATTCGAGAACCAAACTGCATGGAATCGAATTTTACGAAACGGTATAGGCATTGTTGTCGTGAGGTGGCGTTCGCGAACAAGTAAACAAACGTGGTTGACGTTGACTTGCCGTCATTGCACGCGATCTCCTTCATTCCCAACCCCATAATAGATCGATGTCACTAAAATTGCAAACCAAGTGTTCCAAATAGCGAACTTCACTTTGATAACGTGTGGCTGCGTGGTACTCAGGCTATTGAACCTGTAGAGACTTCCGATAACGCAGACCTTAATGGAAAACCTGTAGTTTAATAAAAAGTTGCAGGTTCCCACGAATTTTCACGTTACCAAAGTGACCTCGTTTTATCTTTATCGATTATTAGGTTAAGTAATGCTAAGTACAGACGAAGCAGAGCTATGCGTTGAAATTCATAACGCATGATATCGTTTAGATAAAGAAAATCATGTTTACAGAGAACATACATAGCTTATGTGGTTGCATGTTGAACATCGGTTGAAAGCTGTCCACAATAAAAATACTCGCTGAAAGCTAAAGCATTAGATATCTATTTTCTTTGTGGGCTTCACAAGTACCCAGGTTGACGGTTCAACCTCAATTGAGACCTTCGAACGAGAAAAGCCTAAGCTTACTCATAGTTCGTCAAAACGACTGTTTCTATGACCATATCAAGTCACTTGAGCAGAATATCTAAGTATGGGTAGTTACTAGCCTCAGCTATTTCGCGTAATTTTTACCAGGAATCATACGCTTTTTTCAAATATTATATACAAATATATATCATGAAGATCACGATATATGAAAACAAATCTTTGTTCAGTGTGTAAAGTTTAAGTAAAAATAACACATCACCCAATGGTATATTTGCCTCTCAGCATCACAAACAAGCGCACCAGCAGGAGAGGGAAGACTGTCAAACTAAATATGTACCAGTGACTTTTTGAAAAACAAACAGGACAATATGCAAAATCGACGAACATTGCAATAAACGCTTGATTCATTTTGTTAAAGCAAATCTGTTATGATTCATTAGAAATTTGAAAGTTTTTCAATCATAGCAGGCAGACCTTAAAACTTCTGAGAAGCAATTAGCTTGCTTTCTAAGAGAATCCTTCCGTGACCGATTGTGTCGCTGTCATAAAATGTACACCAGTGTAAAAACGTCATTAGGTGACTGCTTAGGGAACCATGGCCCAAGCTGATGAAGAGGATTAGGATTCAGTGGGTGAGAGTTCCACAGTACCAGACAAAGCACAATCCAGTGCTGTCTGCTCTGCATAATGCATTTGCCCTTAACCTCCAAAGGAAGAAAGGACTGCTTGGAGAATAATGCCACCAGCCACGTCTAAACCTGTACCGGTATCGCATATTGCAGAGAAGCGCACTGAAGTTCACAAACATTTCAATTCTTTAACTCAAGAAACTATTGCACGAGCGACACTATACTCTTCCAACGTTCTTGATCAATTACGTGTTTTCTGCATCTATCCTAATCTTTGGCCGGGACGTAGCTTAAATCAGGGCCTGGCAAAAAGAAGTACAGATTATTCAGAGGAATGAATTCATAATATATAATATATATAATATATAGATAGTAGTAGTGACAACACTTCCGCGTTACACAGTCCGCTTTCCTTTTTAAAAAATATAATGTATGCGTTCCGTTTATTCATAGTTTTATTGACTTAGAAATTTCAATGTATATCTATACAATAAGCTAGTAAGGATAGTCGGAATGAATTTAGCTGCCGTCGGAATATGAGTCAACGCCATTTGTCGTTATGTAGGTCCGCTGTGGCCCTTACCGACAGCTTAATTCGCGCCTTACATATGATATCGTAGTCATAATAATGTATGCGGTTTAATATTTTTGACATATATGTATATATTTCATATGTTGATATCGCAGCTCACCAGGCGAATAGCTGACAAACGCCCCTAAAATAACCACCCCTTCTCGTTAACACATAGCTCAATCATCATAAATACGAAGGAAACAAACAACTGACTAACATTCACTGAGTTATGCAAAGACAATTAAAATAAAGCCTTACGCATGAGAGGAAGCAATTGAAATTGAAGCTGCGTTGTGTCGTTCTTTTGACATATGGAAAATATGAATTTCTCATTCTATGTCATACTTTAGTATTGTATGCTTGTATCTCCAACAGCATAGAATTTTGCTGGCCGCCAGCGTCCATGGCGGCAGACACACAATCATCTAGTATATCTTAATTATGTGTTATTCTCAAATCAGCTATTTCAAGTGTTTATTGTAACTCCAATGGCTCCGTAGAGCCGTTCTGACTACTAGCCACAACTACGCCGTCTTGCTCAGCTATGGCCGCTTCTACACTAACACCGCCTACGGTACTCAGATCTTGAGCTGAATCGGGCTTTGAGGGGGCCTCCTTAATCTGTTCGTTCTGTTCTTGACTGAGCTCTGATTGCTTCCATTCTGGTATGTCTAACGGTATCAATAGTGACTTTTCGACATCTGATTCACGCGTCTCTTCTTTAACCGAGGCATTATTTACTTCCGGTTCGTTACTGGTATTTTCTGTGAAAAGGTTTGAGCAGTTTTCCAATTTTGCCTGTAAGTCGTTGCTTAAACAGCTTCCGCTCGTGCTGTTGCTTAGCTGATCATGTTCGAGCCGATAGGTAGCGGGTGCATAAATCATAGGCTGCTGCTCGAAATTGTCTTCTTCGACGGGCTTTTTTTCGCTGTCAGGTGCCGCATGTCCGTTATAACTTGCAATATCATCGACTGAAAAAACGAAAACAATTGGATGTATGGATTCGCACACAGGTATAATTTAACTATTGGACTACCTCTCGAATCGTTATCCCGCGTTTTTGATTTTATAATAATATTATGCAAATGCATTGTTTATGCTTGAACTAAAGGCACAAATAAAATGTCATAGATAACGGTAACACTTACGTCAGGAGACCTGACGTACCTTTGCCATTGCAGCTTCCGTTTCGGATCCAAAACTCCTCTACCACCTTCTCTTCGTTCGGAAGTAAACGAGATTTGTCAAAACGCTCGAAGAACTCGGAATCGGCTTCGCTGATCCGAAATAATAGTTCCTCTTTCTCACCCTCAGAACTCCACGATTCGTACCTTTGAACAAAGTGATTTCAGACAGAAAACATCTTTATTTTGGCCGAATTATACCGACTAACACGAAGTAGACAAGTCATTAATCAATGACAAATTACACGCCAATGTTGACTGGGGCTCACCATTCTTTGAGAAGATCCATCCGACACTGGAACAGACTTGGAGGTCGATCTTCAAACTTGGCCCTTTTTAGAACTTGGCCGACCGGCAGCTGACCTGCAAATATGAAAAATCACTGTAAACGTCAAGATACTACAATAATTTAACTATAGTGAAATAAACCATGCCACTGCCACAAGCAATCGGACTAAATTATCAATGCGCATGTATGCCCAATAATGTGTTCCTTATATTGATTACGTCAACTTCATATATATATATATATATATATATATATATATATATATGATTGCCGGGGACACAATACAATGGAGAAAAACGGGGAATACAATGGAAAATATTAGTCAACTGACATTACTACGCACCACGGCAGTCAGACTAATCTATTCTATAATAAAATATCAAAGTGATGTCCCAAGCTTTACTAACTAGATTAAATTCAATTCCATCGATCAAAGCTTTTACCAGGTGCGTAGAGCTCAAGCAGTTCTTGCAGGAAGTCATCCTTTTCGATTTCGCTAAATTCACCAAGCCATTGCACGACATAGAGGAGTTGTGATTGAGGCGTCAAGACCCCGCGATGCTGCATCTGTAAATAAGATTCCAGTTAACGTTTTCTTATTCTCTCTCAATTTGGCTTCGCTTTTGCATTGTTAAATCAGCAACTCCGTAACACGGAACCTGTCACTGTCTCTGCAAAGTGAGCCCAAATGATTCGTGCAATATCTCTATATCATTAAATTTCCATTGACTTTATCGGTTATACTTTGACTATTTCAACGTGTGATTTTTTTTAGTGGAATACTACGCACTGACTCAACTAATGGTGGAACATGACCGTAATGCACGGGCTACATCTTCAAAATCGAGATATCTAATAAAGTTTCTATAGTTAAAACGAAGCACTCTTCAGGATAAACCATTTTATTCGACTAGTAATCAAAATAACTTGAAGGCGATCAATAACCGAAGAGATAAGAATAAACAAAACCCTAATACTAAGGTACAATATCCTAGTAAACTTTCCAGCCTTACCCTCAGGCTAGTCTCCCACTGACGACTGTTATAAGATACGCTTCTAAGCTAGCTTTAAGAGTATGCTGTCGATGTTTATGACTATTGATTTGTGCACATTTGGGATGGAAATAGGTCTAGTACATTAAACACCCTTATGCTTCTATCCGTGCTCAGTTATTTCCGTGGCTTGTATTTGCCTGCTGAATATTTTCGGCTGCGTGCTTTAATTTGACCAAGCGATCCAATGAAGTCGGTGTGTAGCGCGGTGCCGCCACGTCCAAATCTTTCCTTCTAAAATGTTGCGCCGATTGTAAAACATCTTCATTATTCTCCGCTGCTCTACCACTCCGATCTAAGAGAAGACTGTAGGCAACTATTAATGCGGCGATAATACAACCACCGAGGATCATGAGGAAAAATGTCCGACATGACAACGGGATTCGCGATGCGGGCGTAGTTATTGCCGCATGCATAGTCGTCTCGGTCATCTCCGTCCGTGCGAAACGAGCTACGATGAAACCGCAAGAGACGAGCTAGGGAATACGTATTTTTTTTAATACGCAAACTCGACGAGTGATAAGTGAATCACCTTATCAGAATTGGCAAATCTTTTGTGTTAGTGCTTGGCTTCCTTGAAGGATCAACGTATCGAGGCTGAGAGCCTACTTTCAATACGGCCAACGGTGTGCAAATAGCCCATGTATACGAGGAAAAACAAAAACAGCCACTTCATTATTGTCAAGACTTTCGGCTCTGTCGGAATTTTAGCTCAAACCTCTCGTTCGAATGCATGTATTGTATTGCCGTCGAGTGTTTTAATTTTTAACAATGATGTACGCAACATGGCAAACACACGTGCCTAATTATCTGTCGTTTAAAGCGCACTGTAAAGCGCGCTCTACTTGTTTACATATTCATAAATATTATATATATACACTCTAACGGTACTATCTTAAAACGGCGGGGCTGATTCTTTTTTTAAGTTCAATTAGTATTGTGTATTTGTTTACAAGTTATTTATTCATAAAACACGAGGATATGTCGGATGCAGGTCAGCTAACTCGACAAATGCTAATACAACAACAGATGCAGGCGCGTCGACGATTCTACCAGGTCCAGAGGTATTCTCAGAACAATTCTCACACCAACTAATCAGGTCAGATCTATCAATTGGCGAGCAAAAGTATAACGAAACGTGACAACTACTGTTGGCTGTCTTCGAGGGCTTTCGTGCAAATGGAACATTAGGAATACCTGTAAATAAAGGCTCTTACCTGACACTTTCGCATTGGACTGGTTAATTTCGTTTCGGCAGTCGAAGATAAAATATCTATTATTCGGACTTCACATGCAACTCTTCTTAATTACGTGTGTTGGAAATACTTATACACAGATTGTAATTAATTATGAGAAATAAACCAATTCTTAAAAGTACTAGATGTTCTAGAGATAGAAACAGTTATTAATGATGCTCTCATTTAGCATGCTTGAACAAACCGTAAATCCTTTTGGTCTTCAACTGTGCGATCAGACAAGGCCAAGGCTCTGTCTGAATCTGTGCAGAAGGACAGGATCTTGAGCCGAAAGTTCGGTGATAAATATGTGTTTTTCTTCTGCGCTCCAGCCAGCAAAATACTGGTCAAACAAGTTTATCTGTAACAAGTTACGTAGGGATAATAATAAGCAGATTAGGGCTTCTAAAATGTGCTCCGTTCTTAAGTCCTCCCCGAGCAACACAGAGCCGACTGGGCAAATATTTTTATCTATCGAAAACATCCCCCATTGAGTGTATTGTTAATTCGGTTGGTGGCAAACCGAGGTGGAAATTTTTTCCCCATTTTCCACCTGAAGACACAACGACGCACCGCTGGTGAAAAACAGCGAGAGGATCGCGAGTTGCAATCAAATGTACGAATGTAATATTTTTGTGAAGGTTGCACTTCATTTAATGAAGTGCGCTCAACGTGTATTGCATGAGCAACGGTGTTTAAACTATATTGTGGAAGAAGTTAGTTGGTTATAGCTATTGCGGAACAACTGGCCGGTGTTCGATGTTATTTCTACTATAAATATAATTAGCTTTTTACGTCTACGCAATCAAAATACGTTTATTAGAAAAAAGAGGCACGTAGCAGAAGCCTGCGAGTGACGCTGGAGCCGGGCTGCGGCGACACCAAGATCGTACTGTTGTCGTATTGCCGTTACCGTAAATCCAATATTGTATGCGCTTGCCTATGTGAAACGCTGCGTTCTGTGTTGCTTACAAACGGTTTGTACGTCAGTTGATGTGAAGCTCATATTCGTAAAACCAGTATAAAAAATTGTAAAATCTTTAGCGTTAGTAATGTCCCACGAAACAAAGTTAATCACCCCCAACCGACGCACATCAAACAGTCAAATAGAGTCCTTATTTAACATATTATTCAGTAATAAAATTTAGAGAAAAAAAAAGAAAACTTTTTGCACTTTGGTAACGTACCAGCAGCAGAGTCAATACATCAACAGAAACAAAGTTATCATCAACATTTGATGATAACATATCAACATTTGATATGTGTAACTACTTACTATAGAAAAAAATTATCAAAAACCTGGAGGGATAGATTTAACCATTATTTAATATAGTGTGTATAGAAATTTTTAAACATAATTTTTGATGGCGCCTTGAGAACGGCGTTAATCGCAACGTCTATTAAAAGTCGGACAAAGGCGTCTCGGTCTGCGTACGATCTTCATAAGTCCGTTACCAACCCACCCTATTCACATGCGTTACAGTAAACGGAGCCTACCAACAAACATTAAACATGTTGCGTAATCACGTTATAGAAATACACCAAAAACACACTTATCATGAGCAAAATAAATCTAGAGCCAACTGGGCCCCCAGCGAGCATAGTACAACAGGTTGATGAAATAACCGCAAATTAGGTGAGATAGATAAAAGCATGCTATATGAACAGACCTGGCACTGAAATGTGTCAGAAGATTCCGATGTAGTCCACAGAAGGTCTAGCTTTTCGCACAGTTCTAATGCAGGTGATCTCGGTACGTAGAAGCCTCTGCAAGAAAAATAACTTCTTTTATTTTCCATTGAATGACAGTGACTGTAGATCTACTAAAATGATACGCGTTTCCGTGTTATCGTAGGCATGTACGTAAAGCGTTCGTACGTATGTCTGCAAACATAGCGAGCGTATTTTAGATTTAGTTTTTTATTCGTATTCTGTAATGTGCATGTAATGGAATAATGTTGTCGTCGTAGCTTAGCAAATAACAAATTTGGCTGTTAATCCTAGAAACATGTGGTGGTCCAGATTCAAGTTCAAGCATGGGAACACTTTGTTTTGGGCTGAAAGCCAGAAGTGCCGGACGTAAAATTCAAAACAAAAGTGTAATAATGTTATAGACCTGAGATGATTCAGGAATTTGGAACGCTGCTCAGTCGACCACAGTATGAACCAATGGAGCACAACACGAACTTCTAGAGAGAGCGGTTCTGGAGACAAATTTGACGAAGGTATACTCGACATCAGGATCTGGAATGCCAATGAATAAAGATATTGGTAAACTATGGAAATAATTGGAAATCTGCCTAATCTTAATGCTCATTATTGGCTAATTTTGATTCCTTAGGGCTTTCTAAGGTATTTTTTTTTATTTGTAAATAGTTATTGTGCGCGACATTTAGTTATTCTCATGTGAGAAACGTACGATGATACCTGACAATTAAGTCAGGCATTTTTATGTCGATTTATTCTTAGAACGACCTTCACAGGGGGCGCTATGTCATGAAGTATTTTAAACAAGTTATCCTAATAGAGAAACCAAAAAGAATATTGATTGCTGTTGACATATACACGAATATTATTTTTGACTGTTCCATCGTAATGTTAAACACTTAACAAAAAATATGGCATACTATTTATTGTTCTGACAATGAAATGTGATTGGGAAATGCATCTCATCGACAAAAATATTAGCGCTAATAAAGGTGTCAGTAGATAGTAGTCTTCTATTATTGCCCAAACCAGCATAGAAAACTGTTAGAATAGTATCACAAATGAAAGCGATTTTCTAGAAAGAATCAAGCGATCTTAAGAAAATCGTACAATGTTGCACCTGGCCATAGATCATAAAACGAAAAGGTTACCTTTCTAAGCCCTTTCTGAGTATTGTCCATTTCAACTAATCTGTACTGGAGCTCTGTCTAAAACAAGCTGGTGTTTTAGATTTATCTAGGTTATAGCAAGTTCGAAATTGACTATTGCAGACGATGTATCCGTGTAATATTTCGGCCAGAATCGTCCAGTGACTAGATCATGGGCTAACAATAGTAAACACCTAATTCCTAGTAATAAAACTCTAATTTCTAATAGCAGAAGTAATAGTCGGCACTCAGCTCCAATTCTGGGGCCCATAACTGTTCCCACTTTTATAATAAGAAACGGCTCAACAAATTAGTGCAAAAGAACCAATAAATAAATTTCCATTCGACTTAATACGTAACTGTTCGCAATGTTTTACCAGTTCTATGACTACTAGCTTTAGATAGATTACCTCAATGGTGCCACAAAGTTAAAAAAAAACTTTTACGAATTGCGCACATTGGAACCACCTCAGTGAGGTTCCTATAAATTAGAATGTATAACATGTAAGCAGATGTCGTACCCTGCACAAAAGTTCGTTCGTTTGCATTTGGCGTGTTCTCTAATCGAATGCTCATTTCATACGGTGCATTGCGGTAAATACAAATGATCACGACAACATAAATTGTACGTCTCTAGTCCATTTCTAATAACAAAAAGCATCGCTATTAAAACTCATTCTTTTGTGTAACTAATCATGGATGAAGAGTCATTGTCAGTAGATATAAATAAAGACTTCCAGATAGTTATTATCAGTCAGCATGCAAAAGATCACAGCTCGGACCAACTAACCTCATCCCTCACAATGGACTAATATCCTATTCGACGCCAACAAAAAGAGTGAAGCTTTCATGTTTGACAAGAAGCATTCGACTAGATGCCCCCTTTACGCACATATGAACCAATTCAAAATTACTCTTCTAATCTTCTGTGTGGTTCGTTTTTGAGTATTTTCGAACTTATAATAAAATAGATACAATTGCATCGTTCGTACGAAAACCACGAAGCTGATGAATCAACTACTGTGCATTCAGTTTATAAACACTATAGGGAGCAACCTACAGATTGTGAAACATCTGATTCTCCCACCCAAAATACCGATTCTTAAAACCTCAGATGATTAAAATGTGCATTTAGGCCTCTTCCAAATAACTTTTAGAAGTCTTAGCCCTGCAAAAATTCGCTACACCATGATGGCAAGAAACTGTTACAACGACACTGTGTTTATCATGTTGACTGATGATCAGGTCCTTGGTTGCTCTGCGTACTGCATCTAGTGTCATGAGTCTATCAGCAACCAATCGCATCCCAACAGTGCGAAACAGGCGGAGCTCAGCAGTTAGCGTTGCGTAGCAGCTTGCGATCTGGCAGTGGCCTCGGTGTGTTTTTAGGGTGATGCCAATAACTTACTGTTTGCAAAGAGGAAAATAGTGAATGTTCACGTTCGATCAAAACATTCGCTCTATGCCCAGTGACAAGTGTCGTGCGAAAAGTGCTCCCAATTTTGATTTTTGTTTCCCATTTATGCCATTCTACAATTCCTCAAGAACAAAGTAAGTTGGCAGGTGCCTTACTTCGACCTAACAAAAAAAATGACAGATGTCGCGGCCCGGACAGAATCGACGTAAGGAAATGCGACAAGCTGCCAACAAACAACTTTGATTCAGGTCGCTTGCGATGTTGCTAGCCGTACGGGATTTACCAGCTTTTGTCAATTTGATGTGGGACGTGTTAGTTAATTAAAGCTAGAAATTTGTCGGCGACGGAGGCTATGGGCCGACGTTGCGAGATATTACACACTGTTGTGATGCTGCGCACTCGTTCACCTTTTGACTCTTTATGCTATTACAGTTGGCTAATAAATGATGTGACAGTTACTTGATTTTTATACCGTTTGATTAACATGCCAAAGAAGTAGGTAACACTTTTTCGAGGACAATTCGCATTTTGGCAGGTATACAACCGTCTGACCTTAAATCGCCGCAGAGTGTTACCATGATACCATTTTGCCCAATCTATTAATCATATGAATACCTATTTATACCATGTTGACAATAGTATGAACTGTCGAAGTCATCATGTTGAAGGTAAAGCACCTGAGGTCAGGATAATTATGACAGGTCTTATGAGTCATCGTATAATTCAACACTGCTTAGAAATCAAATGGATTTAAGTTTCGGTTTTCATATATATAAATCTTTGCCAGCTTTCCTTACGTGTCATTAGGTCAGCTATTGAGTGGGGTACATCGCATGTGGCATGATTATGCTTGAGTACGACAATCCAATTGTTGTTCTATGACTAAAGTGATGTAAACGCATATTTTAGGTAATCTCCTGCGCGTTTCTTAATCCGACCGCTGCAAAACATCTCTTGTATTTTTATACGCCATATATAAGTTGTCGCAAATTAGCCAACTTATACCTATCCAGTGTTATGAAGTTGTTCGGACAACAAACTTGATTTAAATAATACTGAATTTCTTTTCATTGAATGGGTACAACCGGCTCATTATCGATATAACTGACTTTTCCAATAGTGGTGAGTCATCCATCAATTTTCTTGTTGCGGCTGCTGCTGCTGCTGCTACCTGTCGCACTATCAGATATCGCGGCGCCGTTCAAACGAAGCTTATCTGGATTTCTATTTTAAACCCAAAGCGGAATACATTTTAAAATTTTTCATAATAATAAGGTTATGTTTGTTAGCAGATTTGGCAATCTTGCTGCCTTTTTTTTTTGTAAAAGCAGCGTGATCTATAGCTAACTTCTTTACCAAGCAAGTAAGTTATTGCGTTCAAATGAACCTTAGACAATTTGAATACGTTCTAAGAATACCATTGCAACTCTAACATGTAGAATTTATTCAAAATAATATACCCATTAAAAACAAGACTAGTAATGTACATTGTATTGCACAAAAGGACCTGGTACAGGCCACGAAATCGATACGTTAAGACATTTTCCGTTAGCACTTTGTTTTTAGGTTAAAGTTACTGTTTCAGATACTCGCATTCAGTCGAAACAATCTTATACATAACTCTTTTCGACATGAGACAATACCTAGTTTTGGCTTTCACAGCTAATGGAAGCATATGCGATACTGAATGTGATATCATTATTAATCGCATTTTAATCCGTTAGACTGATACTAGACCGGATAATGAGCAATGTGATAGGCCGCGTCCACTTATTCGCGTATGGGTATCACGTGAAAAAAGGATACATGTTATATGTTGAAAGGACAACTTTGATATACTTTATTTGATCGTTAATCATTGCGATTTCTTTAATAACCTCCTCTATTTATGGAGATTATGTAATATGCTTTATTTTTTATTCTAATCGTGCGTTCTTTTACGTATACACGTTTATATAGAACGAGGCTGAAAAGAAGCTGCTAAGTGTATTTCGGATCTGGAAACCAAAAAGGCATTAGCGCTACTCATTTACGTGGTCGACCATCATGGAGCCGTAGCAAGCGATGGTCGAATTTGTTAGTGGAGATATCTGACTTACCACATAAGCAACTGTACATACTTGTGCAATATAACTTCAATACGAAACATTATAATAAGCGCTATACTTTGAGTAGTTAAACCAAATTAGGATCGGTTTACCGCTTATGGGATTACGGAGAAGTAATCACATTTGTATTATGTTTTGATCAGTCATCTTAGATTGATCGTGGGTAGAGTATACTGTCTATATCGCCCATCTGAGAACCATCAGTCAAGCAAGAGCGTTTTACACAGTTGTTTAGCTTCATTATCATTTTGTCTAAACTTGTCCTGTCGATATAACTAGAACCAGATGCCTCACTTTTAGTCTGGCAGTTCCTATAGTATGCATAAGATGAACACGTCTAGTTAACTAGCTGAAGTATTAGCAAATGCCGAAAAGACACATTCTATGGACTTACTTTTTCCCGCCTTACAGTTTTATGTAACCATAGAAGTTATTTTTTTCCTGACAAAATGGTAGGAATTGTTGTGTTCGCACATTCCTTGCTATTTAACTTCAATGTCTTACAAGACAGTGTCAGGGCGTCCGGTGGAGTTTAATTATTTTATTTCGAAATAAATAAGCTTAATTGTGTTTTCGATTCCTGTCTGCTACCTACTCGTTCTGACATTTGGATTGAGCATTCACATTCTATACCGTAGGTTGCCATATAGCAATCAAATACGATTTTCGCATGTCCCAGTATGATGTATCGTATGCCTACTAACCGGCCTCAGCTGTGATTATTTGGCCTGTGTAGGAATCGAGTTTGCCTACCTATTAAACACGCGAACCCAGTGCGCCGACGCACATGCATTCATAAAATGATATACTCTATAGCAGGCTTCCTAAGTTCAAGTTGATTCGAATGTTGAGCAAGAAACATGGGTGGCGTTATCTGACTACCATTCGCTCTCTGAATTTTGAAACGTTACCTTTTTATAATACCGCTAAACGTACTAAAGTAGTATTACAAAACGTTTTAACTGCGGCGGTGGTAGATATAGCTTAAGAGTTCGTGGGAAACTGACTGATGAAAGTTTACGAATGAAAATATAAAATGTACTCATTGTGTTGTTTTCAGTGAACAATGCCTTAGTGCTCGTTTCGTTATACGGGGCACGATTATTAACAGCGTTGATTAGCTGATATATGTTGAAGACTGATCCTGTTGTTAAACGAACGTGTAATTGGTTCGGGAAAAAACAAACCTATTTTGTCGAACTGTTCAGTTAAAAGAAGTTAGCTTTAAACGTCCACTGAAGCGCTATGAATTAGCGTATGCTCCAGTCAAAGTTTAACATTAATTCATTCGATTAGGTTTTCTCAAACGCTACAAATTGGCGAAAATATGTGAGTATGGAAAAGCAAAAACCCGAATATTTTATGTTCAGCTACTAATAAACACGCATACATGTGAAATAGCGTACTTAACATCTCTCGTAACTTTTGTCACACCTTTTTAGCAATAGTCCGGATTAACTAAATGCGACGTGTTGCTGATTGCGCCTTCACAAGAGCGTGGTAGAAACCGCAACAGGATCAGACAGGATTGCGGAAGCTGTCAGCTTTGAAATGCCGAAATTAGAATACGCCGCTATTTGTCGGGGCTATACAGTTCTAGTTAGCTACCAGGACGAAAGGGGGACTGAGAATGCGGAACGGTACGAAAGAGTAAACAATTATCGTGCTTTAAATGATACTATGGAATATAATTATATTCAAAATTATTACACTTTCAGCATTCGGTATATAGATTGGCATTCACAGGGTAGAAGTAGTGTTTCGTTCCAAAAATAGGCCATGTCCTACTTATATAGATAATAATTAATGGATGAATAGTATCACTATAAATAGTGACACTATTCATCAATTAATTAAAGTGTGTACTGTTTTTCTATTGCGTATTCAGATACCTGACAGACTTCTTGTGTACGTTTAGCACCGAAACTGACATAAAGGCGTCGTTTTATGGCGGTAGGTGAGTATATCATTTTTGATTTGTAACACTAATACGGCCCTACCCACGTTCCAGCGACCCAATACATTTTAATTAATTAATTTAAAATGTATGCAGGCCAATTGTATGTTTTAGTTGAGTAGTCTTTCGGGTTATCTCGGCATATTGAAATGAACTTATCGAGATCTGATTCGTTCCGTTTGGACTTGTCGTGTTCGTGTTCTATAGTGCGAATAAGTGACAGTGCAACCAAGCAAAGCATGGCCTGGCATTATTTCATATATGTAATACTGTTGTAAATGTATAGCTAATAGTGATTTACGGTGTTTCTTGTTTGTCGCCTTATTGCAGCTTCAAGTTCCATCTTGAGGTTCAATCAGGGGTGGTGTTTGCCTGCGGAGCCATCCCAGAAGCGGGGGTACGATTACCATTCCTGTTTTTAACTGAATTGTCCAAAAGGTACCTACCTATACACAATAGATTAGTTCATGTCAAATCGAACTGTATACTGTGATTTAAGAAACAAATGCTTTTGGTTCAAATCAAATGCTGTTCCCATACCTTTATCAGGTTCAACCTCACATCGCTTCCCTCACGAGCATACAACGCAGAAGAGCATGAATTCGATCGGGAATTCAAATTCGTTATAAAGGATATATTGGTAAGGATCTGTGGTGGCTAACTTTTGGTGGTGATTTTTTTTACTGTATACATCTACGCCCCTTCTGATCATGTTTCCTTATTAGACTGTTTGAACTATGATACTAGGCGCTTTTTGATTGCGATGTCTACTGAAAGTCACTCACAATGCATCACTCAAAAACCCTATTTGTTCGCACCTATGCAACCTTCTACAATATATATAGTTTATAAAAACGTTTTTTTAATTGGACCGTTCATTAATGATGACAACTTTTAATTATTTTCTTTAGGACAAGTTCAACTCTGGTAATTCCGGCGACCCACAGCAGGTCATACAGGGACAGGTACGATGACAAAGAGAGTAAAATTCACTGTCAGTGTAATTTGCTTTTAGACATGCAATATCACTTTATTTGAACGTAAGCAATTGTAAAAATACATTGACATAATTATTACCATTAGCTTGATTACTAAAGAGACCCAAAAGGACACTTACGAACCTCAAGGGTTGTTAGCTTCAAGCGACAACTAAGAGCTGTTACCTGTGTTGGATCATTCTCAGATATCAATACCTGAGAAGGTGCACGTGGTACAGGTTAACAAGAAAATACGTTTTGTGTAGTTTATTTACAATATAGAAAAATAAAATAGAATATTTATTAGCCTTCGTTATGCAGTGTTCAATTATTAGTCAATTAGGAGTTAAGCGATTCATCTATATTAGCTAGATCGTTTACGCCAGCTTTATATTTATATCTGTCGTGTTATCTGGACAACTTGTTGATATCTCTATTATGTATTGTCGCAGCTTCATTCTGTGGAGAGTATTATGCACCAAAACATCGCGAAAACTCTAAAGAGAGGAGCCCAACTTGAAGACATTGTCGCTCAAACAGAGGCACTTGAAAATCAGGTATCCAGTTCCTCTATCTTTCCTTTTATTATAAAGGATATTAATTTGATCATGAGTGAAAAATTAGCGCTAGATATTTAATATTCTAAAGATAATGTATGTCTCTTCAACTACAGTGTACTCTGCCTTGGATGCCGATTTAATTATTTACGTTTTGCTACCTTAGATGTCGACCTTGCGGTATGGCTTTCAGCTCTTTCTACTTTTGTTTTTCGTTGCTTCACGTCAATGCAGTTTTACCACGCAGAATAGAAAAGACCCAAAGACTTGACTCTATTCATGCAAAAAATATTTCGTTAGGATGTTTCTCGCTCTCCTTCTTTTAAATTCGAATAATGATTTTCGATCGCTCTTTGTTTCATCTTTTCGACGACTCTATCAATTCAAGACTTAGAGGCAAGACGTCTCGACTTCCATTGTACCACTTGTGCTACGATGCCTGTAGCAAAGATAATTCACCGTAGGCCTTCTTAAGAGATTCAGCTATTTTACGAGAGACATGAAATCTAAACCAGAACTTTGTTAGATATGTCGTTATATGCTTTTGAATATCGCAAGAGTAGACTTGAAGAATTAATCAAATGGAGACTGTAAATATTACCAAGTAAAAGATAAGACAATCAATTAGGTAAACACATCGAACAAAATGTGACGATCTCTGTTAAACAGCTTTGAAACGGATTACTCAACCACAACGGATTACAATTCCCGTACCCATATCAGAATATATTCAGATTGTCTTGTTGAATCATTGTGCTGAACGGCAAATATACATTTGTCATCTTATATCATTACAATGAATAAGAATTTTATAGTGTTGGTTATGTGAATGTAGTGTATTGTAACTTTTGTTTAGTCTGAATATATATTTTCGAGCAATCTTGACTTCTTATCAATAATTAATGATTACTAGGAAGTTATCGGTAACTATGGGCGTTCAACTGTGGACAAAGTGTAAGCACTAGCACTCTAACGTGAAAAATACGACTAATGTATAATCAACATAACGCATTTTATATTTACTACAGAGTTTGACGTTCCGCACTCATACGGTCCGTGTGCGACGCGCTATGTGGCTTCAAAATGTTAGGCTATGGATTATAATCGGAGCTATAGCACTGGTCGTTATCGTTCTGCTTGGTCTCTGGATCGACGGAAAAATCTAAGCACCCAGATCCACAGGCGGATTTATCATAAGCATACACACATCGGAAACAGTAATACCTGCTCTTTTTTTGCTTCACCCACAAAAGTCAAATAGCTCCCCCTCACTGCCAGACCCTTCAATCCACAATTTTGACGCTTGCCACACCTAATCCGCATCATCATATAGGACTGTGCATGAACAAAAGTACGAACCTTGTGACGTAAACCTCTTACATATACATGTATTTTTATATAGTTCTTCTGTACTGCGCCTACATTGGTTTACCAATTCAAGAGCTAAGAGACATTGCATTGTGATTTGGTGTAAGACATTTCAAAAACTAAAATTGAGCTTTCCCTACAAACTAGAAGTACAATCAGTCGTTAACTACACATAGGCCGGACAAAGAGATATAGAGGCAAATCCCAGCCAGCGACAAACAATACCTAATTATACATCCTAAAACAGGGGAATCATGAAAGCAATATAAAAATATGCTAAGTGACAAAACCGAAGTATAGAAAAAAAGAAAAGGTTAACAGGGTTCCTCGGTGAAGAGAGCTGCTATCAAAACAAGCATTGGATGACGATGTAAGAATCACCAGAGCAATGTACTCGAAATATTTAGCGTAATCTATGTTGTTGTCCTTATGATAATTCCGCGTCCGTAGGTACGACAGAGTTTCAAGTAAACATACGAAAAAAATACAAGTTTATCTAATACACTTTGCATTCAGACAAAAGAGAAGCAAAAAAATAAATTAAATATTATTACGGGGCTGTAACATCTGGCGTGAAAGGTTAGTGCTGTCGTTGACTAGTCGTGCCGAGAGTTTCCTATAAAGATGCACCATTAGATTTCACTTGAGTGTGCGTTTGGGTATATATGCAATGAGGGACTAGGAAATTAAGTAAGGGACTAACTACTTAAATGTGCAGCAACCAAGGTGCTACTTATACTCTGGGTGCTGCGCAAGCAAGTAATACAGTGAAGCAAGTGTTGAACGAGTGAACTTAACGAGTAACGGAAAAAAAGTAGTAACAAAGTAGATTAACAAAGTCATTATGTGAAATGTTGATAAAGCAGACGAATCTGCTACAGCGCTATATTAGTACTATGTATAATCAAACACTACAATTCAGATGAAAGCCTGACGTTTGTTTAAGCCCATTTGCTTTTAATGAAAAGAAAATAAAGGAAATATTTGTTATTAATAATATTACTAGTAATAATATTATAATAGTAATAAAAATAACATGTTATACATGTGTATGTGTTTTCACTGTCGTGTTATTTTTTGATATGCTACTGCTTTAATAGTTTTCTTGAAGTATTCGGCGGTTATGCTGCCACAACGCACCACATTCACCATTGTAAACAGCGTCCCGGAATTAAGGGTGCTTACGATTGCATAATCTAACCAATTTTCCATTGGTGTTTAAGTAATTTCATTTACAATATGTTTGCGTAACGAACGTTATTGACGACCACTTGCCATTTTATCGAGATGTTGTTGCTAGGGTATTAAAACGATTACGCTTCTCAATTAAAGTAAATATACAAGAAGTAAAAAGTATCTGAATTTCGAGATTTTCACAGCTCAAACATATGTAAAAAAAAACAAACGATCAAATAATTTTTCAAAGAAAAATGAATTTTTAATAGAACTAATTTTTATTTCAAAAATCTATTTTATGATAGTTGTCTCCTGTCGTGAAAAATATAGAAAAGTCTACATTGGAATGTTTTCGTAATGTTAACTGTTGTTAAGGTACTCGTCTCAAAACTTGGAAAAAATTTTATGCTGAAATTGGGAATTGGCCTCTTGGTGAAAAACTAACGTCCTTAGAAAGAAGTGCTATCATTTTTAAAGTAGAAACTCTAACATGCCAACTAACCTAAACACTTAAAAATAAAGCATGTTAAGGCTTAGAATATTAGGACTATAGGTAGAAATATACTGTGTGCAAAGATCGAAAAACGAAAATTGTGCAAAGTAGACATAATACACCCCATAATATAAACTTCAAAAGTTCACGTCACTTACTTTAATTTGCGCTTCAATTCGTATCGTACAAATCGAAGGAGAGAAGATCTACATTTCGAATGAAATCAATACTAGAGCATTTTTCCTGTGTGCAGGCAGCTATATTCAACGAGCCGTATGAAAAAAAAGTGAAGAATACCTTGAAAGCTGCGACACATACGGAAAAAATTATTTCTACTTCTCGTTGATACCGTGCATGAAATCGTTGACGAGTAATGGGTTGAAACCTTGAGCACCAAAGCAATTTCCTAGTATGTTAGGCTTGGACAATTTTGGTTTTTTTTAAGTGGATGCACACGTGTGGTTGTGTTACGTAATGAGGAGTTAGGATACCTAACCGGATTATAAAATCGATTTTCTTAACATTTGTGTCTTATTGACAAATATTCGATTCTTATATTATGGTCATTTTAGCCGATGCAGCTCCATCGGAAACATCAAAAAGCATATCCTGTGGATCATGATATGTGGGGCGAACGGTAAAAGCTATCGAATGCAGAGGAAAAAAAAATGTTAAATGTTCTGCAAATTGGAGCTTCTGGAATTTTTTTGATCAGTCGTAACAGTGTACAAGCGGAAAAGGTGAACACAGGATACATAGGCTTTTCAACCAATAGGCATAGTGTTTTTCCATACAGAACATAGCACAAAGCACTACTTAAATGCCAAAATAGTACGTCCTAAACTCGAACGATAGGCACAATCTGAAAAACAATGGGTAAAACAAGTGGTCACAACAGAGGCACTACGAATTACCAATGATTAGAGGCAGAATGTAAACAGCACATATAAGCTGACAAATAAACCTCTTCCTCCCTCTAGATACAAGCATATCTAAATTATATAGAACTAGGCTATGAAGAAGTATTAGGCTTCGTGTGGCCCATCTGCGACTTACCAGGAATAGAATCTGACTCTTCGGTATTTTTTTTTTGCTATTCTGGTATATTGGTTCTGCGCTGTTAAAAAAGAATTTTTAAAGCAAACATGTGAGCCAAGTGTATCTGTACATATTATGTAAAAAAAACATGCATACATGCATACATACATACGTACATACATGTAAAAAAGAAAACCTGTACAGACGTTAAATACGTCTTACCAGCGTAAGTTCGCGTGAATGTAACAGACGATACATTTGGGATAGATCCCCACAGAGACCCAGACACGCTGAATTGGGAACTTGTTGGTGAAACCCGGTTAAATCAAATATGCTTCTCTTTTTATATATATATGTTCTCACATTTATATATATATATATACACTCATATATGTACAGGTTCGTTCTACTCAACAGATGTTAAATGCTCTCTATAGATTACTTCAGGTAGACATTAGTAAGCAAACTTCTTACATCAAATGCAACGGCTTATCTATTTCCATAAATGTGAATCCTATATTATAGGGGCTGTTAGGGTCCGAGTTCGGAACATAATAACAAAAGGTAAATAATAATAAAAAAAACGTAAAGAAATAACCACATTTCCGCATTTTCATTGCAGTAAGTGTCAGTGCATTACAGCTACATATATAACTATTATAAAAGAGATAGTTGTTCGTTACTTTAAAGGCGATAATAAACGTACAAATGAACACACTAATTTTCTGAGCAATGTAAAAACCTCAATCATCAAAGCAACCTCCGTTTTGATATATGGGATTTTTGTCAGGCTGCTCACCAATCCGCTTGCCTAAACATTATGGACCTTTTAAATTATAATAGTTGGAGTTCTATTTTCCGACTTCCGTAACTTTCAAGAGTTAATCTCCGACAAACAAATTTTCGAAAGAAACCGACCCAAACAGGTTATGGCCGGAAGGAGCCGCATTTGGCGAATACATCTTGATCCAAAAAAATTGAACAAAATTTGGTGTTGAACTTCCGAACCCGATCGGAATATTGGTTTTTACTACCCTCAAAACGTTACTGTCATGCAACAAGATTATTTCGCGACTTCTTTGATCGGAAAAGCCTTAAAAACTCGAGATACAGCACTCCTTTCATACCTCATCAAACACGCCAGAGGACCATAAATACCTTGCTGGCTGGTCAAGACATGAAACTGAGTTAACAAGGGGAAGTGTGACAGTTAACCGTATATGCTAATTCTATTTATGGGAAACCCATTTTCCTGTTTTCTCATCTTTTCCATAATGTTCAAATGATTCGAAGCTGCTTGTTGATTAACTGATTAGCAAGTTCCTGCTCAGTTAGGTTTAATTCTTACCCAACAATGGCAAAAGTTTCTTATCCTGTAGCGCATCGGGATCTGCAAGCCGTGAATAAATCGGAGTGAAATTTGCTTCACGGAATCTGGCAAACAATAAAACACTCGTACAGATTTGGGTTAATACGTTATGTTACTTGTTTAATACTTATGGGCATTTGTAAAACTGAATAGCACAGAGTGACTGAAAAGACACCGTCGGTACTATTCGAACGTCTATTCTGCTGTCAACAGGTCTGAAGTACCGCTTAAAGGCAATAGCAGCAGACGTAAAACCACAAACATTTAGATACGGCTAACAGAGTAATCATATGTTTGAAAAGACGTACAGTGTTTTTAAAGCAGGCCATCGCCCAAATTTTCAAACGATCGTCACGTGTTTCGAAGTGCAAGTGTTAATAGATAGCTTTCTTTATTGCGCAGATCATGCAATATTTTATAAGACGTTGGCCAGACTTCAAGCAACGACTACTAAAAAACGCTCAGAATATAGGATAATAGTGAATTTGGATGTCCAATGCATGAGCTTTAATTTGTACATGTTTTGAAATTTGCTGGACTTTTTTTTTTACCCCAACTCTTGGTGATTAAAAAAAGATTAAAAAGCGTATTTTTTCACCCGACTGCTTTTTCTAAAATTGGCGGCTTAGTCCCGAGCGAGTTCGCCAGACGCCGCCATCTTAGTTTAGCTAACAACAACATTAAATGTTCCGGTTTCGTTCTTTCCCTTTAGGCTGCGAACATGGTAGGTTCGTGCACCGAGAAAATCTGTAAAAATCACTCAAATCTGCCAGTCAGGCACACTCATATCTGTCATTATTGACACTCCGGTGCCTCGATTAGTACGTGCAAGTACAAAAGTTCAGTAATTGGTAGTGATATCGAGTGAAAATGTGGTGTTCGATTTTACAAAATATGCAGCTATCTGGTAACCTGTGCTTTCTAACGTAAATACTAGAAATTGCAGTTCTGACCTGCAGATTCAATCATACAGTCATGCACATTACTCCACTAGAGTCGCCATTGAATAAATCAATTCCGTTTAAATAATGTTATTGTAAGATTTGTCTACAAATGGTTTTGTTCTTTGCAGGCTCGCGGACTTAAGAAACATCTAAAACGTTTGAACGCACCAAAGTCATGGCTTTTAAGCAAACTCGGAGGAGTCTATGTAAGTAAGGCCTGGCTGAAATATATCATCTCTGTCTAGTTTATCTAGTTTAATTTAATGTTGAAAATTATTGAAATAAGATTAGGTGTTGAAACAACCTCACTGAACTTGCTTTTTGTGTGAAATATGGCATCCGTATTGTCCATTGTTGTTAGTGCTGCATTACCGTCGACTTCTTGAACGAAGAACTACTGGCATTAAAACGATAGGCAGAATTTTATCAGAGTTTACAATTACGAAGTAATGTTTCAAAGGACCAACGTACAGATGAGGTAAAAAAAGATGGCGATCAAGTTAAAGAAAACACCATGAGCAGACACATTAATGTTTCCAGTTACGTGTCGCTAGTGGTGTTTAACTTTTTACCGTTGTGATAATTGTATCTGTAGGCTCCCCGGCCGTCGGCTGGACCTCACAAGCTTCGAGAGTCTCTTCCCATGATGTTGATCCTTCGTAACAAGCTGAAGTACGCATTGACTGGTTCAGAAGTGACGAAGATTGTCAACCAGCGCCTGATCAAAGTGGATGGCAAGGTGCGCACTGATGCCACCTTTCCCACTGGATTCATGGATGTTATTTCTATCGAAAAAACAGGAGAGTTTTTCCGTATCCACTACGATGTTAAAGGACGTTTTCTTTTACACCGCATCTCTGCCGAGGAAGCCGAGGTAGGTTTTCAGTATGTTATGCTGGTGGTAACTTGCCCATAGAGTACAGTGGTAAGCACGACTCTCACTGACGCGAAGAATTCGTTTCCGGGTCAAATTTAGATTGTCTGCGACTTAAGCAAAATGCTGATTCTAATCTGATCGACCAAAAACTTGTGTATCTGAAATATTGAGCGCCGAAATTAATTTTCTATTTAAAGTCTAAATGTTCCAGTTTGATCTGAGTGTCGTTAGTCTAAATGGATATCGATGACAATGTGGTTCTGTTATCTATATTGTATTGGCATTATAATTTAATTTCTTCGGGTTACATTATTATTAGCTGTTGTGATTCATATAAGAGAACGTGGGAGACATTACTGATTGACCTCGTGCATAGCGTCAGTCGAGTATTTTGAACGTCTCCCAACAACAATGTCTGCTTTTGTCGTTTTGTGCTTTTTACTGAAGCATGTAACTAACCTACGGTCGGTACATAAAATTTTTCGCAATAACCACTAAAATTGTATGATGGGAACAATTTGGTTATAAACAAACGCATAGTTTAATATTAGTCATTACTTTGAATTCACGTCGGCATTGAATAATGATTTACTTATGAGGTCTGTAACTTAGCTTTGTGAATTCTTAAGATAATTCACGGAGTTCAAGACAGTACCGATAGTAATTAATTCGTTATTGTTAGGATACGCTTTCATAATTGTATCCTATCTATGCTCGAGTGATACAGTCAACATTTTTTTGTGTTTTGATCTCGTACTCCATACGATTCCTTACAGGGACTATCGAAGCTGTTTTATGTTCCGCTCAGAACAGAAATGGTCAAAAAGTTCCCAATAAAAAATGACCCCAAACAAGGTCGCTTGACAGAGTTGTTGAAATCTGCCGAGCATTACCCACTTGGTGAACATATGTAGTGTTTTCACTGCATGCACGCTGATTTTATGAAACACGAGCGTTCACTAACCATTTCAAAAACTATCTAAGGCTATTTTTTATTCAGAGCAAAAATATTCAAAACGCCTCCGAAAAGAATTTTGAAAAGACAACATACAAAATCACCTCACTCTGCTAGCTGTAACGAACAAGCATTTTTACTGAACGTTGCCTAGTAGCAGAATCGACATTAGGTAATTATTTGGGTTGATTTTTGCGTATTTAGATGTTTGGTGTTTTAGACATATGTATACCCATGCATATATGGCGTTCTGTTTACGATTTTAAACTCTTATTTTAGTACAAGCTGTGCCGCGTCAAGAAGGTCTGCCAGGGACCTAAGAAAATCCCCTACCTCGTTCTTCACGACGGCCGTACCATTCGCTACCCTGACCCTCTGATCAAAGCCAACGACACCGTCAAAATCGATATTGCCAGTGGAAAGGTCGATGATTTCATTAAGTTCGATTCTGGTAATGTTTGTATGGTTACTGGAGGTCGTAATTTGGGCCGTGTTGGGGTCATCACCAGCCGGGAACGTCACCCCGGTTCATTCGACATCGTGCACATCAAGGATTCAAACGGCCATGCTTTCGCTACTCGGTAGGCCATTCCTAATGTCTTAATTTCAATATACTGGAAGATATAACATAGTGCGTTATACGTGCTTGCTGGGTAAAACCGGGTAATCGCATGAGGCCAATTATATAATTATTGCGAAAAGCAGTTGGAATAATGAAGAAGATGGTGCCCACTAAAATAATAGAACACCACATATTTTTCACTCGCTTTTATGTATTTAACTCAGTTTCGTTTAGTGAATGGTCATGGTGTCCCGCCGGACCTTGATAGCCCAGTTCGACGCAAAACATGCCCTACTGGGTGAGAAAGGCTCCGATATGAATGTGCATCGTCGGTCGCATAACGATCCATTGTCGACGTTGTGCATTGCCCACTTTGCAAACAATAATTTCAGGTTTCTCTTGATAGTTAGTAATTATATAAATTGCATTATATATATCTTTTATCTGATTTTTGACGATCTCATTTCAGCCTGTCCTACATTTTCGTGATCGGCAAAGGTTCGAAGCCGTGGGTTACTTTGCCTAAGGGCAAGGGCGTAAAGCTGTCGATCGCAGAGGAACGCGACAAGCGACTTGCAGGAAAGAGGGCGCACTAAAACCGCACAGTGCGGTTAACACTTCAAACCATGGGGAGGCAAAAGCCGCCATTAAATAAACCTTATGGCTTCGTAGTACTGATATTGTTTTTCTTTTTTAGTGTATTTGTTACACCTGATTTATATTGTTTAGGCTTGTCGTATATCTTCAATTGAGTTCGGTTAATACAAGTCACAATGAATAAAATTAGGCAAAGAATCTTTGAAACTCAATTTACTGAACAATATAGTAGTATAAGAACTCCATTTATCAGTAATTGTTTAGTCCAATTTTGTTGTAGTCTTATCTGGTGAATACGAATTGCGATTTTAATTAACTATAAATTACCTAGCCCTATGAAGAAGTCTTATATATTAATATAATAATATATAATATTAATATAATATAGATATTAATTGAAATGTCAAACAATTTTTTCCTGTGTTTAAAGGGTTTCATCATTCTTTGATAGTGGTTCCTTGTAAGAGCATTTTCATCAGAAAAATACGGTAGCTATGGAGTTGAAGAATATCCACGTATCGCCTGACTGTATATTGTAACGATAAAGAATATCAATGATAAATAGATGCTCCTTTAACCATCAATAGAGGACAAAAGCCGTAGCACCTTATTCAGCGTGGTGGTTTGGACTCTGGATAAAAAAGTCAGGGGTCGTTGTAACGAATTTCGCCAATAACATATACTACACAAAAAATGTAAGTAAAATTCAACCATCAGCCTAGTTTTCATAATTCTGTAATAGCAACGAAGCCTACGCCAAACCGAACGTAGATCTCGAAACCGACCAGTCGTTTATCTCTGGATTCCTGCTCAAACTGTAGTTTATGGAGGAAGATGCCGACATGCGTAGACCATCGATCAAGACATCGATGGGATATCGGTGCCAATGGGTGTAACTGTGGTTGCATTTAATTGTACTAGCAGCGGCATTAGGTAGAAATCCTCGTAAATGGTGTAGATGCCAGAAACAAAAGTGTTTGCGAAAGATTAATGTCCGGTAACGCTGTCGAACTTGACAAAAGAGAGGCCAGATAAATAACGAATACCGCACAGAGTTGTCAATACCGTACTATGGCGATGAAATATATTAGCGCCTCTGCTGGTACTGATGTACCACGACGCTGATGCAATACGAAATGGTGGTTAAGCGAGGTTTCATACTTAAGCGATGTACTTCACCTTAGAGTCCCTTATATGTAGTTGGCCACTTAACTGGTCAGACCAAATGCTCAATACTACAAAGCCTACAAAAAGTGATCGTATTATGTGGCGCAGCATATAATTTGATCGTAGTCGGATCTGGAATAAGGTAGACAAAATGCGCCTATGTGAGCACAGGAATAACTAGTGGGTGTAGGATTGTTGTGTGAGTGGGAACATCACCTAACTCCTGGAGCTTTGCAAAATTTTAACTTGTTGCGGAAGGCATTATGTAAAAGTTATTTCAACCTTGATCGGAAACAATCCTCACCCCATCTAACTTAAGATATCAACAGGTTGTACCTTATTTATATAAATAGCTTTTTTTATTCTCAAATATCATACGGTATCTATGCAATACCTATACAATTTTGTCGTGATGAAATTAATGTAACTGTACAGTGTATTTGATAGACACACTTATCATACAACGATATAACAATCACCCGTGAGAATCCCTGGTGTATTTTTTAAAATTAAGAACGCCCTAATATCAAAAATTCTGATTCGACGAGAGCTAAAAACACTATATACATAAAAGTTGATAGTCCATAATTTTAACAAATGCCATAACGTCCTGTGGTTAATTGGTGATCACGTATTGGGGTTTATGCCAAAAGTATAAGATCGCGGCTAAAAATACGGCTCTATATGCATTTTAGCGTATTTAAATTTTGCTAACTCAACGATCTCACACAGCCTTGTCACTTCCCGAGGTTCGAGATTTAATGGGTGTCCAGTACACGCTGCTGTGGTTAGTAGTAGAAATGCCGGCCCATCAATTTCTTCTATACGGAGTGCTGCAACGGACGAGGCGAATAATAAAGTTTAGTATGTCGTGAAAGCGAACAAGTAACGTATTAGGCACCTAGCTACCCAGTGTTACGAAGTCCGCATGAATTCAGTATATTAAGAACGGGTCAATCGAGTTGTACGAATACATGATTCTTGCTATATAATCCCGATAATTTTCTCTTTGTGTAAGTTTTTACAATGCTAAATCGCAACATTATCAGCGTTGTAATGAAAATGATCCCGGTCATTTGTGCCGCATAGCTCCAGTCAGCAATTGACTCACACCTTCAAGTTGGTTCGCGTTTGAAGTCTGAACGTCTATATGTACGCAAATACCCGCCTTGACTAATAACCTACCTCGGGTGATACGCGTATTCGAAGCGTCGTGGAGGGCAACGAAGGCGCAAACCTGTTCCACTGACCAATCAAACGGATCGGTGGGCAATGCTCTTACAGGCCCCGGCGGAAACAACAGTGTTCGTTGTGGCATCGTTTAATCCTCACAAAGTCTTAAGAGAACTACATCTCACGAAGAAATAACCTGTGAATGGATGCGTAACCCACGAATAACAAACAGTGAGCTTGAAAATACAGTAACCAAGACTATGTGTTTCAAATAGCTGGCGAACCTAGTACGTCAAATTTGATAACACCACAATAAATGTTTCTCATAGTTTGCGTTCATACTGCTATACATAGACTTTAATGCGAATGTATTATCACAAAACACGTTGACACAACTTCTGGATTTCTGCAAGACTTTATACTAATACGCATCCTAGGCCTGCACAGGTCGCAGTTACAACTTGAGTTTTGTACCGAATGTGATAGGAATTTGGCCGGATCGTGAATTGTGCGCGTCAATTCTTAATAACTCATATGCGACGAACCGAGCTCACATCATCGCTAGATCAAAATAGAATTATAAGAATGTAGAAATGTATTGACCCCGTCAACAACATTTTTTAGCTGCTTATTTACCCATTTGTTACGAATCTGTGATACATCTTTATCTGCTATAAAAATCAACTATTTTCATTTGTGATACTGGTTCTTACATTGACAAACTGCAATTTTTCGTACCTCTGCTCTATACGAACTATTTAGAAAACCTATGTAACTTCCTTTTTATTATCCAAGAAAAATCACCGTTTCACTGGCTCATCTCTAACAAAGTGGGTGTTCAGTCTACAGCGCTCTGAGACCCTTCCCGATGAGCGTCCGCTAAACAGAAAGTGCTAACTACTTTTTATTGCAAATAGAGACATCTTTATTTAAAAAAAAAAAAAAAAACATGATTAACTTCGGTCCAAGTTTTGTTGTGTAACAGTAATGATAGTTTTCATGCAAAAAGATTTTTTTAGAAATATTATTAAACTCTGTCATTATTGTAGGCGATTGAAATTTTCCCGCCAACAACGACCTTCCAGTAGTTTCGATTTACTGTTTGCAGCTCTCATTCTGCTGAGAAGTGCCGAAGTTTAGGGTGCATTATCTGCGCCAAGTCTGATATCGAATTTTCGCAGTCCATTTGTGTGCGGTGCCTGCCTTTTGTGCCAGGAGAAATGGTCGACTACAGCAAGTGGAAAAAGATTGAGGTAAGCCGTTAATATTAGACCCACATGACATACTTCGTAACTCCGAGATAGCAGTACTGTCTATGAATAGTAATATTTAGGTACTAGGATAGCCAGCTGCACTGTTTCCGGCAACTGCGCGCAAGAAGTGTCGCTTATAATGAACTCTTTGCTATTATTCTGATATCTGAAGTATTATTAAAGGTTTTTTTTATCGAAGTTGTAGAACTGAAAATAACTACATGTATAACTACTTGCGGGCGTAGCGCTGATATCAATTCAGGAAAAGCAGTTTTGAGTACACGCGATTCGGAGCTTTTCAGTGTTTTCGTATTACATTTCTGTATAATTCTTGAACTTTACCATTTTATTACTGGGGTTATGAATGCTGTTGACAACGCTTTCCTGAACGGTCGGGTGCGGGGTTCCGACATCAAGAGTGTTAAGACTACTCTATATATAGAACGTTCTCGATAATACCGGTTAAGTCTACAGGCCAGTCAGTAAAATTAAGCACTTAATTTCGACTCGAAGTTTTAAGGTTTTTTTAATATCTGGGTATGGTGTTCCCTCTGCGACTACAAATAACATTTATTTGCATTATGTGCAAACATTTTTCGCGAAAGTTTTATGAAAGCATCATTTTTAAGTGGCATCTAGTGTTATTGTAGCATTTGAATGCCAAGTAAGTAGCTTTGTGTGAAGTAGTGTACTGTAGTGGCGCAATATTAGAGACATAAGGGAACGTCTCTTCAATGTCTGCTTAAGCCTATGAGATACGACTAAGGCCGAAATGAGGTCTAATTGGTTTCTTCTACCTTAAAGGTGTGAATGACGTAAGCGCAAGCCCACCTACTTCTAACAATTATTGCTATTACATGTTTAATGCACCACAGCAGGATTTTGTGCTATGGCTTTATTTCGCGTGCACTGACACTAGTGTTTTGTTTAGTCACTATGTACAGTGATACAGCAGACAGCTTTTAAGAAAACTACGCATCGAGCTTCATTTCTTAATATTAAGGTTTTCATAATAATAATAATAAGTGTCGTTTTGCTGTTAAAAGTTAATAAATAATAAAATAAAAAGGTATCGTATGAGGGTTTCAATTAATTAAATGGGATATAATATGACCTGACATTGTTTGTAACTCTGTAAAATTGCTCGGTGGCGAGAGCGATCAGCGAATCGACCTGTCGGTATTATCATGGTGAATGCTTCACCGAAAATTCCTTTTTTAAAACACAGTTAAGCGCCCATCAAACATCGATGAAAATTTTAATCTATGTAAATCTAATCCGATCATAACCTTTTGGGAGCTCCATAGAGTATCCTGTATCAATTAGGAACTTGATTTTACATTCAAGGACATTTTTACAAGGACAGTCAGAACGTTACCTGAAAGAAAGCAAGGCAACGAAAAAAAGCTTTCAATTTTAGTTGGCTACAGTGTTTAAATTTTAAGCTAATCTATGAGGTTAGGTGTCTAGCATTTGAACAGATTTACTCAACTTTGCTTATTCGTTGTATTTTACGTAGTTTTTTTATTATAGGTGCTACTATTAGTTTAACATTAGGTTGTAGGTTGTTAACTGAAAAATGATGTTCTTCGCTCTCTTCGCTCATGTTTCTTTTCATAGCTTTTAATTTGGTTAGCTGATAGGAAACTCTCCTTTATAAAAACCTTCCAATAAGATTGGTATGTAACCAAAAAAGCGCACTCGACTGGGCAAATTCGATCAAAAGGCGGGTTGAAAGAGAACTGTTGGGTAGAGAAATTGACATAGATTCTTTGTAGGCAAAACAAACTTATTAGTTGCTCTTACAGCATTTTGAAATCGGCAAAAGAGGTCAAGGTTCACTCTCATTATGTCTTGTAAAACTGAGAAATGAGAAAGAGGTTTTCAATTGCATATGACATTTGCCCACCAGCAAATTGAGAATTTCCCCTGCGTCACTGCTTGGATTATGTTAACTAACCCATGAGTTCCATGGATTAGTTAACTAAACATCCTACGATGATGTACTTTGCAGGTATCAGATGACGAAGACGAGACTCATCCGAACATCGACACTCCTTCACTCTTTAAGTGGCGCCATGAAGCTAGAGTCGAACGTGAAGCTGACTTCAAAAAACGAAAACAAGATTGTTTGGAGCGGCTAAAACGAGCTGAAAAAGAATTAAATGAGGCGAAGAAAGCGTGCGAAGGACTCAGCGGTACGAAGTCGTCACTGGGTTTAATATGCTGTTTATATTTTTCAACACAAAGTATAAATTTAGTATTATAATTAATATCAAGCCATTGACTTCAATTCTTTATTGGCTTTTTTCATTTCTCATTGTTAGTTATATCGCATCAAGCACAAAACTGTGTATTATAAGGACATAATAAAGAATTCAGAAATCAGAGTATTTTTTGAGAAGTTAAAGAAATTAATCACTCGTGGAAACGAATGGTTATTATAACATGTTTCTGACTGATCGTGTAATCGTTCTCGTGCGCCGCATTCTTTCAGGTAAAGAATTGGATGCAGCAAAAAAGGCTATGTTAAAGGTCTCTAAAAAACACAAAGAGTGCTTAGAAGATAAGACGAAGATAGAAAAGGAAGAGAGGGTGAGTAGAGTTTTTATCCAATACTTGGCTATGAAAAAGGTGTTTTAGCGTATCCAATTGCTATTTTAAATGCCTTTATACCTAATTCGATAACGCTTCGCGCTATCCTTTCTTAATATTCGATGCTAGATTGCAAATCGTGGTTCAGCATATAGTATTGAATTTTATTCGTTGAAATGCATTTTATTAGTTTGATAGAACCAGGTATTATTTTTGAATAACATCAGTGCGCTAGACTTAATATTGTAATTGCTTTTGCCATGTAATTTGCAGCTTCAACCGCTAAATGTTGACTCGCTTTCAAAGGACGGCTTCCAACGCACTTACTTAAACAAGCCTAAACCAAAGGACAACTCAATCGATAACCTGCCTGAAGAGGAAAAAGAACGTCTTCAGAGGGAGTTCATAAATGAACACGAAAAGGAGATCAAACAGTTTGGAATGCTCAGCAAATTTGATGACTCGCGACGATTTCTCCAAGAGAAGCCGCACTTGGTCTGCGATTGGTCGAATAATTATTTAATTATTTGGTATGCGTGATTTGATGATTCACTGGACACGTTTTGGTTTTGTATTATTCTTTTACATTTCTTTTTGAAAAATCCGCGTGAAGTTTCGTGTTATAGGGAACTGTAGTGCTCTCAACAAAAAATCTACGGTATATAAAATGCAACTTTTTTAAAATGTCGATTTTTATTGTTAATTTGTCAACAAGTATCAAATAAGTCAATGAGTTCATTAGTTTGTATTAGCTGAAGTAAGTCTCTAACGGAATAACATTTGTTGGTTGGAAAAAAATGTATTGTTCCGCTGATGAATGTTGAAGAAAGATAGACGTCCTTAGACCTGCACTGAACCCGAAAATAGATCAAATTCATTTTTTGACGACAACGGCTTTGATCGTTTCTGGCATACCATTAATAATAAGCGATTAGTTACCAAAACTGTACGTTCTTAAGCCTTTTTAAGCCTACATAAATAAAACATGATCTGTTTTGTGTTCTACAACAAAAACATGCACCGATCTGAAAACCGTACTGGCCTTCATTTTTGTTTTAGGTGTCTTAATCTGGAAATGGAAGGAAAGAGCCAACTCTCTCAACACGTAGCCCATCAGTCTACTTGTCTGAATTATATTCTCGAACTCGGACGACAACTTGAAGTTGATCCGCGAAACTGTGTTAGCTCGTTTTTTAACCGTATCCAAAATGCGGACAAGGTAACGAGTTTTTACTGCTTTTAGAAAATGTAATGACCGAATTGTCTTAAAAATTATGAATGATGGCGCCCAAGAAAGAGCTTATTTCTGAGAGTTTGATCGCAACTGTTTAAATTCGACACTATACAAGGAGTTCAGCGCTAAGGTAGCACACGTGATAAATATTGGCGGTCTGCTGTTTTCGTTCTATGCTAATAAGACTTGCTTTTTCTGATTTCAAAATTAGGTTTATAAGGACATGTTTGAGGACGAACTGAAGGCGCTCAATGGGCGAATTAAGAAACGAGCACAAGAGAAGCTCGAAATTGCTGTGCGTGAAGCCGAAGAGGAAGAGAGGGAACAGCGAATGGGTCCTGGTGGCCTTGATCCCGTTGAGGTCTATCAGACGCTTCCTGAAGCAATGCAAAAGTGCTTCGATACCCGCGACCTGGAAATGCTGAAAGAGGTCATTTCGAAGTTGGACACCGCTGAAGCCAAGTAAGTACATCAGGTAACTGTGTGGTGAATAACGGAAATATAAAATGGAGTAGTCTATTTTTAGGTTTAAGCTACTGTTAGGAAAGGAAATAACTGAAGATTACATTATTTTTTGGTGCCTCTTATACCTGCCATACTTTTATTCTTGCCATATAGTTATTATTTAATGAGCTCACTCCCTTACGAGAAGCCAAAATTTAATAATGAGCTCACTCCCTTACGAGGAGTAAAAAATTACGATGCCAGAGTTCGCACGACAGTATTTTGCATAGATCTTAACAACTAGATCAAGTTAAGTGTAGAAGTCTGTCGATAGAAGAGGTCTGTCGAGATATACAGAATAATTTTGGATGAAAGAGGTTCCACTTCTATCGTGAAATATCTAAAATATATTGATCGCTACTGGTGCATCACTAAGTTCGAAAACAAGACGACGGACCGATAACATCAAAGCTTTTTTGCTATTATAATTTACCAGATTCTGTTTTTATTACATGTTAGCTATTTTGCTTTATGCTAGAATAGTTTATACTGGTTATTATGGGAATATAATACACATTTTTATTGCATTGTGAATATGCTGTATGTGGTAGTCTTTTGCCTAAATCAAGTCTTGTTGCCAGTTCATCTATAGGATTGCTTTTTCTTTTTAAGCGAGTTGTATTCCATAAATTCTGATGTATTCGTAAAAATTGTAAAATATGTATTCGCTGGATCTGAATGCGAAAAAGTGAAGATGGGTGGTAGACTTTTTTAAAAAAAATCCTCGCCATTTGGAATAATTGATTCGTAGTAGGCCTTCGACGTTTGCGGGACTAATGTTGTTAAAAAAAAAAGCAAATCTACAGTTGTATAATTTGAAATGTTTCTATTTTAACGAAACCAGCTCGAAGAACAGTACATGACTTTGTTTATACATTGCTTACCTCAGTGAAGTAGACTTGGATTAAGATACTGCTAAAACTTCAAAAACACAATGTAGTGTGACCTCGGACAATGCGTCTTTTTTGTTCTACAACTATATGTACAATAGCATTGTAAAAATACTGAAGACTTTTGCTGCTTGAGCGAATCAGTGGAACTACAGTAATAACAAATACAATAATTAACGATAGTTGACTCGCAATTCCTTAAACAGATTTCATATTGACCAACAGTATTGGATTATCGATTCATTTTGCTATCCATTGAAGCAACTTAACAGCACATAATAGTAATAGATAAACAGAAATAGATAGATGGGTATATTGAACTTAGTCAAAAAAACGGTAAAAACAAAAACGTGGGTGTGTGCAGTATATATAGTTATCAACAACAGATGAGCGATTATTTTTCTGTATTGGAATCCGTCACCTTCCGTTTACGATACGTATTTAATACGATTAACAACGGAGCAACAAAAGGACAAGTTCCTTGTTGTTCACATTTTTATCACCAGGCGTTGCGTAAGTTAGTGTCAGGAGCATCTCTTGGCTGATCATGCGAAGTTGCTCGTCTACTCAGTGAATTCTCGCGGACGACTAGCACTTGGCAATTATATGACACCGAATATTCGACGAAGGTATCGTTAGCAAATACGATTGATCTGTTAGCGACCTGCTTGTGTCGTAGCTTGCACAACAAACACTGTGCTCTTACGGCAAGAAAAAGCGTAGAACGTGGGCCGCAGCAAGCTTAGCTCACTCTAGTTAACCGTGTGAAAAAAAAATGAAAGTCTTCTTGTAACAAATACTTGCATTGGATCAGTCATCAGTCAAGTCAGACGATTTTTTCATTTTTTCGACTGGCGGCCGGCTACGGGCGCGAAGTTTTTTCACAAAAGTAACCTCGTTGTAGGTTCTTAACTCTGAGAACGAGCCAAAACATAGAAAATTAGACAAAATCGCCCTGGTTGATTTTTCGTTGTTGTGAATCGGTAGCGCGGTAGTGGACTTGCGGTAAGTAGAGAGAAAGTAAAGGTCGATCTCTTTGTGTCTAATTACTGGTCATTTAAAAGATTTAACTGTTCACGCAATATGAGTCCGATAGTAATGCTAGCCAGTGATGGATACCTATTGCTCATTCAATGATTTAACCGTATGCGTCACTTATTTTTATAGATGAAACGTTATGCACGGACATGCTGTTTAAATTGCTGCTATCCGTGAGTGATGTGTATGAAAGCGACTGAGTACTTCCGAGAACAATTAAGGGCTTATCTCGAAAAGCGAAGAGCAGGACGAAAGTGTTCGTTCTAAGACGTAACTGCCTTCAATACCATGATTCAAGACATCGCATACTTTTTCTAAAAGCTTACGTTAAGCATAAAACTACAAGCGTCAACGGGGCTAGTTTTGGTTCTGTCATATGTAGTGTGGAAATCCAGACGCATTACTGTGTATATCGTTTCATGTACATGCTGACATAATGTTTGTTTTCTTTGTTCATTTGTCTTAAGACAGTGTTTTAGATTCATGATCTAAATCAAGTGGCCGCATTGGTTTATTGGCACGCCAGTGAAGACTGCGCAAATATCTTGTGCATTTCCTGAATGGTTCGGTTGTTCAAAATGTCTGAATACATCTATAATATTTGACCCATGATTACTGAAACATTTGGATCAAAAACAAAAATACGACAGCTCATCTGTGTATGGCACTGTAAATAGTTTACTACCGCAGCAAACGTGTACCTATTTATTCATTGTGTTGCTCAACCAAAACAGTGACAATGACGATAATTAACTATCGTTGACTTGTCCGCAGTGTTTTACGGTATTTGTTTACTATATTTATCAAATATTTCCGTTAGGTTTACTGTTCTTGTGTTCGTACGGCTCTATCGTTCTTCCGCTATTCGTACAGTTGCTCGTCATGGTGTCGTTTTTTTATCCCGAATAAGCTGTGCCACATTTTCTACAATATTTACGCATGTGATCCAGCTACCGGTATCGGCTGCAATAGCAGACAAAAGTTTCGTGAAGCGTGAGGCGAAAGATGACACATGCACATAAATTCGTATGGGCGCACAGTTATCTGCATTGCGTTTTATCAACCAGTACCACACGTATTTCGGTGTGGTTACGACATATAGGTGTATAGAATGTTGCTTCTGCGATGTACTTACCACAATACATTCACACTAGTATTTGTATATCTATATAATTTTGCCTTTACGTATGGCCGTTACTGTCATGGTTATTTTAATTACACAGATTCGTAGCTCCTTATTAAAGCTGAGATTATTTGGAAAAAGTGTTTAATGATACAGTGGATATTGTAATCGTGGAAGGCTCTCTCGTCATTTGTACATACGCTAGTGCTGATGACGGCAGTCGTCTCCTTCAGTGTTTTATCCTGTTTTCTCTACGGCAGCGGTGCCCTTCGTTCCACGTGTTCCTGTTGTCATTTCATGCCTGCTTCGATATGCTTGTGTAAACCATCTTGTTGTTGTTGCTGCTGCTGTTGTCGTACGCGGTTTATTGTGTGCGTGTTTGTTCGCAATGAAGGTTCACACGCTTGACAAGAAACACCGCATTACGATCGCGATGAATCCACTGCTGGTTGATCTGTTGGACTGATATGGGCCAAGCCAAATGCCAAGTGAGGTTAATAAACCCACCCAATGAGCAAATGCTCTAGCCTGCCTGCTTGACAGCCAGCAGCGAAGCAAACGCGACCGGAAGGGGGATTTTTTTTAGATTAGAAACGCAAAAACTGGAAACTAGTGAACAAGCTGAGCTTTTAAGGCAAACGAATATATATACTAATTACAAAAAACTAAAACACAACGTCGCAGGCCAATAGCAATGTGAAATATAAACGGTAATTTAAAGAGCGTTTCCTAAATAGAATCAAAAAATCCTGGTCGCTCGTTAACTATTTTCTTTATTTAGCAATATATAATATTTAGCTTATATAGCCTTATTTAGCTACGTTGTGCTGCATATTTTTCAGTGTGTTTTAAATGATTCTGTAAATGTTTGGCTGCAGTTGATTACACCTATTTGATATGCAGTATCCGTCGAGAAAAAAATCATCCTAATTCTAGTTCTAATCTTCGAAATAACCTAACACTTTGCGATTCTATAGAGTAACACTGTTAAAGTAAAAAAAAAAAAAAAACAAAGAATAAATACATACATAGTTTGAAACAGCAAAGAGATCGGTCCTGTTATTTTGCTGATTGTTTAAAAGTAAATAAGATTTGGAAATAAGAACTGGAAAGCAACAGGGTAGAGGTATTCATCTTCCAGTGCAGACAGTTTGTCGCCGTGTCGTTAATGGCTATCGCTATTTGGAGATGACGTGTGTACTATTATACATCTACGTATGTACCTAATACGTAATATCTAATTCGTATACATACTATGATCATCCCAATCAGTCAATTGTCGAAGCACATAGTAGCTATCGCGGCACTGCCGTTATGGGTAAACATCTCTAGACACGGCCAAGACTGCCTAACAGCAAAAATGGATAACAACAAATATGACCGGCATCAGTAGAAATAATTACTGGCCATGTATGTTTTCACCATTAAGACGACTTCGTTAAGGAGTCAAGAGGAAGGCTTGGAAGAGCCAAGAGGCTGTGATTTCTTCGGTTATAAATATGCGATACTACCCTTGAGCGGATACGTTACAATAACATGCAGCAGCCGAATGCCATCGTCATTCATTATGAGGGAAACATGCATGCACCGATATGTCATACTGATTAATAGTAACGTTAAAGGACTGAAAGGAACCAGTAGGAAAAAATGCAAGGCGAGCATTGGAAAAAATTGCACTCAGGAGGTCGTCGAAACGAAAGCTTTTAACCATGTGTGTGCTTGCGGTAGTGGTGGGATCTCGTCACATCTACCAATGCGTATCGATTCTACGAATGTAAATTTCATTAGCCTTGTTTTAGAAAAGTTTTGTTAATGTAGCAGCCAGTTAATGATATCTCATGCTGCATACAGTTAAATGCTGTTAACGTACATCAAGAATAAACAAGCAGTTTTTTGGTTAATTCGGCATAGACACACTCATCGCGTGCCCTTCATCAACAGAACAATGGGCGAAGTCGTTCGCCAATCTTGCAACTGTGTAGGATCACGTTTTAATGGCATCCTGCTCTCCGTCGGCTATAAATGTAAATCAGAATTTTGTCCCAACTTTTCTTTTATTAGATTTGTCTCTGAACTTTTGCTTCATTTTTACTATTTACCGAAAACATTCGTTGTATCCATTTACAACGCAATGGTTTTTACGGCTGTTTGAATCTTCGCAATGTTAATCTTTTCCATAACCCCGTATATTCATACGACCCTAATATTCGATCGTTACTACTACGTTGAGTATATGAGAAAAATGGCCCGTGCTGTGTACGTAACATTGTGTACTTCATTGTACATCATTGAATAAAAACCATAGGCAGATGCTATCTTGAGCAAACCCCCTTGCAATGACTACTAAGGCGCACATACGTTTTCTTAAATAAATTTTAAGTATCAAATGCCAAACATTGCATGGAAATGCTGCTATTGAAGTCGACGGGTAAATATTACCAGTGGCGAATGTGTAGAATCTCGTCGTGTCTTTCACGACATCTTGTAGCATATACCTTCTTATACCTTACGAAATTAAGAATCTCAAGGATTTTCATCCGCGAATCTGCGTGCTTCATCACGTCGTAGCCAATTCACCTCAATGAGTTAAAGGCACAGCAGCAGCAACGAAGAACGAACGTCTACTATCAGTACAATCATCATTCCGGGACGCCGCTATCTCCGTGCTTCTACTGCAGTGTTTGGTGCTTCTGGTGTTATTACACTGCTCCAAACTCAAATTATATCGCATAGCCTTCTGTGTTGATAGTGATACTATTGCCAAGTTTGTTTTTGTCGTGCTTTCTATCGCTCCAGCATTTGTTGCCCTTGATTTTATGAAGAGATGTTGTTACTCTTGTTTGACGGAACATAAATTGTATTAAAGCAATAAAAGCCTGCAGTAGTAAAACGCGCTGTTGAGAGCGATAAGCCTCCGTCGTAGCAGCAGCAAAACCAGCAGCAATGGCACCGAGACGGTTACGCAACGTTCGTTTCCCCCTGTAACACGAGGATGACAACGACGATGACAACAACAACAGATGTATCTGAAACAGCACTGCGAAGAACAAGCAGAAGATGCGATTAAAGACAGAAATGAATATCAAGTGCTCGAGCTAAAATACATCGTCGCTAGTAGAGATTGGTATCGCTGGTTAGTCCTTGCGTCGGCGACAGTGGCAGTGGCAGTGATGGACTTGGTTGGTTTTCCATTTTTCGAGTCCCCTACTACGGAATAAGAGAATAAAAATAGAAAAGCTCACTAATGGCAACGCGACACTGGTGTAGTTTTCCTGTTACCGGCTTTCATGCTTCTACAACAGCTCTTTAGCCCAATGTGTCCATGTTGGAGGGCAGATGTCGCCAATTAGTCAATTCGTTTTTGGCTTTTGCTATATGTGTCATGGCGATAAAAAAATGATCTGCTTACAGATACTTTAGGAAACCACATAACCGGGATTAAGACGCACTCGATGGGCGAGGTCTTAGTATTTGTGATTATGGTTTGACTTTCAGGTACCACATGGAACGCTGCATTGCTTCTGGTCTTTGGGTAGCTGATGCTTCAAGCGTTAAGGACGATGACGATGAGGCAGGCGATTGTGCCAAGGGCGATCTAAAGGAATCTGCCCCGAAAAAAGGCAAGGAATCAAAAAACGAAGCCACTGGACAAGCTTCTTCATCAAAGGACGGAGCGAAAGGCGAAACAGAAGTAGCAAAATCGTCTAATGAAGGAACGGCCGCAGCATCAACTAACTGAATCATTTTCAGCTATCGATTCAGCTGTAGTCGATAAAAGATGATCGAATCAATGGTAATGCACTTCCATATAGAGGCATGTAAGTGCACCTAGGTATTCCGGGGCACTATCTCTTCTCCCCCGTATTGGTTGGTTATACATATACCCTCGAGCAATTATTAGATTTTCTGCTCTAAGTAATTCGAAGAACCAATGTACTACGGGAAGCTTACAGGAAGGGTCATTTAGGAAATGCGAATGTACGAGTAGAATATATAGTAACAACGGAAAAACTATATGTCGGTTTAATGGACAAAATGGTTGAGTACGATGCTACTTCCAATTAATTTACTTAAACTGCTGGCAATAATAAAGCGACACGTGCGAATAGATTCAGGCCCATGGTATTCTTAGTTATCCTTTTGCACGATTTAGTCAACGATGGCACAAGAAGTTATGGGACGGGAAGGCAGTACTGTAAGACGAGTCGAAGAGGATATTGTTGGCTCCACAAAAATAACATCTTCAATATACATATATATATATATATATATATACAAACAAATACGAAATATATTGTGCTGCATGTATTGCGGCCAGGTATATATTTTTGTGGGGAGGGTAAAGTTTGTGAGCTTGTCCGTGACTGCAATGAATAGCGTCCCTAAATTTTATTTTATTAATATTTATATATTCATTGTATTGTGACATGTCTACGGGTACACTTTTAAAGATGACAATACACATGATCTTCCAACATGCGGCGTCTTACGTCACAAAACGTCAGCTGGGTGCAGAGAAAAAGTTGTAATGTTTTCGTCAGAATTAAAGATGATGAGAGCCGTTGCGGATGCGCTGACAATGCATTGCCTACTAGCCGTCCTATTCTCGATAATTAAAAAGGTAGGAACAACGGGGTCATTATCTAAAATCAACATGTGAAATACACGGGAAGTACCAATAACCATGGCAGAATATTCGGAAATTTTGATAGTTTCAATACTATTACTGTCTATTTCTAACAGCTAAAATTAAGAGTAAGTTAGTCGAAGTACTACTACTCAAGATTACTGTGGATACGGGAAAAAAAAGAAAACAAAGAAAACTATAGTTGTGCCTAGCTGAATGGGAACAGGAACGCAGTCACATGACAGCTGCTGTATAGATACATTTGTGGAACTAAACGCGAAACGCGGGTCAAGAGATTACATTAGATGAACGAAAAGGAGCTTAGCGGTAGTGTTAGGTAATGCAGAATTCAGAAGCGGTTGCTACAGTAGTGAAAGGTGTGTTGAGATGGGCTGCAATGTTAGTTCCTAGAAGGACAAAAAAGATTGCATCGATTCGATAATAATGTCAAATTATGTGAAAAAATGTTAAAAAAAAAAAACTTAACGAAACACAACATGAAGACACATAGATAGATAGATAAGAGTGCGCTAAGGTCAACTGACGTAACCTGAGAAAAAAAAACTGCTGTTGTATACACAATTTGTAAAAATAATACAAATAAATTAGTGAATAAATTAGTATATACATACTATCCCTGCATAACGGCAAGGCACTCGTTTCTTCATGTTGGAACGGAAAAGTAACATGCTTTGATAGAACGCTGTGAACGCAAGGAAGGATTTAAAAAGTTATTTAGCTATTCGATGAGTAACTGCAAATTCTAAACGTAGAAGACAGTTTCTTTGGTGAATTCGCCATGATTCGAAATAAATTTGTATCGTTCCATTCGCGATAATCATACAATAGAGCTACAATTTCGATTATTACACCAGTATGGAACGTAAGCAAGGGTTTACGTGTCTGAGAAATACAACTACTTATTTCCCTATACTAGACTACTAGTATTTCTTGGAAGGCTACCGCAATATTAGATTAACGTTAATCTATTAGGATCTTTTATAGCATTGTAGGGAACTGCTATGGCTTTGAAGAAATCTGAGTTTTTAGTTCCCTGCTGCTTCGTTAGCTGCACATGAATATTATATGAATGTGATCTGGTTAGGGACTGCTCTGGCTTTTTACATTGTTTTAGCTGTCACTGATTTCTATAAATTCTGTCAAAGCTGCTTTAATAACTGGAGGTCGAAAGTTTCTTCTGTCTGGAAAACTTCGACTTGCGACGAAAACCTTGCGATAGGTTTTTAAACTAATATTTAGTCAATTTCTAGGAAATATGCTAAAAGCAATCGGCTTATCTTTTATGCAATGAACATTGTCATTGTCATGGCTAAATACCGAGGCTACACTTGCCGATGTTTAACTATCCAATATGTCTTACGTCAGTTTACTATTTCTGTTTTCAACTGAAGGTATAATACTTAAGGATGTTAAATAAAAATACATGATTTTGCAGTTACATTCAAGATCGTGTGCGGTTACATTCAAGATAAGCCGCTATAAACACTTATCAGAATAAAGGACAAGCCGTACGATATTGTCCATAACACCATTTACTTCCACAACAACAAGTCTCTTCAGACGCGTTTTGGTTGAAATAGGGTTTTTTACTCGTAATATATTTTTTAGCATAAATGAAATATCTAATTGGAAGAATCAAATTGGACTACTACGCACAACAGTTTTGCTGTCAATATTTGTTTTCAAAGGAATTTACCCACTGCGATCTGAATGCCCGTGAACGTGTCAGTGCGTAATAGTAACAGCATTATAAACGTGTAGTACGAAATTCCAGGATATACGTAGGTTCGCTGATCTTCACATAATTTATCGAGTTGAGTTGATGTCCGTTGTGCCATTGCGACTTAGACGATCATTATCATCGACATCATGACAATGATCATCATGCTAAATAGTTCCCAAGCCGGCTACCTGGCGGACGAGATATTGAAGCATGCATGCGCAACTGTTATGTACCATCGACTGTCACCGTCACCTAGTATATTGCAATATCGTGAGCATTGATGGGCGCGCTTCCGCCATCCGCATGTCTGGTTTTGGGTCCGTTTGGTTCTTATTCGTTTTCTTCAATGCTAAATGCTTCCGCGACAACTCTCTAGGATGAAAATACGAGGATAATTTATTGTTCGGTTACTACTGGCTATAGCTATTGAAAAGTCGCCGACAATCGGTGATTCGCTGAACACTGAACCGAAATTAGCAGTGGATGAATTAACGAATAGACTGAAGCAGTCAGGACCAAGGAAAACGCATTTAGCAAAATCAATATTAGCAATGCTTGTTTATTAGTTGGCACTTGACGTTGACTGGCATCGCCCCTCTAAAACCTGCTACAGATAAATTTTTGTAATAACTAAATTATATCAGTGCTATTTCAGCGCCCTTGTGTTACTGACAACCGTTGCCATATATAGGGTAAACTAACGTTTTTTTCTGAGGCACATTCTTGTCTTAAGTGGTAAACTTGATTCTTCTTCGGTTTCTTACCTATACTGAACCCGTCACTGATTCTGCAACCGTGAGTTTGTTTTCAGTGCCCGATCCAGCCGCAAACTGCGTGGACTTTTGTTCTTAGTTAAACGAAGACATCGATGACCAACCAGCCGAAGTCAAGCGAAGCAAAGCTAATGAGAACAAAGATAGCATGTAGTAGTACCCCTTTGCTCGCTTATTTTCCTGCTACGGCAGCCTATACATCCGTGGCCTCTTGAGAACTTGCCACAACCATCACTATAGCTATCACTTTTGCTTTTTTGCTTCTACAGTCGAAAACCTGGGCAGGACCGGCCGCTAACCAGCAAGCAACTATCCTATGCAATCCTACCTGGTTGATTGGCGTCCTTCTGCTATCATTGTATCACTATCAATAAACCCAGACACACACATAGACACGCACTTTCCGCGCGCAATCAGAGTAATCACGGACCAGCGGAGCGAGATTACTATTACAAGCGGTAGTAGCAGCCTGCATAGGCGAGGAAGACCCAGACCCGGTTTATACAATACGAAAGTCAACAAAGAAATAGAGAAAACGCACGCATACTTAGTCAGACAACAAACTGTTATCATTTATTTGATTATATCGTTTTTTCACTCTCCTCTCTTGTTTTTTTATTTATTATTACCGTTATCGTTTTGCTCTGCATTTTTTAATTCTTGCTTCAATTTTTTGTATTTTACTCGGCTGATGACCCCTCAAATAGCTAGTCAGCTGGCTTCCATTTCAATATATTGGTTTATTTCCCATTTTTCCGTATCGCACGTCTATCGTCATAGAAAATCGCGGCGGTGGCAGTGACAATTTTCTGCTGTTGTCATGTTTGTTTCAATCGGATCGGTGTAGCCAAATACTTGTTGCCATTCATCCGTTCGAGACACGCACATAGTGCGACAGATACCACCAACAGCCAACGGTGGGCTACGACGATGTCCGCAGCAGATACACAGTTGAGTTGGTCATCATTGACCACCGCGATCACTAGCGCTAAGACTGCTTATTGTTGCTGGCTAGTTTTTATTATAAGATGTTCTTTTTTCAGACTGTTCAATCTTTTCACATCGTAATCATGATTCTTGTATTCGTATTTCCTCTAGTCATCATCATCAGCGTCTCTGTACAGTGGATCACTACAGGCAACGGCGATGCCGCCTCGGCACGGCCGCGTCCGTCTATTTACAAAAAAAAAGTGTGTAAACCTGTATGCCAATGTGTGTATATTTGTTTCATCACGAGGCTACATTTGTCCGTATGTATAGTATGTGTTTGTCTGTTCTTGTTGTTGTGGGCGTATCTGTGTGTCTGTGTGTATGACCATCAGGGTACTTTACCGTCAATGGTTCAATCACCGCTGCTATCTTGTGATCATCATAATAGATCTGTTCTGCCGCGAATCTTTTTCGACATCTGCGTTTTCCCTATGCTCCCACTTTTGTTTCGCCATATGTCACCCCGTTCACTATACCCCTTTTCGTACTGATCAATTCAATGAACATACAAATTTAACTTTTTATTTTTTAATTTAATTTAAAATTTAACTTTGCTACGTATTGGTACCACATGCATGCATGCATGCATGTATGGGATAAAGCATATTTTTTTAGTTTTAAAACGCTGCCTCTTCAATTCACAGAATCAAATTTACCTCGCGTCTCTCTATTTTCCCTCTATCTCTAACCTCTATTTTCGTTACTTCTAGATCCGTCGTCTAAAGTCCAAAACACGTCTAAAAGTCACCCCTATATGTGTACCTTCCAACTACATTTGTAAATTTCCCTCATATTTTGCATCCTTCTGCCAGCTTCGGCTACCTTTTATTGTTATATGCACCTCGTTACTCTTTTTTTGTATCATACGTTTTGAGTGGCTTTAGTTCCGTTATACTATGTACAATAAGTTGGAAAAATAGCGCGACGGTTATTATGCGTCGAAGAATCGTATTTGCAATTAATACGGTATATGCCATTTGTCTTGCGATGTCGACCTATTGTCGACAATTGAGTTGATTCATTTACACAATTAAATTTTGTGAGTTATAGCCATTTTCTCTAGCGTTCCTTGTTAATTAGATTACTCGTCTTCTTATATGAAGTACTATGAACAAGAAAATTGGCGCTATCGTAGGGGTTGCACAAACGAGACATGCGTTCTTTCGAAGTGCGTTGCGACGCCAACCGGTAGCGTCTTAATAGCATTTATTAATGTATTAACCTTATGGGGGCAATTCAAGAACATTTCGACGGGATGATTCAGAAGTGGGCAATGCAGGAGGGGAGCAAGGGGATGAGGTGGAATTCATAGTTGTCAACCACGTGGAAAATCGGACTGATAGAAACTATTCCTCATCTTTATGTCTAGGCTACCATCATCAACGCGGTTTATAGTTATCGTATCTTTCTCATTGTTACTGTGCGATGTCTCATAGGGATATGAGGACGTTGCGAGAAAGTGTTCAAAATATTAGTGGTGCATTGTAGTTGTGAGGTTACCATTATATATTGTTGCTGGAAGTTTTTGGTCTTTGTAGAGATTCTCATTTTCGTTTATATTCTTAATTAGATATCTGTTTCGTATCAACTGTATAAATATCATATAGAAGGAAAAGCTGTGTGTGGAGGCAAAATCTCAATTGTGGTAAGGGGTTTCACTCTGCTACCTGCTACCCTTTTCCAATGTGTACATTTGTTTGTATCTCTTTCCATGTCATTTCGAAATATTGAATGGGTAACTTCTCTTTTGTTACCGTAATATAGAGAAAGTTCACAAACGGTGTGATTGCAGCAGTTACAGACTGATATCGTATTGAATGCTTTATTCAATAATTGTAATGAATGTTTGTTGTTGGTTGTTGTCGTCTTGGCAATAGTAAATGAATGTGTGAGCTTGGAATCTTTGTCTATGGGGATTTGTCAGTGGTCGATTATTTATAATTCTTTCGTGTACGTTCTTTCTATAATTATCATCAGTATCATCATCAGTATTATAGTAAAAACTAGGTCGAAAGTGCTCGAAAGTCTCACTGTGCTATTTACATAAAAGGTATCATTACGTCTGTCCACTTTTTGGTGGCATCGAGGAAGTTATCCGCCTCAGATGAACATCAGAATCACCTCGTCCTATACGCAGTTGTTCGGTTTACTAGTAACCCCTCGAGACGATCGACTTTGGAAGCAGCGTTGACCCAGCTGGAGCTAATCGGTTCACGTCGAACCATTAAAAGTCACTTCCAGCATCTCTCCTTTCTTTCAGCTGGCCAAACCACAGAAAACCCTTAAGGAACTGTTTACCTCATAGAAACAAAAATAACGACATTTTTACATTCTATCGAGTGCGCTCGTTAGTTTAGAACGCCCGAAATGTTTCTCAAAGTGCTCCAAGATCGAACGTCGCGGGCGGGTGAAGTCAATGGTGACTCGAATCGAAAATATGCGCGCTTGAGGAAACCCAGAAATGCGCACATTGAACTTCTTGTAAGTTCAATGTGCGCATTTCTTCATTTTTTCTTCAGCTGGCTGAGTCAAGTGACAGACTTAAGTACATACAGGAAGGTCCCAATTATCTGTTTTGTTTCTTTGTCTAAATCTCTTAGTCATTTACACTCTTGTTGTCTCTGGCATGTTTATAAAACGTATGCTTTACTCGATCTCTGCACTAATTTTATTTTTCAACTTCACGAAAGCTTTTCGAAAGCAATGTATTCAGATGTTCTCGTACCTTCTTTCCCCTTAGTTTCTTTTTCTGTGTTTATGTACAAAATCTACAGAACAAACCCGAAGAGCCGGATCTAGGCCGTATATATATATATATATATATGTTTGTAGTACGGCCATCGAGATTCGACTAGGAACAATAAATAAACAAAAGAATTTCTTTAATAATCGTCTTTCATCTTGTTCTTTGCCCTTTCCTCTCCTTCTTATTATAGCAAGATAATAAGTAATAATAACGACAATTATCATTGTAATAAATACTGGAGACTGCGCGTTGGCAACTGCGCGATCACCATACGGAACATGGTCGCATGATCGGCAACCGTCCGAACGGTACCCTCGAGAACGCATCATTTCATTTTCCTTCATTATATTATGATTATTCCTTATGTTTCATTTTCTTTAACGTGGTAGTGTCACTGGCATTTAGTCGTCTACGAATGGTCGCCATATCTCCGCTTGCTTCTGACCGATCGAACTTAATCTCTCTCCTTGATACTTGCGATACTCCTTCATGGTCTCTCGACTTTAAGATTTGTTATTAGTAATTACTGTCTGTTCAATGATCTTGACGTATCCTTTAGGTATTTGCTTAACGTCTGTTTGCTGAATTTCATGGTCCTCTTCTTTTTCTCTAGTCAACACGTGGTTGTCATTATCATCTCTATGGTCGTTTATCGCTGTGGATGTGTGGCTATCCGCGTATCTGCCATGCCCGCGCCGCCTATTTTTAGTCTCCTGCACTCTGCCTATGCCTGCCAGCCTAGTGATTTATCTTCTGTCTTCCATAGTATCACAACAATATATACAACGACTATAGCTCCCTCCTGCTTCGGAGCCCGACTGGTGCCCTGCACCCGCCTTTGTGCTCATTTCCACTATTTGCTTCATTTCGATTGTTCCTGGCATTTATCTGCACTTATTTTCAGTAAAAACACCATAATCATCGTATCCTTTATGCACTAGAGTTGTTTAGCGCATACCTTGTGTTTTCTATACGGCATCGGTATCTTTTCGTTCTTAAATCTTGTTGTCCTTTTCGTCCTGTTCTTCACCTTGTTCGGGATATTAATACACATACAGCCCTTACGATCCCTCTCTGTGCCAGTTCAGCTTGCGCCAGGCGGCCGGCTTTCGAGCCAGCTTCGCCGTTTCTGCTTCGAACCGTTTCCTGCAGTCCTATATTTAAAACTTTTAAGATCGACGAAAAAGTAACGTTGTCAAGATAGTAACACCATTTATGTAGGCCTTCGCCGTTGTCACTGTAATGCTTCTAGCCCCCTGTTGAGGTTGCTACGGCGATGATAAAGCCGAACGTTGAATTCGGGCCACCCGAGCCCAACAGAACAATGCAGTCAATTTTTGCCCACAGATATTTTTACATTCCTCTTAATTTAGTGAACTCTTTTTCTTGTTTCAGCAGTCCTTTTCATCTGATCCATCACCACAGGAATCGTAACCGTCACACCAAACCTCCTTGGGTACACAGCGTCCATTGGCGCACTGGCGAAAGTTATCCCCGGCGCAGAAGGCGTCGCAGTTAGGCGGTTCGTCACTGCGATCACCGCTGGGACAGTCAGCAAATCCGTCGCAGAAGAATGTTCGGGGGATGCAGGTGCCGGCCAACTCGCATCGATGTTGGTCAGGCGGACATAGGCAGTTTTCTTCGTCGGAATCGTCCCAACAGTCGACGACGCCATCGCAACGTTTGCCGACGGGCAGGCACGAGGTGGCGTTGCCACAGCGGAAGTGTGTCCCCGACTCGAGGCCGGCGCACTCGCAATCGCGCTCGTCGCTCGAATCGTAGCAGTTCGTGTGTCCGTCACACCGGTTCGTGTCGGGGATACACTGGCCATTCCCGCACTTCCACTCGTCTACGTGGCAACCTACAGAATAGAAAACGTTGGTGAGACAAAAAGGGCGAAACAGACAGCACACACAAACAACAGTAATCGGTTAGATCACTACTAACTACTTGTAGACAAAAGCAATTTTCAATTATGTACTTATATAAGACCGCGGCAATAACGATGTATGCGCACCGGTACAAGCTGATTCGCTCGCTTATTGCACGGTTTTAGCGTATTCTAATATAATTACGATTCGCTAACGCGTCTCTAGCTAATTCGACATAAACGGGTCCTAGCCCGAATAGTAAATAAATAGAGATCAAGCGATGAAATAACAGACGCCTAAAGACAAAAAGTGGGAGTTTTATGTGATGGTACAACTACTATCAGTCTGTATAATGCATAACCCTGATATGCCGATGAGTATCAAAATGGAAACGATCACCGAAGACAAACACCAGCTATCGATGAGAAGCGATAATGTGACATTTAGAAAAAATATCACTATCCAATTATTATATTGGTAGTGCTCGCTCGTTCAGCCGATGCCATTCGACGCGTCTATGGTAAGGGCAGCCCCGTAAAGATAATTTTCACCCTGGTCGGATTACAATCTATCGTATGCGCAAATGTTTGTCCGCGTTTTGAGCCTGGGTTCACACGGCCGAATGGATTTGGGTATCGTCGTCTCTGTAGGTTTTGGTCGTATCTTTCTAAACATCGTAAAGGTGATCACACGAAGATAAAGCTTGCTCTCGATTATTCGAAAACGCGACGTGTCTCAGCTCGTTAAGATACTATATGGTGTAATGTATATATGTATGCATGTATATATTATGGCGATGGTACGCCTTTGTCTCATATCATCGAGTCAATGTTGTCCATGTATAAGACTAGGATATGCCATTCGTACGTAAGCGTACGTAGCAAATAGTAACGCGCAAGATCTGTTCACACACGTACCTATACAGACACTATTTAAAGGCAATAATAGGGATAACATCAATAACAAAATTATTGACTTCGATACCTACTTTCATTTGGAAGGTCGCCATTCGTGCCGGTGCCGCCCGTAGCAGTAGCGGCTGCGCTCTTGTGAGCCGCCTCTGGAAGAATCGGCGGCTGTGGTTTAGGTATATCGCTGGGCGGTGGTGGAGGTGGGGCGGGAGTCTTGGTTTTGTTTGCCCCCGAGGGCTGTGCATTTTCTGGCGGACAGCGACACTCCTCAAACTCGACTTCTTTTCCTCCGGGACATAAGTCCCCGGCTCGCTGTGCGAGACATGTTCGCCGTCTCGATCGGACGCAGATCTGATCAGTCCGAGTGCATGATGACCATGCTGACCAAGCCGACCAGTGTGCAGAAGGCTGTGACGTCGACGTGGGAAATACCGTCATAGAACCTGCCTGGCGCACCACTGAGAATTTGAGAGAGCGAACATCGACCTGAAAGCCCGTGGGTAAATGCCCATGATCCTGGCGTAGCACGCCATAGAAGGCCTTACTGACTTCTGCTAACGAAACGCGTCTATTGAACGTTAGCCGCGTCTGTACGACCAAACCTTCACGAAAGCTTATAACTTGCGTGTGATTGTAGTCGTCCGACAGCTTTCCAAGGTAGAAAAGTTCATCCATCTGCAATAACACGAACACAACTTCGATGTTAGATTTGCATTGAGTCATTCAAACCGGTCTATATACAGTATATTTATTTACTTATAGTCTTTTTGATGTACGTCGTGTTAATAAAAGGCACAGAGTAAGCTCGTATCGTAGTCTTTGACAATAGTTCACACAAGCAAAACCAATTGACTTGGTGATACTGTCTTTTTATGCTTGTGACAATAATATCTGGACATACTACATACATAAATATCCAGAACGCGTGGCGTCGTCTTTCAACCTGTGCTTAATTCGATCCTTTTTTGTTCGATGGATATATACATGCCATCATCATCACATACATCACCCTCACGGGTCATTCTTTCATCATCATCATCTTTACGCAAAAGGTTTTTGTTTTACAAGTTCCACTTGTTGAGGCGAAACGTTGTCTGATTATAAATAACAAACACGATTGAGAATGACCCACAAAGTTAATTTCATTGTCTCTATATTCTTTCTAGTAAGCTATTGGGTCTACGACTATAGACCAGTCTACAACCAAAGCTGTTTTTCCTTTTACAGAACAAATCGACCCTCCGACAATCTGCACTGACACTGGGGGATCGAAACCGGTTGGCCATCATCAAGTACTAGCTGACTGTGCAAGGTCCTGTTCGCTCGTTTTTATCATTTGCTCTTTACTTTTCGTTCTCTGTGGGCTCTTTTTTTCCTGTCGCGTCAGTTCACTTTCGCCCGTTTCTTCCTTCTCTTACAACAAAGGACATCATATTTCAGCGGCACATGACGGCCGAATTGACCGTGGCCTGTCGAGGACAAGATATGTTGATAGGGATAAATTGAGAGAATCGAGAAAAACGGACTAACTGGTGGTAGTTGGAAAATTGCTCGGTAGGGCCTATGAACAGGGGATTCTGTTAGAACACGGAAGAATCAAAAGGAGACTCACGAGACTGTAGCACACCGGGGCGGGAACTGAAAAAGAAACCGAGTTTGGAGAAAGCCCCCTGCAACGCAGACGACGAATAGTATAGAGCCGATGGGCTTGATGGCGGCTGTCCACTGTTCACCCAAAGAAATCAAAATGGAAGATGGTAGAACGACCGAAACACTGCTGTACTGTGGGACACCCTTTCCGGTAGTGCTAACGTTTTTCACGAAGTGCTTGCACGAAGACCGGTCCACAGGCCACCAACTTCTCTTCTAAGTGAGAAGGTGCAGCAACTAGCGTTAGCTCGTGAAGACATGTTCCGATTACATGGGTTACAAGTAAAGATGGCAGTTAAGAAGGGATGACAGCTGCTACAGTCGATGCCAAGAATGTGTAGCTAGCTGCCTTTTATTGCCATACTTATCTCATATCATCCGTTATTTTTTCTATTCAGTCACACTTTGCTGATGAAAACCAACATCGGTCTTCGAATTGATGTTCATTTTCCAGCCAAACGTTCTAGCTTATCAGCAAAAAAACTCAACAGGCGCAAACTCGGTTCGCGCAGAAAGAGGAAAGCAATATTGTGGATTGCTAGTCCGCATGAAAAAACAGTGTTGCCATTACATAGATATGCAATGGCAAAAAACTCAGTAGCCACTAGTTGACCGCCGCACAGCCGATAAACATGGCGCCACATGCAACGACTCTTCGACAAATGATACGATAGCGATATATACATAATATGTGTACTTTTGCGTTGGTTACTGGGTATTGCAGCGCTACGCTGTGCTCTCTCCACTCGTCGCGGCCATGCAGTGTTTTCATCTGCAGCTAATAAAACGACGTCGATAATTTACGACTCCGTATTTGGAGGAGGAGGAGGAGGAGGAACTTACTGACTATTTGGGGATTTCGATCTGGTGACCGCCAGCAGGCGTCTGATAGTGCCATATCAATCGGACGGCAACCGTTGTGGTGACATTGGGACGACTTCGTTTAGCGCGCTGCTGCGTATTCCGGTCAGCTCCGGTTGTGGACAAAAGTAAACATACATACACGTACACTCAGATACACATCTCTCAAGACACAAATTCTTCAGAAGATGCGTGAAGGCCCCACATCATTCATTGACGGAGCGCTCGTCGACGGCGACGATAGCAGCCAGCCGAACCTATCTCTCTTTTACTGACCGCGAGCCATTGGCTTGCTTGATGGTTTAAGTGTGGATGTGCAAAGCCGTTATCGAAAACAAAATTCAACTGATAGAACTGGATTGGTCGGAAAGACGAAGCACACTCGAATTAATGGCGTAGCGTATCGTCAAGTGAAAAGGGTGTGCGAAAGATACGTGGAAATGTACTATATAATAGTGTTCGGTCTAATCCAACACATAGGAATAAAATAAGGTTGATAACAAAAGAATAAATTGCTAGATTTTAATAATAATAATAATAAAACTTACAGCTCGCTTTAGCTCGGACGCCAGACTCTTGAAAGGAAAAGCATTTGGGTTATGAAGATCGGGAGTAAATCTTCGGTTCACGATCCGAAAATTGGCATCCACAACGTTTGATGCTTGTTGAAGGTGCGACGGCGGCAGAGCCATCGATTCAACATCGACATCCTGCGTTTCCGCAGGCGCTTGGTAGTGAAACCGACTCGAAGAGCCCACCGTCTGTATCGGTGTTACCGATCGTGAAGACTTTTCCTGATTTTGGGCAATACCTGAAAATTCAAGTTAAAATTTGTCAGTGATATTTTTCCCAATCTTTTTATATATTTTAGTCATTATTTTTATAGAATTTCTTCATAGGATCTGCACGACATGAAAATCCTCACTATTAAAGATTCATATCCCCGAAACTAGTTCATCACTGAGTTCATTACCAACTGCAATCGCGCTAGCATCTTGTATGAACGTTGTGTTGTATGTATTTTGCCGACTGTTTTAACCGGTCCGTTTTTCCCTTGTGCCGAAAATACTATGTGTGTGATTCATCTGAGCGGTTCACTAAAAAGCCCGCTCCGCCATTTGCCCCGCTGACTGCACCACCGGGATGTTACATACAGCTTGAATAAATCTTTTATAGAGTGCAGCATAGCTCAACAGGGCCTTGAGTCAGAGGAACTACCAATTTCGCTAGGCGACAATCAAACGACCGAAGTAGTCAATGAGTTAGCAAGCCCGCTTCCGGGGACGCTGTGGAACTGACGGGATGGGTTGTCCGGAGGCAACAGTTCGCGCAGCGTATCTCTCATGGGAGCAACACCGTCAACTGTGCCTGCTCTCATCGGCGTCAGGTACCTAGCTAGCTCGGTAAGTATTATTTGTGTACCTGTGTACTGATCGCTAGCTAACGAACCAGCTAGCAGCGTTCTCTGCTACTCCAACTGTATGTAACCAATGCACAGATTAAGCAGCAGACCATATCGTCTTCTCGACCAACTGCTCGTCTCGCGAGACTGTCTTTCTCTCCTTTCTACAAGTGGCTGCGCCCACCAACACGAAAGAATGCCCGCAATGGCGGTGAGGTTTCCTCAGGGAAAGACATACCGTGGGGAGGCAACGGCTCTAAGGAATGGCAAGCTTAAAGTCTTAAAGCGCACATGGCCATCAGCGAATAGAGAAGCTGCTAACATACAAGTGTTACTGCGAGGGAATAACGGTGGAAGCTCGTTTGACGATGCGATGCAACAATGATGCTTGGAATTGTTTAGTACAACCTTTGTATTGGCTATAATACGACGAACAAAGCAAGGAACTGCCATGAAGAAAGTTTTTTTTTCGTTGAACTCTGATAAGACCTTCTCTTATTAGCATTATACGATTAAAGGAGCTATCAAAGTACGACTGTATTGGAATCTTTGTGGCGTTCCAGCCCTACAGTTATACGAACTGGATCTTCGTTTGACTATTCGTCACCATTTAGGCTTGATTTGATTATAGTTTTTTATCGAAGAATAATTATACGTCTGTTAGTAGGGTCAACTGATGGTCTGAGCATAGAAACGATTTCGTCTCGTCGAACTATTAGTAATTCTGTATTCGTTTGCTAAACATTTCTACGCGACGTAATCACGCGTATTAGTCTGGGCAACCGCAGTGCTACGCCTTCAGTACAAACATATACGGAGCCAGAAAAGTCAGCATGTTATCGATACTTTGTGGCGCTTCGACAACAAAAAGAACTCAAAAAGAACTCAAGCGAAACATCGAAAATCCTAACAAACAAACACCGACAGATCAGTCGAGAATGATGAGCAATCTCAGCAATCCGTTACGAAATAAAGCAGGAGAATTCAAAAAGCTTTGTCAAGTCGTGTTATTTTCCAGTCGAACCAGCGGGGGAAGCTGCTGCGCGTGCATATCTCGTCAGTGAATCAGATTTCGTAGCGTGATCGGCACGATAATAGATGTCGTCTGACATCGCCTAGTCTCAGTACCGTCGCGGGGCCATGGCCACTAGCGTTACAAACACCATCGCCATGTTGCACCGCAGCGCGATGCCGCCGATGGCGTCAATTCCACTACCAGCATCGAAGGAACAAATCAGCCAGTCAACCATGGAGCCAAGCAGCCCGGTAGGAGATCGTGGCTTAGACAAGATCACAGCCTGTCTTTTCTTACAGCAGCGCGACGGGCGACATTTTCGTGCTGCAAAGAGCTCGTTTTAAACGGCAGGAGCAGTGGCAGCGGCCAATCTAACCGTCCAGCTTAAGGGATATAGATGCTCAAAGCGACAGCCTGATAGTCAGTGAACACTGAGCGATACCGTGAGGGGCAGGAGATTAAGGAAATCAGCAGACGTCGACGTAGTTGACCTGATCAAGATTCATGATTTTCTCATTCGGTTGCGGCCGCTACAGCTATTGGTGCTCTGGTTGATCCTCGACGCTGTTTTCTTCTATGTCCGCGCTAACCTTTTACTGGTGCTACCACGGTTGTTCTCGCCACGCAGATAGTGGCGTAATTCCTCTACTTCTAATACTGCACCATCGTTACCGTATGTCCGGCGGTCGATGCGGATTGCCGGTGTATCGGCCACCGAACACACAGTGTGTCGCGGTCTCCTTAGTATGATTTTCGTCACCGGGCCACAGACAACTGTGGGGTGGGGGGGATTGCGTTTCATCTCGTTTTTTTCCAATGAGCTGTGCGGCAACTGCGGCGGCGTCGGCGCTATCGGATATACTTTGTCGCATAAGATTCTCACTGAGTTCCAGAAGCCCTCGGCAGATGTCAACCTTTTATTCTACACGTGGCACCACACGAACGAGACTTGTTTCAGTGACCCCCCTCCCCTTCTTCTAAGTAGCTCCTGTGGGCAGCTTCATAATCCACGATGCATGGCTTCGCCGTACGACATGCCTTCTGCGAGAGATAGTTTGTCCGACATGACCGGCTGATCAGTAGGACCTCTGCCGTTTACGAGATGCGGGCTATTCAGCGAGCGCTCCTACTGCCACCGTCAGTAAATCAGACGTTGATTAGCAGCAACAGCAAACATGGCTGCCGTGAGCTGGTGTTAGTAAGTTCCGCTTGTACAAATCGCCTGCCAATGCGCAGAGCAGCCGTCGGCAGCAAATATAAGAGGATCAGGTGCCACCAAGTATACGTCTTTGACGCCATTGTAGAAACAAGCATTACCTTGCTTACCCGCCAACTTTGACTGTTGTAGCATTAACTGCTAAGTGTCCATTTAGCGTTTTATTACCGTGCGTTTGTGGAGCAAGCCTCTGTGGTAAAAAAAAAAGTATATTTATATGTAAATGTTATTATACGATACGCAATACGGGCAGTTAGGTTGAACTTACTTTGAAGCGAGGATGACAGGGATTGGCAAATGACGAGAAAAGAGATAGCAAAATATCAAACCTAATAACAACGCAGCCATTTTTTTTGCTGGCTTAATGTGATTATAGTATGTGCACAGCTTTCGGCGGAAATTTTTGGCAGGCTTGTTTCCACTAGGGTGTATAACGCTTGGTCAGGCGTAGCGGCGAAACGAGCCGCAAAACTTTGACATGGGCAGCCAGCTTGGACTCTCTGCTGGTTAAGCCAGGACGAGCTGCTGCATATCTGCAAATACGAATTCAGCCGGCGGCGGGATGGCAATTCCCTTGGAACCAACCTAGATCGCATTACCGAGAAAGCTTTATGCCGCGCCAGCTATTCGCCGTTAGAGTCGGTGGCCGCGGCCAAGCGATCCCTTGCCTGCCGACATGTCCAAGTACGAGATAGGTGCACGGGCAGGCACGTTTGATGGTTGGTTACTGCTTGGCGGCGGTTGCAGCAAAAACAGCAGCAACGATCGCAGATAGGACCCATTCAACGTTAGCCGCCGTAGACGCCAATGCTGCCGTCCACGCCAATTTCCACATGGTTTCTTCTCGAGAGTTTGCGCTCGAGTTCGCATCTCTTTCGATCAACTCATGAGTGGATTCTTTTTAGCTAGCAAGACGACGAAAAACACAACGAAGCCTCGCTCTACCATCATCCACTACTACTGCTGCGGATAGAGAATCTGGCGGTAATCTTATTTGCACACCCACAGTCGGGCCACCCAAAGGGACAGGCGATCTGTCGCTGCCCAGGAAGGCCGGCGGAAAGACCCATTGTCTTTCGTTCCTACCGCAATAGAACTCGTTGCGGTAGCGTCAGTAGACACATCGGCACTACTATAGCAGACGGCAGCTGCAGTTGCCAACAAATCTTGCTGTGTTCGTAAGTTACGACGCTCCATAGACATGGAGTGCCGGTTACTGTGTATTGTTTCCTCTATCCTACCCTGCCTATCTTCTCTACCTCACGATTTTTTTCACTGCCACGCTCTCCGCTTAGAGAGCAGAGCCCTAGATGTGCTGCGCGCGAGCACGTTGCCGGGTCCAGAAGTACGACGAGATCATCATGCGCGTCCTTTCTTCACAACAGCCAGCAACAGCTGTAATGGCAGCGGTATTGTGACACTGCTGTCCTGATCATGCGTTGAAACCGAGACGATTCAACGATGATTTATGTCATCTCATAGGAAGAGTAGACTGTTTCCCAACGACACTGCTCTTGGCCCGTGCCGACAGCCGCTAGACGACCCCGAGTTTGTCGACTGACAAACGTGAATGAAAACGACTGTAAACTGAGACAGGAAGAGCGGGAAAAATCGTAGGCGACAGAGACAAGAAAGCGCTAACGACCTTCCACCGTTGTCTCGTAGGAGGATTTCCGTAACTGTCTAGGGTTTTACCATTGTTGTCAACTGTCCTGTCGTTGCTATCGTCGTCGTCGTCGTCGCCATCAACGGTGTCTTAGTTCGACAACGAGCAGCCCAGAGCAACATCATTGTCATATGAAGCGTCACATGCACATATACTAAGCCTATTTCTACTACTTGTTAAACTCGCCGTCTTGATAATAGCCCATTAACCGAACACCTCACAATATTCCTCCAGCAGCATAGACTTTAATATACGTTCCTGGTATACTGTTTTCCCAACATCAGTACAAGAGGGAAGGCCACGTTAAAAAACATATATGAGTGATCACGGGCGGGTGACGAACATTGTTGATTCACTAGGTCACCGACTAGGTCATACCACAACTTACCACTACGCGTAACCTCATATATCATCACCTAGTTGAGCATCTGCGTACCTCCGCGTGCTGGCGTTTCGGTTCATCATGTCTACTAACTAACATTTTTTCGCGCCAGCTAGCCGACAGAAACACAGAATGTCTTGTCGCGCCTCCGCTCCCCTAAGTTTGACACTTGCTCTTCAGCAAGAATGTTTCGCCGCTATCGCTCGTTTTGCTGCTTGACGACTACTTTCGATGACAGAAACAAAAGCACGCGCATGTCTCAATGACAAAAAATCCGAGTGTATGACTAACATCGAGACCGTCACATGCTTCCCGTTCTAACGAAGATGTACCTGTCAGCTTCTTTTACTATAACCGAATGTATCGCTCAAATGAGCGATGCAGCTTGTCACAGTCCTTTCAGTGTAGGCAAACCTTAAAGCAGCTAATCCCAAACAAATGCGAAAACCCGTGATTATCGCCGTCGCGGTCACCGCTACTGTTGTCTGTGCAGTTCAGGTGTGGCTATAAGCGTGAGTGGACGAACACGCTTGTTCGCGGTGCGGCCCACTCATTGAGGTTCGTAGGCGCGCATCGACAAGACCCTTTCCTCAACCCCGGTCTCTCATGATGTACTCAAGCAAAGCTGGCTGCCGTCGGCGTTTACGCCATTTCTTCTCCGCGTAAAGCAAAAAAATGTGCTCCTCGATCCGATGTCGATAAAAGACAATATAGTATTAGAGCATTAAACACCGCAGTACTATCGGCTATTTGCCGCCTGCGCCCTACCTACACGTCGAGAGCTGGCTGTGGCATTAGCGGTCGTTCGAGCAGGCCTCATGTGCATAATGTGGGCGTACGCCGAAAACAATGCGCACGTTCATGACGAAGTGGTGAATGCGTGCAAAAAGATGCACAACGTTCCTGGCTCATTGAGGACGTAGTATTCATTTTCCGTTCCGCCGTCAGGTGTTCGCCTATCTAAACGACACTCAACGATAGCAGCAACTGCGGTGATGGCCGACCGACTAAATCATTCGTTTATAATCTTTTAGAGACGGTAAAACGACATTGCTGAAAGACATGACTTTAGCAGACAGCCGAGCAAGAAGCAAAAGCAACAAGATCAGGTACGTCTGGAAGACGAATAGAACCGTGTCGTTCATATAACGCGCTGACGCTTACGTATTTACGAGACGTGCAACGTTTTGTATATATAGTGTGGTCGGTTGTTTCAAGCCTTTTGCAACCGCTTAAAGAGGACAGTCGCAGACGGCTGTCATTATTCACCAGTTGTCACCCGTCGCCGCCGTCGCTCTGCTGTTACCATTTAAATGATAACGATAATCACCGCGTAAGCAATAACTAAGTACGTACTCAAACACGAGTTTACCTTAGCGGCAAAAACAAACCATCGTTACCACCTCCTACTCCATTTCTCTGCCATATCTCCATTATCGACGCGCAACGCAGCGCACCCTACAGTGATAGATAATGACACAATGCGCAGGCTAAATGCACCACTAAACGGCAGGTAGCAGTACACTTGTGCATAGGCGAGAAAGCGGCGTAGCGAAAGGTAAATGAGGGATGCCCATATTCACGTAGGCTTGTGCATAGTGCGCTACCTAATTTGCCTCTTCCAGGTCCTAGCAGCCATCTCGAACTAACCTGCAATGACTATTGTTATACGTAGACTAAACATCACTGCAGAGTGCTGGCGAAGGCGAGGCCGCGCACACAAACAAAAGAGCGTGCATGCACGCGAGGAAATGAACAACAAAAGCGGAACAATTGTAATCGTAGCAACAAGGCAGCACAAGTAGGGGCGGGCGGTGGGGGAACCTGTAGCTTGGCTCGTAGACACAAGACTAGAGAGAGATACGAGTAGCGAGAAACAAGGTCAGTTGGATGGGCGGGCAATCCATAGGAGGAAGGATGGATGCTTTCGTCGGAACAGAACAGTCTGTGGGGCGCGTCTACAGTTCGTGCCGCCGCATGACTTTCTGTTGAGTAGAGGGAAAATTGTACGTTACCAGCCAGCAGTCGGGCGGGCAGCAAGCAGAAAGAGGCGACGCATGCTGACAATCCGAAATGTGTGCCAATTTCCACTTATTTGTTTCGGCCTGGTGCTGCTGCGGGCTGCTATTTTCAGAAGAACAGGACCCTTTTGTAGCAGCAACAGCAACAGCAGCGTGCGTGCGGTTTTCGTTTCGACTGCAGCAGAAGGATTCGAGTGGAACAATCTATGCCTGTGGTGGTCTCTTTCTCTCTCCCGGCCCGTCTCCGTGCTTTTCATTTATCCACACCCTTTAAACGGGGCTTCGAGGCAGAGAGGGCAAAGTCTTGTAAATAACAGCACCAATCCGCGTGTCGTGTGCCGCCGTCGTTACTGCTGCCGTCACCGTCGACGCGGCTATAGTAATTAGGTTAGTTTGCTCGAAATGACGTCCACCTAAACTTTGCCATCCAGCAGCGAGTTGCGCATATTCGTTTAAGCTAGTTCGAATTCGATGTGGGGACTGTCATTCAAGCTTTGGTGTCGATGACTAATGTTAGATACAGCAGTTCCCTAACGTGACAAGCCGCGAGCAATAATCAGCTAGAGATTCGGCCGTGGCCGTGGCAGATGGGCGGCACTTGACACAACAGATGTTTTTATTTACCACTTGTCTCCTGCTATACTTTTCTTTGTTGGATCGGGAGGGCGCGTGCAGTGGTTGCGACTATTGCGGTAATGAGGACAGCAGTAGCCGCAGAACTATAATGACGAGGCTACGATGCCAGACGCCGACGATGGCATCCACGAAATCCAGTTTAGCTAACGTTTCTGTTAACTCCAAACAGACCCGACGTTCTGCACACTCGTACCGCTTGTGCTAGAGCTCTAGCGTTCGGGTACGAAGTTCTGCTGTTCTGTCTGTCCTGATAGTGAAGGACTGGCACGCCGTGTTATAAAAGAATACGAAGACTTTCTAAAAGAAGCTGGCACAGCGAACAGCGACGCCACCCGCCCGAAAGAAGCTGGAACCGCCAGCAGCAATCTCTCTATTGCGGAGTCACTGGCCGATTGGCCGGTTTCAGCTTCACACAACTACGAAGGTTCCGGACACTCGATTGACAGCTTCAACAATGCATTGACATTGAAACGGATCTATCGGACAAACACCTTTCTCACATCCCTAGCAACATATTGCCGAACCGTTGTTTGTTTGCCTGCCTCTCAGTTTGTCTGGCCAAGTGGTAGCGGTCGCCTTTCGCTGGGCAGCGTCACTAGCAAGGTACAGCTGCTGCGCTGTACTTTTTTGTACGTGCGACGTCTCGACGTTTGTACCACCGGGAGACGACAACGAACACGGCGTAGGGCTACGACCAGACGGACTATTTTGTTGGCTAGAAGAGAAGGCAGCAGCTCCACCGTACAGGACAGTGGACATGATATGTCATTTTGTTATTACATGAATACTGTTGTTGCTGCTACTGCAGCCGCATCGCGGAAGACAGCGTGTTGTTATTGCTGTCAAAAGGTAAGCTGGCCTTTTATTTGTTCTTGAAACGGCTTTGTTATAACACTCGTGTTCGCTCCTTCGGTAAGACAGCCGAGGAGCCGAAACAACATTACTCAGTCCATCGACATCAGCTATTGACTTACGGCGGTGGAGACCGGTGCAGTATCCGCTGCCGACGCAAAAACTAACATTAGCTAGCTTTAATATAATAATAATAATGATAAACCGTGGTCCAATAGAGTCCATTGATGAACGATGGATGGATGGATGAATAGCCGAGCCGAGAGATAAGCGAGGCGAGTTTCATAAGCTGCTGTTGTCGCTGAAGTGGTGGCGAGTACTGCGCCAGCAGAAGCTTTGCCTCAGCTTCGTTTCTCATTTATTTCAGCCACTTTTGATGCAGTCGCACTGACCCTGCACAAAGGCGGCATTTGGGGCACCCACGCAAAAAGAAATCCAAGATTCCGGCGAACACTGGCTGCCAAGCAACAAGAAGTAACAAGAAAATAGAAACTTAAAATAACAGCAGCAGCCGTCGTGAACAGAACGGCTGGAGGCATCGCGGTACCGCTAAAACGGTCGCTCCTAGCTAGCAACGAAAAAAAAAGAAAAAAGATCGAGCTAAGCTGACGAAGGACGGACAGAAGTTAACGAAAATGAAGATGGCTATAACTCAGGTGATTAAATTGGGGAACTACAGCTACGAGCAAAAGCATCAGCAGCGCCACTCGATAAGGATAGACACATTGGTTTTTGGGTGGCCAGATGACTGACGGCCATCGGAAAACCTCATAAAGCGCGGTGCCCTCTGGCGACGTTCAAGTGCTCATGCCTCAGCGAAAGTGACGACTTCTTTAGCCGCAACACACATTTTGCACACACATACACAGTCATTCGTGTTGACCGAAGTCGAGAGGTCCTGATTCTACACTGGACGGATGGTTGGGGGTACGAGAAAATAACAAGCGCTTCAAGCAAGCAGACGCTGAAAATCCACGCTTGGGTACAAGGCGGAGAACAATAAAAGCTACTTTGACGCGGCTAAATCGACCACTCCCATGTCAAGACACCGCAATCATGATGACTTTGTTGTAGTTGGAGGAAGACTTTGACGCTTTTAATAAGAGGCACCATAACGATGACAACGAAGATGTTGGTCCTGCTGCTGCTGCTGTTGCTGCTGCTGCTGTGTATGACCATGACGATGATAAGAACTAAATCTAATGCCATTGTGCCTTTGCTGGTGGTAAACCAGCACACAAAGCAAACCATCCATTTACATACACGCGATAGCAGGAATTGTTACATAGTAGTACAATCTTGAACATCAGACAATGATGGCCGGGAAAACTCTGCTATTTCCAGCTTGAACAGATTGTTCTTTCTGCTTCTACCTACAGTACGGCGGCATGGGTCGATGGATGATGTGCCGGCAAGGCCAACGGTCACACCAATTTCCCCTTGTTTGGCTTGGCATCGGTCACTAAATCGACCGGATCACAAAGCGACATGGGAAGGAAGTGGGAGTAGCCCTCTAGAGAAACCGGGGTTTTACGTCAACTTAAATTGCACTTTGCACCCGACATTCTTCCCTCACCGACAAGCTGGTGGGTCTGTAAACTCTTGCACTGTATATCCTGAAGCCCCTAATAATAGTGGTAGAAGGAGTTTACAGAGTTCCCGCTAAAGATGGCTAACGGGGAAAGCTATCCTCGACCTCCTGATACCTCAACGATACTCCTGACTCTCACCGACTTCTCAATCGCGAGTTCTTGAGCCCTTTTCCAAGCTTACCCTTTAGCGGGCGAGAACAATATCAGTGTAACCGAATACAGGGAACTGAAGTGACGACGACATGATATAGGTCTGGGAGTATATTGAGTGTGAATTGAGTGACAAACTCAAAATCGAAACCACTTAACTCCCTTCGAGTCTTTCGTGAGCTGACTCGCAGCTGCTGGCAACGGTGGCGTTTCACTACCCGACACTACCGTTCGCTATCGAGTCAAGTGGCTCAGAGTAGGCGGATAGCGAGCGGCCAGCGGAGCGACCTCGCCCGGATCAGAAGGGAACGGGAGAAAGGGGAGGGGAACATTACTAGATCTAGAGCTATGTTCGAGTTGCGCTAGCGGTGGAGGCATCAGCACTAGTGCCCCTCCTCACGAACCAGGTTACTTTCAGATATAGAAAATAGTAAGGGAATGTGATAGAAGCTGGCATCCGGGGTAAGGTGGTCGGGAGAGACCTAGCTCCTTGGGATCATGCATGATGAATATACACCGATAGATACTATTTTCTTTTGTAGGCTTCGCTAGCACCAGTGCTTCAAGCCAGTATTTCTTAATTAGATGTCGAACAGAGCGATACACTCATTATGGAAGACACTTCATCCTGCTCGTTTAACATAAGGTCTACATTAAGTCATTGTTGCCTACTACGGCATTATTTTATAAAAGGTAAAATCCTAGACATATTTGCCTACCTATAACGAGGATTTAATGAAGCGTATATTCGTTTAAACGAGACGTGAGACTACGGTTGCCCGTAGCTCATGCGTATGTGATACGCCCATTCATTGTACGTTTATCTCTGTAGGTACGATTATGACGGAAGTGTTTTTGAAAGGTTTAAGCAGATCTTTGAAGAACTATGAATTTCAAGAGCACTATTGATAACTTGTACTTACCGGATAGTGAGGCGACAAGCGCAATTGAAATGGCGGCGATGACAAAAAACGTTGCACAAACGACGATTAGGATGGGTTTAAGCCGCGTCTTGCGTTTCGATTGGGGCACTGGTGGAACCGGCCGTCCGAGTGTGTGATAGATATGCGGATGGCCCGGGTGACCAGGTTGAACACCTAGTCCACCGAGGGTACCCAATGAACCCATTGTTGTTAGCGATGGATCTACCCCTGTACCGACATGACACGGGATAACTGAATATAACCGATCATTCGTCTGGAACGAAAAAAAAAAAAGACGAAAACGATTTCGCTTGTTAGTACTGCAAGCATATGCTAACTAATGGCCGCGTACTTTTCTTTCTCGCGCAGTTGGAAATATATCACCGCCTTTCATTGTCTTCCGTTACACTATAAAAAACAAGCTTACGTCAGCTGCAGCTAAATAGGACGTTTTCGATAGGTCCCCCTCATTCTTTTTTTTCTTTTCTATTCGCTTAATTCCTGCTTCGTTATAGAGGCATACATACCGTCATGCTGTCGACGGGCCTGAACTAGGACCTGGGCCAGGTTGCACCCCGCCCATCACACGACTTCATTCGGTGCCGCCCAACAGCAGAAGATAGAACGGACAAGAGCAGACCTAACTGCAGGACAAACTCTGAACTTTGGAAGCTTTAGTACTAAGCGAGAGCCAAAAAGCGAAGCCGAGGGAAAGCGAATGGCGAGAGGGAGCTTAAACAGAGATTAGAGAACCTGGACGAACATCGCGGTGAATGCAGCTTCGGTTCGACCGTCTGTACAAAAACGCATTCTAACGAACTAGTAGCGAACGAAAGAGAAGGTAAAGAGCGAGAATACAGAAGACAACCTTTGGCAGAAGCATCGACACGGCTCGTTCAGTGTTGGCCCGTTTACTCGTTTGCCCCCCACACGAGGGTGAAAAGGACCTTCTCACATCGAGTCAGCGAGGTAGAGTAAGTGAGAGCGCTATGGCATGCGTCGCACATACATGTCAATTAATTTGCAGCAGCCGTCGAAGCAGTGAAAACCGCTGCTGCCTACAGCCAGGCTGCCCCGGCAGCGCACCTTGATCCTCTGGTAAGCCACTGATTAATTCCAAGCTAACTTCTTTCTTTTCCTCTAGATGCTTTCATATATCGCCCTCTTCGTAAGACGGCTAGCACGAGTGCGATTTCTTTCTTACCTGCGTTATTACTGCTGGCGCCTTTCGAGATTCAAGCCGCTGTAGCAGCAGCAGTAGCTTCCGCCGACACCTCAATTTTCGTCGCTGTCGTTGGGGCGGCTGCCACTATGGCTGCTGTGCCCTGCTGCGCAACCGACAACGGACCAATTTTAAATTGAGCCCAAGAACACCTGCCGCTTGTGTTGACCACGCCCGAAATCCGACCGGCCTCTGATCCATTATACCCACCACCCTTACCTCCTGATCGCATCGGCCCTCATGCATTTACCCTTCTTTTTTCTTTTTCTTTTTACCTTCGCTTATTTTGGCAGAAAAACACGCTTCTAGTGCTGCTGCTGGAGCAGCCACAGCAACGGCAGTAGCAATAGTTTAACAAGTCCGTCAGTCTGTTTTCCCTGAAGGTTTCGCCAAAAACAGCAGAATTAGGACATCATACACCCAACAGCCAACCGATGCCGGCCTGTCGTCCGATCAACATTCACTGACGGAACAAAGCAGAAAAAAATTACCGTCCTTTTTATAATATTACTACCCCATTTTCTTGAGCCTTCCGCCACTTTCATAGCCATAGCTACCGTCTTGTTTCTCATCCATAAGCTCTCATTTACCGAATCCGTTTCGATACTGTCATGTTCCTCACCAGCCGTTTAGCTTGCCCGGTTCCTCCTCCGGAGTTAGGTCGCCTATCCTGCCGGTTGTCATCAATTTTCTATCAGGTCCCGTATGTACTGCACCACAAAATATAGGCGGGCTTAGCTTAATTGCTAGGCCAGAACGATCCGCGTTCTTTGCGCCCTAATGCACTGAGACGAGGATTCGCCGCCGCCTTGAACAAGCGCCTTTTTCGCTCTAATCTGTATTCATTCTCTTATTCAACACCACTCTGTAGAAATAGCTTTTTAGCTCTTAGTATTAGTTATGGTAGCACTTGTTTGATGATTTTTAAGCGCAATTACAAAACCCTTGCAATTATTTGTATTCCTTTATAGGCGCCCTGTTCACCTTGCGGCGCTTTGGGTCGCTGCGACCCTTGAAGGAATGCTGTCGGAAAAAACGTTCCGCGTTGTTGTCGGTCAGCAACGAAAACAGCTTATCGGTGAAGATGCGCAATGCGTCTTAATACCCTACTGGATAGTCTATACGCATTGAAGGTAAGTATTAACACATATTCACACACAAATACACCCAAGTAAACGTAATAAATACAGTCTGGCGAAAACGCGTTCCGCATATACGTATAGATCTGTCGCATAGAATCGCCTTTGTTCTTCCACGTTCCACTGCATTCGTAATAGACATTTCATATATATTAACAGATGTATTTAGGCGGGCCTTTACTCCGCTCTGTCCAGCTCATAGTTGAGAAAACTAGTGCGACGGACAGAGAAGTCGGGGTACCTTCCGCGGCTCGTGCACTCGATTTGCAGTCTACAGTTCATTCGTATCAACTTGTAAAGAGCGACAAAACGCGGGCCAGTTGTACATCTACCTTAATGTGCGGGCTTGCCTCAGCGAATGTGCCCATGCATACGCAAATGAGAGAGTTGGCCGACGCTGCCATCGCCGCTAAGGCCGCTTGTCGGTGCTGTTCAACCAACAACAGGCACCAATGCATGCGCAGATCACACACCAGCAGACAGCGGGGATCGGCGTGAGTACCTGGGACCTTCTTCGGGGAGCAACCTCTTCAGATGGTCTGTCCATTTGTTGCCATTCGTATGCTCACTACCCATCAGATTGATTAAATAGCCTGAAGGTGCGGTTCCTTTTCCAAATGCGGACTTTTGCGCTTACGCCTTCCATTACTCAGTGAAACAATGGTTCAACGAAACCGAGTACAAGTCTCTGTATGCGAGTTAGAACCTGATAATAGAATACTGCAACATCAAGACCGTAACACGCGACACTTCAAGACGCGTCCTTCTGTTACTACCGGCACCATTTCCGCCGCAACAACGCTTCCGGTGTGTGTGTGTGTGTGTCGATTAACTTATTTCAGCTACGATTCAGAAGAGCAGAAACGGCAATATAACCAAACAGTTGCGATCGTATATGTAGAAGAAAAGGCGGACTGTGGAGCGAATCATCGAACCGGTTAGTTATAGCGTTGAGACAACCGCAGTATCAGAGGTGTCCAGCTCGGTCCCTCTGCCCGTTCGACCTCTTGCGTCGCTACTCGCAAGAAACTCGACGTTGTTCAGTTACAACCATTGCCCTTCCACTACTGCTCCAGTCGTCGCCCTTTGCCTCTTTTTCTTTACGATGACAATTTGTTTGTAAGGATCCGTCGTCAGCGAGAAGGGAGACTCGCATCCACGTCGCGTCGGCCTACTGCCGCCACGATAACCTGCGGCAGGAATCGGCGGTGACAGTGTATGGCAGTCAAGCACGAACGGCTCTAATGTTGACAGACATTGGCAAGTCTTGCTCCCTCGCACCTTTGTGATGGATCGTCATGACGATGTCCACAACCAGCCGTCAATGACAACGACCCACGCCTACGTCTGCGTCATATCGGCAGCTGCTATTACGGTGAATGCCGATGCTGTTCACATCGACAGCATCGTGTACATGAACAACAGCGGGCAAAACCACGGAGCAAAGTCGCGAAAAATAGAGTCAGGAGCACAAACGACACGTTCGGAAAAAAAGGAGCGACGTAACAAGCAGTTAACAGCGGTGAGCAACAGGGAGTGCAAGAAAAACTAAAGGGCATTGGGCAAAGCAAGAGTCACACCATTAGTTTCCGTCCATCGATGTTTTATTAATGCGATCGATTAAATAGGACTGCTACCACCAGAGCCTATATCCGACTATGACGACTGTCATGGCTGATGCTGCTCATGTGGTATCATTGAAAAACTGTTTTGTGGTACGTGCTCGCTAAACTATCGAACGTTTCTCAGAAAAAAAATACGATCACCTTCTAAGGTAAATCTCTAGCCATTTATGCTAGGCGTTAACTTTATTCAAAGTTACGTAGGACGAACGCTGAGCTAAGCTAAACACACACTGAATGGTGGACCATATATAGAGTCAGAATATCATCGAACAGTTAGCCTACGCTAAGAAGCATGCTGATGATCAATAAAGGTACAATATCTCTCCGCACGGAAATGGTGATTATAGCTGGCCAGGCGTAACTATTATTCGTTATTAATTGTCCGTCAATTTTCTCGTCATGGTTTCACGGCATTTGACATCGATTGCTACGTTGAATTGTTTTTTGATCAGGTAGCACTCCGATTTGCTTAGCCACATCATTCGTACCGAAACGTAGTGTCGCTGCCGGCCGTCATTGTTCGCGTCTATGATATCAAATGCAGACGAATCATTCGGCCGCTATCGATAACGTGTACACGATGTCGACAACGAAAAAATACAAAGGTGTACAGTCTCTATCTCCCGAAGAATGGGACAAATATTCACTAGCTGGCAATAGCACGGAACGCTGTACAGGATGCTGCCCGTCCATATCGGGCTACACAGATATCGCTGCTAAACGTTCACTACGCGCTCCGATACAGAAAGAGGCAAAGCTGACGGTCGCTCTGCCCTCTGCTACCGTATTCGACAGCGCTAGGATGATATTCAGCTGTTTTCGATTTTTGGTAGATTACCGAAAAATCTCTCGAAGCGAGAGTAGTTGCGGCTTTTACCGCAACAAAATAGCATCGATCCGAGTGGACGCAATAAGAGAATGAGACTGAGTGGCATTGCGTCGCGTCACACCACTCCGGTAGATTACGTAGCCAACCAACTATGTTTAATACGAAGAAAAACCGCTGCTGTCATCGTTGTTGTGTTTGCTGCCACCGAAGAATTCTGCTCATTAACGGGAAACACGACGGACGAAGGGTGTAAAGCGACGGCGCAAGATCCTCGGAGCGGGTCGCCGTAACAGAGAAAAAGAAAGTGCGTAGAGAAAAGAAACATGCGTGAGCGGAGAGCGTACGCGACTCTGCACATGCGTACGGGTATGTGTGTGTGTGTGTGTGTGTACGTACCAAGACGTGCAGAGTTTTAGCCAAGCAACAGAAAATAAAGGCCAGACGGGAAGGCGTCTTCTGTTTTCAACGCACGGTCGACGAAAACATTGTCGAGCCGAAGCACATCGTTGAATGATGTCGTCGTTGTGAAGGATAGGGCACGGCTTCGTTATATGACCGGTCATTGTTGCAGTGGTGCGTATCGTCTCGTCGATCGGCTTTTTGCACTGCAGCGTCCAACCGTCGCATTGCACAGTCCGGCGGTGGCCGATGGACGATCAGGAACTGAAGTCAACAGCGGCTGCCAATGTGCGGTGCGAGATTTTTGAATAGACGTCGGTTTGCGCTGTGGACGAAGTACACGCCGAAGCGACGCGGCAATAGCTGCACCTGCACTGGCTCCATCGCCACTGCCAGGACAACTGCAAGCCGGCCCTGTCGAAGATGCCGCTGTTTCGACAGTGCTACTGACGATAAAGGGACGCTAGAGCATCTTCGTCTTTTTCATGTTCATATTCCGGCAGCGGCAGCAGCAGCAGCACAAGGCAGTACTAGTCATTTATTAATGCTGATATAATTCTGTGTATCTGCCTGTGTCTGCGGCCTGCCTAATCGCAACTTCATTGTTGTCAGTTGCGGTAAACAACGACTTGTCCATAGTCGGATTTTCCTCATTATCCTCTTCCGATAGCCCATCATACTCCGGTCTACCGCACCTTAAGCAAGTTGGTTACCTGACTCAGGCCGGTGAGCTCGAGGCGAGTATCTTTGTGAACGGACAGAACAAAAAATGACCGTCGTCGCTGCACCGACGGCTGAAACGCTTTAGCTGGCCATGGCCGATCGAAACACGTCGTGCATAAGGTAGACAACGAAGTTGAATCCTGTCAGCTCTTTCTCCTAATTAATAACTGCGAATTAATTCAGAATTTCGCGCCAGTTTTAAGAGCGCCCAATGCATCAATAACACGGCAGAACAGCATTGAAGACAGCGGCATGAGAGGACCTATCGGGCAAAGCTGTTGTCAACAATAGCAACATTAATACCAGCAGCAACTCTCGTCCATGTTGTTAAGCCTCTATAGCTACCTGCAGCCAATCGCTCGGCAGCCTAAACCACCTGAATCGGTAATAAGCTGCAAAGGATTCCATTGGCTTTGTTCGGACGTTGTTGCTGACTTTCTCCTACTATACACAAAAGGCACCTCATAAACAAGCTAAAAAAGGTTGTAGACGTCGATTCACACAACGTCGAATAACTTCAACCAACGGTTTTATTCAATTCTAACGGTAGCAAGATTGCGACGAGCAAACAAGAGAGTTTTGTTAACGTGAAAACTTTGATCAGGACTTCTCAGTAGTCTTGGTCTTATAATGCAGTTACACCCAAAGTACGTAAAAAACGGAAAGCCGGGGGTCAAATATCTCATAAACTGACTGACCCAAAAAGTTGAATAGATGCGTGTAAAACTTTTCCTGGCCACAACTGCACTGCGCTCTCGCAGTAATCTGGTGCAACCTGCCGCTGTCCGTACCCGATGAGTTCGTCATCGAGCCAGCCGTCGATCCCATTGCCGACCAGCAACTATGTCTTTGATGGCTTCGGCTGACCGATGAATGGTGCAATACAGAACTTTGGCCGGGCCCAAACCGACGATCTATTTGTCCCGTCCCGTCACCATTCCAGCAGGTCTTCCTGAAGAACTGTTCAGCCGTAGACAGCAAAATGATTGATGAGTAGATGTCTATGTATGGAGAAAAGTACATCTAACGTACACATACTGGCGTTTACCTATTCAAATAGCTGAATCCTGCACCGCCGGCTCCAGCTGCATTTCAAGCTACGCATCAGCCGTGCTCGTTTTAAGCGGGTCGCTAGTCTTAACGGAAAAGTTTGGCGAGCCGAAGCGAAGCTCTGGCCACTCCCGTGTGCGTTACTGCACACATCTTTGTGTGTGTACATTTCAGTATATTGCGTGTGTTCGTATGACACCCAACAGATCACAGTGCTGCGATCGGCGATGAAGACCAACCGATCGGCCGACGAGGTCCGACAGAAAACGATTCTCCCGCTACAGACTGCCATGGCTATTCAGAAGTTGCTAAAGAGGCTGAAATCGTCGGCCAGACTCACTCGTTTTTCCAAACGAACCTCACCTAATGCGGATGGCATACAAATCAGCTCAAAGAGTCTATCCAGTTGATCGTGAATACAGCTCCAGCAGTAACAAAAGCTGCAACCAAACTAATGTATTGTCTGGAAAACGTCGGCGTCATCGTAACTGCAGGCCCATCGCCGCCTCTCCCCTAGCACCTTGACCACGTCCTCATAGGGTGCCAGAAGCCGCTACAGATGAAACGGCAACATGTACAACAGCAATTAATAACGTAGACATGACCGTTCGACATTACCATGTCGAAACCATTCGATCAGGACCTGCTTTCTTCCGTTCGTCGTCTATTTCGTAGGGCTGCAATTGTAATGATACGACATGGCGCTACGTATTAACAGGGCGCTAGAAACACAATCGCAAAGAAACTCATAATACCAGCAGCAAATATGATATATATACATAACGAATAGACTAAACGAGCATTAGTCTCCCCATTAAACCCGGCGTTCGATCCCTCGTCACACCGATCTCCATCGATCTACCCATACTTTATATTAACAACTAGCAGGTTCTAACTATATCGTCCCCCCCGCGAGCCGAAACTACGATTATTATTCACTCTCGAAAAGTTGCCACCTCAACTCGTCCTTCTTTTTCTATTACTATTTTTCTTTGTTATTTATAAATTTGGCGACCTAGTCTCATTCGGCTATATCGTATTGTGCGAATGTGCCAAATACCGCAGCAGCAAATATACAAGAAGCAAGAATCATACACTAAAAGAAACGGAAGAAGCTAGCAGAACGCGGGGCAGTGCGTTATTACCACAGAGTTGCAATTTTAATCTAATGCAGATTTTTTCGCTCCTATCAAATTCAACTTACGGACGGACATAGCTGATAGCTTCGAAATGGAGAAGCGAGATAATCCACTTGCCCTCCTTGGCTATCACTGATGCTGGTATCGATGCAGGGGACAGATCAGTCTCTGGTCGCCTGCAAAGGTCATAAATCAAATCATGCCGCCGGCAGAGACGAAAGGACCGTCAATCCTACGCAAGTGTGCGCTCATGTATTACGTTAAAAGGCAGCGTTTGCGCTTTGACGTCACCAAAGCGAACGAGTTTTCGTCCAGATTGCGAGTCACGCAGGCGAAAACGCGCCATTGCTCCAATCGTTCGCTCGCAAACTAATTTAGCTTCAGATGCTGTAGTCGATAGGAAGTCACTTGAATGAAAAATGAGCTATATATATAACTACAGCAGAATTTATTTATACGACTGATGATTTAATATAATTGTCATAAATGACAATGCAACACCGAAGAACCGTCGTAAAGCGTATTTATTAAATAACTTCAAGATAGTACTGTTGTTGAAAGCTGTGAGGCTAAGGAACCAACCAAGAAACCAGCCAGGAGAGGCTACAGGGGCCTCGCTATATACGTCGTTCGATTGCTTCGAATCTTTCTTCGGATGATCAAGTCGCCCAGGTTAAGACGTCCAGGTCTTTAGTACCCACATTCACGCACAGGGTCCGCTACGAGTTTAGAGGGAGCAACTTTGACTCAGCAGCACTACGGCGATAACTGGCTAACGACCTTTCAGGGCACCAGATGAAACTGCTCACTCCTGTCCTCTCTGCCTCTCCCGTCGAACGGTAAAAATCGTTTTCTCGTTCTGCTCGGTACTGACGCAAATGTTGTCGCTGTATCACAACAGCGAAGGAGTACTGAAGACTGCCTTTCACCGAAAAGTCTCCAGTGCAACGCTAGGACACGTACAAAGGGAAGAGAACTGGAGAAGACGGGGTTCGAGGGACCACGCAAGGCAGCAGCAGCCTTAAATAGCTGCGAATGGGCAGAGAGCGTCGAAAACGGTGGCGCGAGGGCGAAAAAGAGTCTAAGGCAAAAGAAAGTTTCAACTTTCTACGTCGTTTTAATAAGTTTCTCCCTTTCCCCTAACATACTCCAATTTCCGTCGCTCCTTACCCGACCCCTCTTTACCACCCTATGCGCTGTCCGTTGACTTGAAGTTAGTCCTGTCTTCTTTCCAGTGGCGGTTCAATGGCGCCCAGTGTCACAGCTGTTCCCGTCGATACAGCCGTCACTCACTTCCTACTAAGGTCTCAACGGTAAAGCCGCTGCGTCTGCTTTGTCGGCGAACGTTGCTACTTGCCTGTTCAAGTAGCCGCGGCCGCGTCCTCGCTTGCGTTGCGTCAGTTAACGTAATGGTGGTAACGCCGGAAAAACCTACACAGAAAAGATCGACGGTTTGTTCCAACTACCCTGGCGGCAATCGTTCTGTTAGTACAAAGTTTAGTCAGTCAGTCTCGACAAGACTCGACAGATGGAGAACGCGGGCGAGAAGACTAGCAAGTGGGCACAGGCAAAAGTAAAGCAGACAAAAGCCCTTCTTCCTTCAGTTGCCACCACGATAACACCCTCCCCTTTAAACCTCTAACCCACGCAGATTGTCAGGACAAGAGGTATGCCGCATACGGAAGAACCTCAAATGGTTTTCCGATTGGAGCCGCAGGCGCAGATTGAGTTCTGTCTCCGGACTAGCTCGGGTCATACTGTCGCCTTGCCACATTGTGACTTCTTCAAGAAGGACGGTAGCACCCCAAGCAGACAGCAGAGAAATGCAGAGACACATACGCACCTATAGACGCATGTGGTACCTATAGAAAGACGTATACACGTCGTTTCACGCTTTTCTGAGTAGCGATCACAGTGCTATGAACAATAGCAGTAATTCGTTCGTGTGGGTCACGAGCAAGCAGGGGGCCAAGAAAAAGCAATCGAGATTGTCATCCGAGGGTGACGCAGGCTTTTTTTTACTACTAAATGATTCGATGTTAAATACTTGGAATATTTATGCATGGCTTTTCGCTAAATCAAATTTTGTGCATCAAAAAAACTCGTGTGAGTTAACTCGATTTTCGTTTATGAACATTTCAAAAAAACGCAACTGGCCATATCGGCTTTTCGATTTTTTTAGTGTATTTTACTAGAACACGCGGCAACAGTGAGCTTCAAGTAACAGTGGATTGCTCACGCCAGGTTCGTTCAAGGTATTTGATAGTGTCCCTCTACCGTTCCTTCTCGCATGTCCTGCTTGGCATGCATGCGGTTGCATTTCTGCGATGCCTCGTGCCATTTTAGGTGAACCGTGCTATATATTACACGTAACACCATCCGTCGAACTAGGTCGTTCAGCGATCCGTGCTGTGGTATATGACTTGGCCCAAACAAGTAAGCAGGATCGGTTTGATAGTGAACGCCAAGCACAAGTATGGGCCTTTACAGGATTTACTTAGACCGGGCTCGCTTCAAGTATAGCTCCAGGAAACCAACCACGCAGGTAGGAGGCTAGAGAGCAGTGTCCTGAACTTTTAAGTGTTACCTATGAGCGTGCTGGTGGTGCTTCTGCGAGAAGCCAATGGATACTGCTCACTTCTCGGTGCGTCCGTTTAAGACATAAATGGGATGGGGTGCCATTTCTAGGCAACGAGAGACCGGGAAGATGGGCTGGTGGTTGTTGGGGATCCCCGTTAGGATGTCAGTAGAGAGACACTGTCCCCTACAGCAGAAAAGCGGGAAACGGCATACTAGAAGCGCAAGGCCGTGTTCGAAAACACGTAAGACTAGAAAAAAAAAAGTAGAGGGGAGTCCTGGAGGAAAGGAAAGAGGAACCAAGCAACGAAGGCGCTTGTCAGTACGTACATGTTCCCGCTTGTTTCTCTGTCTGCCATTCTATCTGAGCAGTAAGCAGAAGCAGTAGCAGCTGCTGCAGCAGCTAAAAGACGGCTAACTCAATAAGGAGATGGCACGTCCTTTGGACCTTGGCAATCAAAAGAACATGTGTTTGAATAGCCCGTCATCCCAGGAGAGCGTAATGCAGTTATGGTTCACGTACGCGCCAGCACCGGCGTTTTCTCCACCTTTCCCAACTGCTGAATACACTACTACGACTGCAGGTATACTAGCGGCACTCGTGCAGTACTTGCTGTAGCATCAGCTTTTCCCCAATTCCCCGTTTCACCGCCGCCCCCATTTCGTCCGCTGCGTGAGTTCGCTCCTATTACAACTACTAGTAGTGGACCAAAAAGCAGCTAGACCATCGCGTAAGAATGATTCTCCACTTTAACTGGGAAAGTGAACCCCTTTTCCATCCTTCTAGGACGGAGAGGTGCGTCCAACACTCTTTTTTGCCCGTCATTGATCCTTCGATTAAGTTACCTACCGTGGTGGGCCAAGCGGTCACCTCTGAAGTCCCCTAGAGTCTCTTGTCGTGCTCCGTCAAAAGCCATCTAATCAGACACTGTGGTTCTCGAAAATCATTCATCCCTCACTACCGATAAATCCTGCTCTTTCCACACACCCTCTACAGTTCAATTTTTTTCATATCAGGTTGAAGGTAAATTTAAATATTTGGCGGGCAAGAAGGAGAACGTGAGATGTTGCTGCGCGGTTTCCGAAGGACAAGCCGACAACAGGAAACAAGAGAATACTTGAGCAGCAACATTTCCTGTTGGATATGTATGATAGCTCTGCTGGGTGTACGGAAGTTCAGCAACGGTCCAATGTTCAACGTGGTTTGCAGTTACTTGCGTATTAGATGAAAGCGCAGTGCACGGTGTCGATCTAACGGACTAACGGAAATTAGCGGCTGAGCTAAGGACATACCGTATCTTCGTTTTCAGCGGCCTTTTTAAACGCTGCCGGACATGTTAATACGGGATCCTAATTCCGAGATTTGGCGGACGTACTGAAAGAGCGATAAATCGAGAACGAAAGCATGAGACAAGCTCATCGAGGTATAAGCGACAAGAAATGTCAGCGTTCTGTGCGTGTATTGTACGTCCGAGTAAACGTGACGCGGACTACTTTCCGCTTTTCTCCATAGGAGACATCTGAATTAAAGTTCCCTTCATCGGTGCTGTTGTCGGTGCCCTATTGTTGTTGAGTCGACGCGATAACTGGTTTCATTGAGAAGACAACTGGAAGTGGTAGCAAAGAGTATGGCAGGTGCAGATATTTCTGGGCGAGCGCTGACACCATCAGTAGACGTTCAACGCTGTTTGAATTGTCAGCCAAAATGATATCGCCAAAAAACCCACTCAGAAGAAATACAGAAGGTTAAAAACAAACGCACAGTCGAAAATGTTGATACTATCTAGTGTTACTATCTGTAGCTAAATTTTATTGGAGCAGTGGCGGCGGGAAAAACGAATCTGAAACTGCGAACGCTTCTAATGGTGAGAGCTATATACAGCTTATACCATACGACACCAACCTGTCTAACTCACGACACAATCAATCCACTGGCTATCCGGCTCAGATAGAGAAGGCAATGAAGGGTCCGACAGCAAATGAAAGAAGGAATATTTTATGCATAATAAACGTGTTGAAGGAAACGCCGTGGGAGCCGCCCGTTAGCAGTCGAGTTCACGTCCGAGACCTTGCTTTACCCCAAAGCTCAATATGCGCACGCCTACCGTTTCTGTGTCCCCGAGTGCCAAACTGTGTTCGTGACGAACGAATGGAAGCAGGAGAGAGACAAATAGGAGTGACTTCTTCACGGAAAAAAATACAATTTTGAAGAGAAATTAGCATGTTTAAACTGCAGATTCTGCGTCACTCGTAGAAAACAATGTAAAAATTCGCCGACACTCTAGCAGATGTATCACATCGTGACTACGGAAACACGCTTGTCAGTCGATTAGACGGAGTGTACACAAATTAGAAAAACCGACAACAATAATAATAATAGCAGTTTAGTAGAATCTCTGAACGAATAATAAGGCTAACTCATATAAAAAAATAAAAACAAATCTATTTTTGAAGACCATTTTTGAAGACAGTTGTTTTTATGTAAACGATTAGCACTAATCACGCGGATGCTGTCAGACACGAACCCAAATAGGGTTGTACGTATGCGGGAAAACATGGCTAACACCGTTTTTTCGCAGTCCAAATCTCTATACAGAAGCAGCAGACACTTACGTATACGTGAAAATGAACCTACACAAAATTCCGTGAACGAGACATCAATAACGATAGTGTCATATCAAAACGCAGCCACATCTATTGGTTATCTATCATTGCACACGTGAATACAAGCGGGCTCAGCAACGGTATTGAATAACGAGCGAAGCTAGAGCAAAGCTATAGTGCTGCCGTCTGACTTCGTGGCTCTATCTAGCTAAGTCAAAAGAAAGCTTCTTCAATATATGCCTTCACCTTGTCTTTCTTTCAAAATGAAGATCCGTCTTTTGAGTATTGTACAGGATGTCGATCGAGATGTACCGGCGAGAAAGAATAGCGAGGACAAAACGACAGTAACGGTGAATAAACTGAGCAGAGAATTGAACCACACAAGTTGGAGAAATTAACCGATATCAAACACTGCATCTGAAACGACGATCATTCCTTTTTCATGCCGCTGATGATAAGTTCAGCTGAGGAGATACGGCAGGAATGAAAATGCTGCATTGAATATCAATCTGTAGCAGAGACTCTATGAATCGTATTTTAGTCCCTGCAGTCGCTCTATTGTCCCTCATCGATGTCTACTGTTGTTATGAAAAATCGACTAAACTAAAGAGAGTTTGAGGGCAAATCAGAACTTCTCTGAAGTCGCGCGAAAATGGAAAATTATAGGGCAAATTCGTTCTTTTTCTCCCTTATGCACATATCATATTATTTTTATAAAATGAATCTCATTCATTGTTGAACCTGCGTTCCTGTGAGCCGTTTGTATCTATCTAAGTAATCAAACCTATTTCAAAGAACAGGATTCTCTTTTCTCCTCGTTTATTCGATCAGTGGACAGCAGGAGAAATTGTAAAGGAGGATTGTAGGTTTTTTTTCTCTTGCCGTGCGCCGACGCTACCCCGCCCCGCTGTATCGTGATTTACTCCAATCATTCGTTCCATCGTTTCACTGCGGCGCTACCATCTTCCTCTCCAATCTGTCTCTTCAATTCCTCACGCTTTTTTTAGAGCCCATACAACTTCCCTTCTCGGAACGCGTACCTCAGTTTTTCCTCAGTCTCCACTACTTTGTAACAACTAGTTGTCTGGGGAGGATGTACGTCTACAGGAGATGGAACCTCCGTCCAGGATTTGGGATCGATGTCCTTCTTAGATCTGGAACCACTCCCATGAGCCCATAACAGGCCTTACATACATGTAACATACAAGTAACTTGGGCTCTTCGTGGTTCAAGTGCAACTTCAGTTTTTAAAATGTGTGTGTGTATGACCACCCTCGGTGTCGCATCTTTCGTTAACCGCTTGTTCTTTGTGATTGTTGCTAATATTAAAATTAAATGCAAAAAAGTAGCCTTTACTAAGGCATGCTTCGTTCGTAGACGAACATATCCGACACAGCGTTTAGGCTTTTGCCAACCTATTCCGTTTCGCTCTTAGAGAGTTAGAGTGCGGAGGCAGACGATTGCAACTCAGTAAAAGTCGGATACGTCCATCACGGCTCCGTTTTCAATATCACACCTATGATCGCTGTTGCAACTGTGTTATACGTATAACCGTATCACAGAAGGCACAGCGCTCGAGGACATTCTAGGCTATTCACGCTAGTACCGCTGCCGGTTGTTGCCGCTACTGTTCTAACATCCTAACAAATATGTGTAGTCGCTCGCTCTCAAACAAGAGACCGGAGCCCAGCCCCGATTAGCTTGTGATGGCTCTGATCCCGCGCGGCATCCATTTCACGCATTGTCCACCATTTTACTTGAAATCAATCTCCAGATTCTCATCTTCGTTCTTAGTGCACTGTAGCTATTCTCTTCTTTGAAACAATTTAGTTCTAATAGTGCAGCCACTACTATAGGCTTGATCGCCTGTCTGCCCACCACAATGAGGACAGCCGCAGATGGAACTGGCATATCTTCCTTCGTATATCCTCCAGCGTAGCTTCTCGAGTGCCTCCGGTCCACTTCGCTGTGTACAGCTGCATATGACATATTTTGTATGTGCCAATGCGCCTGCCGTGGTCCGCCGCATGCGTGCTCAAGTCGACCCGACCCGAATTGAGTTGACTAAACTCAACAACGGAACTATCGGTGGCAAGGAGCCTTCCCTTCGTCTTTTTTTTTTTTTTTTTTCCAATAGAGCTTCCACGGCCGTCACCTGAATAAGCGGGGGGATGGGGTAACAGCAAGCAAAACTACCATAATCAAGCTATTTATAATAAGTCGGCAAGCTGTGTCGTCGCCAGCGGAGGAGATCCCAGCGGTAACGGCCGTAACGGTTGCGGTTGAAACAACCGTCGAGTAGTACTAATACGCGCAACAACAACTCGCTCTACCACGAAAGCTCTCAACGACAACGATAACTACGATGAGTAGTTTGTGGCGTAGTTTGTAGCTTGGCTTATGTGACTGCTTCAGTGAGTTGTACTCGCTGAGCTGTACCATGCGCTCGTTCTGGGTCGCAGTGTTATTTTTATGCATAAAATTGGTAAGACCCTCAAAGCAGTAGCATCAACAACGACAACGACAACGAGAGCGAACAAGAGGACCGCACCGAAAAAGGAGACGAAGTGCAGAACGCCGACCACGAAAAAGCAATTGCATGATTCTTGCTACGCGGACAGCTGTTGCTACGAGCTGGAATAACAATGTCTGTCGATTGGCGGCCGAGCAGCATTGGAACTGTTGCTACCAAAGAGACCGGTCGCTGATTAGGCCGTCTGTAACGCGGTCCCTACACGGATAATACGCAGATAATGGCTAGACTATAAAAGTCGTACCTATTTCTTACCTCTGCTACCTCACAAGTATGCTATGTGCGTATGTATTTGTGTGCAGGTGTGCATGTGTTCTGTTACTACCGAAGTGTACATAAGGTCAAAACTTATGTCTGCCTACATAAAACGCATCTATAAAGGAGTGTAGATATAATTATCTATCTGTGTATTTACAGATGCCATGCATGTATATACGTAATTCTCTCGAAGTCTGAACGTCACCCAGATCATAAAACGCCAACCGATCGACTGTATCGGACTGTTATTTACTGTTGCTCTGGTAAGTGATAAAGCTAAGCTTGTTGTTGTCGAGCCGTGTTCTATAGCTATATTGTAGAACGCGCTATATATATATATATATATAAACATATGTATATATATATATATATATACATATGTATATTATGTAAGTCCGTCTACCTCTTTTGCTCTATTACCTCAGTAAACATACGCAGAATGCATTATATATTAGTTACCGTAGTTGTCTAGATGCATGCATGTCTATGAGTCTATGTATGTATCTACTGAAGGAGTAACCAAATAATCAGAATAATGATAATAATACTAATAATGATACACATCATCAGTAGCAGCGGCGTCAGCAGGGAGCATTACCATGCATAACGATCGGCTCATTCGAATGTTTGCTCGTTGAAGCTCGTCGTGCTTGCTCGACCAAGCGAGTTATTATAGCAGCGGCGAAGCATCCGATGAAGATCCTGAACGCAGCAGCGTCCATCGGTTATAGACTCGGTTCTTTCGAAGGCGAAGTGTTCGCTACAGCGGCTGCCGCAGCTCACTGCGGTCGCCAGGTCGTTCATTCGGTGTCCCGGTCGATTCTTGTCTGTTCTTTGTTTCGTTCAGCTGTTGGTAGCTCGTTTATATATATATATATATACGTAACAGAGGATTCACTCATATATGGGGTCTTTGTCCTTCGTGTCTAGCTGAAGCTCTGAGCTTCGAGGGAATGTAGGTAGGGAATGTTCAGGAATTAGGGGAGTGCATAAAGGACGCGGGAAAGGGGGCGAGCGGGCAACGACGACCCTCGGTATTGTAATGCAGAGTGTGCAAGAAGCCCACTGTCACGGTCAGCATGAACCCGTGGCAAGAATAAATTGGGCTTTATACTTTACTGACGAACCAGTCACACCAGCAGCAGCACCCAAGCTTCAGTGAAGGAACGCGCACAGCTGGTCTCGTCGCTGCTGCCGCTCCTTTGCGCCAGAACAGAGCGGACCGACAGGGACAAGAAGATGAAATCCGTCGCATCGTTGTCCACTGGAGTGAGTGAGATGAGTCGAGACCAACAGATAGAACGACGGAGTATAAATTCCCTAACTCGGTTGCTTAAGCCAACGAAACCGAAATTACTCCTCCGTAGAACTATGCTTGCCTCATCGTTGACGGAGCTGTCGCTGGCGCGGGCTCACGCCTTTGGAATACGCGGCTTCGTTTGTCCTTAGCCTTCCCTCCCGCGAACTGTTCGGGACAACGTAGGCTTCTCGTCTAACGTTTGGAATAGGCAGAACCATTTAGACAAAGGCTACAAGCTGGCTGCCCGGTAACATATCCCGATGATGGGAGCGTTGACGGGTCCCGTGAAAGGCGGCCATGTGTAAAGAACCTATGAGGAATGAGGCTTCTCCCCGGACAGACGGATAGTCGGTAACATTGTGTGATCATTATTGTTAGTATTGTTATGGAAATTTTGTGTTTGCTCACAGTGGACAATGGGGTTTTCTTTTCACACGGAAAGTAATTTATCAACGTCCCAACCGCAAATATACCAGCGTACCTGGACACATGTTGACTTTTTTTTTCCAATTTGTTTAAACAGCGAGCGCCACGGCGCATTATCGCTATCTAGATAGTTCTGAAGTAAAATAATCGAGCGTAAATAAAGGCAGGTTTCTAACACTGAATGGTGAAAGCGAAACGTCAAACGTATATTTTACTCAGTCGCCAACTCTTCCAACAACCTGTTATTAACCATGAAACATTTCACACTCTTAACTACGAATCATCGAGTACAAACAGTTTTTGTCATGACGCCCTGTCGATTGTGAACGACAACTGCCATCGCTTCCGAGTAACTGCTTCCAGCAGTTTTCATTTCACCGTACCCGCCGCGTCGTATATCACGGATCCGCGACGCTAGTACTCTGCCGATGACCCCATACTTCTGAAGTTCTGGGATAGCGGCCGGTAAACTTCTACCTCGCCGGCTTTTCTCATATTATGCACACGCATTCACATGCGCCCATAACATACGGATGTATGTTATGGGAAGATCATATCGTTATCGAAGCGTCTACATTGCGTCAGACTGGTCACCGATTGCTGGTGATTCGTGGGTGAAAAAAGCGCGAGATCTGTCCAAGCTAAAGCGCTTCTTTATTCTGCGGAAGCACTCAAATACGTATTTCTTAGAGGGCGGTAAACTGTTATTATCATATGTTATTGGAATCGCTGTTCCGTCATCGTAGCAGCGCCACACACGTCACCCATCGACCAACTGACAGTGAGAGAAAACAGCCCACACATCAACTTCAACTATCCGAACTTCGTTTGAGAAGATGGCTACACTCGAGCGATGCGACTGGATTCAATGACAGATAGAACAAGAAACATAGTTGCAAATCGATTCTTGCGGCATGCAATGTAATGGCCTATGAGGCATTCGATGGACGCCGCGACTTACTCCCGTTTTCATCAAAATAGTACATGGTAGCTCTATTGTCTGTTTTCTTATTACTATTAATCATAAAGGATTGGATCTTCATGAGTGAATCGCCCAGCTGCCTATACGTTGAAAACTGCTGCTTTGTCGACCAATTTCTCTCATAGGATACATCCGTACTTCGATCCGTCGCTCTACTGGTTTCGCATAATCAGAACGTCTTTCCTATAGCTACGAGTTAATCTACGACATTTAGCCGACATTAATTGACGATCGCTCCTCATCGGTGAGTAACACTTGAAGTTCTTAAATGTTCGTTAAATGAGTACTACACAATGAATCATATTTTACGTTCGCTTAGTCGGATCTAGAAACGATTAACCGGGATGCCCGATTAGACTATCTCTGAATAATAGCTCGTACAATTTAGCATGTTATCATCATACAGTGATATGGATCCGAGCGCTTTCTACAGCAAGAGCCTACAGCGTACCTAAATGATCAGGGCACCGATTTTGCCTTACTGCGTTACTATCGTTGTCGCCTTACGTGAACGTATCGCAGCTAGAACGCTTGTCTTTGTTTCCCTCGCTAGTAGTGTCAACGTTAAACGTTTTTAATGCCAGGTGATCACGGTTTGCTAATGTATCGGTGGCTGTCAGCCCTCTGTCTACACGATGCCCCTCCTATGCTGTTTGTTAGCTTACGCAGTTGAATTACACGGAGCATTTTACGCGTGTGAAGCCATCGGCCACGCGAGTCGACGACGCTAAGTAGATCACCGGTGCGTATCGCGTCGGCGAAGCGAGTTAGCAGAAGAGCTTTGCCAGTTCCTTCCAACTGGTACCTATCTATATTTGAAACTACAGAAGTCCAGTCCGTAGCAGCAGCAGCAGAAGTCTTCCAACAGCAGCGTGGCCGTATTGTAGTTGCGGGTCTTTGGCCCATTGCCTTTCTCCCGTTCGCTCTCGTTGCTGTTTGGCGCTGCCGTCAATCTGGTCGCGCATAACCCATCCGGTCCAGAGATGATCTAGCAACGTTCACGGAGTTGCACTTAGCAATGCGTCGCTCAAAGGATGACGAATAGGGCCCCACTGGGTTAAGCTGCTGCTTAGCATTAAGTCACTCAATGATCCACTGTTCTTATTGCTGATGCCGTCAAGTTTGTGCCCCGTCGTGCATCCTAATCAGTCCACACACCCGAAAGGTTTTCGCATGGCGATTGCTTCTCTGCTAGCGGCGTGGCCGATGATTCGATGTTAGCAGTTACAGCAATATCTGCCTGAATGAGCAAGATCAGGTCGGTAATAATAACAATGTCAACGAAGCGGATTGGTACCGTCATACAGGGAGTGTCTTGTCCGTCCTATGCGTTGCGTTTATCCTTGCCGGCTTCGTCACCAACTTCAACAAAGTCTAGGCCTCTCTGAGTGAAGATCCAGTGCCTTGGTTGCTGCCAAGACGATATATCGGTTGCAATTTGCTCTTGAAGATACACGAAAAAAGCTCAACTTAATGCCAAGACGAAGGTAGATACTCATCGACGAATCGGCTTCTGATTATAATGCCATTGCAGTACGAGATTGGCTGCGTCACTGGTACAACACAGCCAAATGCATGAAGTTGGAACAAATAGCGTGATGGATAAAGCTAACTCAAATAAATAACAATGTCACGGTAACCAAGATCCGATCAGAGTTTAGCTTATCAATGGGACCTTTGCATAAAACGTACAACACTACGCTACTCTAGTATAGAGGTGTTTTTTTTTTTGTTGTATAATAAAATTGGCGAACAGTTCCCTCCTTCAATTAATTGAGAACCGTCTACTGCGTTAGGCTGGAGACGGCCGTGATGCTGCTTCTTCTCGTAAAGATGGCCGTCGCAGCAATGACAATACGATAAACAGGTCATGCCATGTCAAATGTTAATATAAAAATTTGATTCGTATGGTCAACTACGCAAGCGATACCTTCGCATGTTTCATTCTGCTGTTATTTGAGGCATGAGTATTGTCATTGCTGCGACGGCCATCTTTACGAGAAGAGACAGCATCATGACCATCTCCAGCCTAACGCAGTAGACGATTCTCAATTAATTGAAGGAGGGAACTGTTCGCCAATCGCATTAAAGAACCCGTTCTCCAGTAAACGTTCGCTTGGTACCAACAAACCAGATGGTGCCCTCTCTCGCCATTGAAACATCGGCACACGTCATCTCTAGTTGTTGCGGCTGAGGAAGTCACCGCCAGTCTTCGCACGATCATCCTTAATACTGTAGTACTGCTAACTTTTGCATTACAATATACTGTAGCAGCCGCTTCTATGTATAGCCATCATAACGTATCGTTGAGCGCTAAACGGGAGAGCGCTCACCCCGGTAGTTCCTTCTATTCGTTGGAATCGTATCCATCGAAAGAAGGCCGGGAACGATTGAAAACTTATCGAAGAGCAACGGCCGGAGCGTTGAAAGTGTCTAGCAGCAGCCGTCTGTTTAGTTACGTCATCCCGAGCGTGCATTACCAACGAAAAGTGCTGGACGCGCGGCCGCGACGGTGGCTCCCTTCGTCATTTTATAGACCCCTCCGTTCCCAGGCTTCCTGAACTCAGTTCCAACCTGTTGTCCGTTTAGAGCCTGTTCCAACAACAGCAATAGAAAGCCTCCGAATAGGCTTACAAGCCTATCCACAAGTATCTGCCTGCTTGAAAAAAGGAAGTAGGCAGGCATGCGCTATTTTAAATGTGAGAGTGTATATGCTATACTATAAGTGCAGTGCTTCAGCTCCTTCAAGCCTCTATGCCTGCTACCCGTAGAGCCGTCCAACACTTGCTTTTGGGCTGGAGCTGCTCCTGCAGCCAGGCCCTGCCAGCTTCCCTTTTAGTGCTGCTCGGCACAGTCAAACGCATCCTTTTTCCTCACTCGCTCCCTTCCCGCGTTTGATGAAGACAGAATACTTTACGAGCCTTTAATCTGAACTATATATTTTCTTCGTTGGCCATATTTTCTTTTCTTCATTTTGATACTTGATGCCTTGCGAAAGCATCCTCCAGCATTAGTGATGCTGTGCGGTTTTTCTCGCGTCATCGCTGTTGCCAGGCTGTACTTAGCCCGCGACGCCTGCTACATAATGGCTTGTGTCTGATTTTGGCGTTGTTCAAACGCCAAGCGACAGAGAGGAATGGAAAACGTGTGAGGGTAACGCGCAGAGTTTCAAGAACGCAGATAGGACGACAATCTGCGTCGTCACTGGCGCCGCTACTGGACGTTGAAATCCCGGCGACGGTGGTGGCAAATGACACGACGAAGAGTGCAACTGAACGCTCGTTGTTGAATATACCGAACTGAGCAGGCTAAGATGAATGTGGTTGGTGGATATTTGAGGCAGGAGAGCACGCGAAACGAACATGACAGGAAAACTAAGTCGGGAGGAAACGGGAACTCGGTGGTAGGAACTAAGTATTGAGGGCACATCACGATGGAAAACGCATGTTTAAGACCCAGCAATTCGCCCGCCCCTTTGCAGTTGTAGTATTTGACCCGGTCAGTTCCACGTCGTCAGGTCCCGTGGTCCGCCGTCACGTCTTGTATGTTGGTACGCGCTGAACCACGTTGCGGGTGGGGCCATACGGCCACGTCAGCTATTTCTGCTTGGCAGTGGCCTGCACCAAGCAAACTTTGGCGGCTAAAGAGCGCTCTAGCTTATGAAGTACGAAAAAAAATAAAAGAGCAGCAGATTGGACATGGCTGACCTAACAACTAACCATTTTTGTCGTTAAAGTCCAAAGTTTTGAGTAATAGCCAACTTGTTGTCCGTCGAAACGAATTTAACAGTCATGGAAAAATTATGGCACATGCTATCAGTGCTACCACTAGCATCCCAGTGGACACTAACGATATTCAGTAAATTCCGTATACAGGCCAGTGCTTTCGATTATCCCACAGTCAGCGACTTAGCATTCTAACAATAACGGGGATCGACTAGCTAAGTTGGTATCGATTGTTACCCCTTTCCACAAGAGTCATGTAAGTGGCGTTACTGCCAGTACAGTTGGACAGTTGTTTCGCTAGAACAAAAATACGCGATGCGCCTCTTCGCAGAGCCGTCATTTTTTGTTGTTGTGCGCGCCTTATTCCTTGGCCTTGATTAACTTCTGCTCCCTTTTCAACTTTTTTTTTCTGAGGGCGGCAACGAAAATTCGGCGACAAAAGTAAGGCGAAGGATCATGACCTCCTTCTTGGCGGTATAGGCTCTTCCTTGTTGCTGACAAAGTCTACCAGGACTTAGGCGGTGGCAGGAAAAAGCAAAACGGCAAAGCAGTTCGACCACGACTGCATTCGCGTATTCGGTACGAGCATCTCGCACTAGCGGGCTCCTGCATTGAGTCGGTACAATTTAAATTCATTGACACTGTCGCCGCCCCATCATTTGGACTCCATCAGAAGAGAAGGGTCGGGAAGTAGATAGAGGTCATTTAAAGTAAGACGATAAGTTGGATGGATGGAGCCCACTCACAACCAGCACTACCACGGCCACAGCGAGGGCAGCGTAAACATGATGGGCAAAGGATGGTGCCCGCCTGAAAGAGGTCTATGTTCCGTCGACTGCGCGCTAGTCTTTCCGTTCGTTCTTTTTCATAGCATAACATTCAAGTGTTTACTCAGCAAACGCTCTCATTCACCACCAAACCCAGCCAGTTGCCGGCCGTCTGGTGGGGAGCAAATAACGGCGAACTCGTCGTTGCTGTGAAGTCCCTACCATCATCGCAGCGACTACAAGATGATGATTCTGATGACGATAAAAATCGACGCAATCTTTTCTCTTTTCCGGTTTCTTTTCCCCGTCAACAGCTATTACAGCGTTTTGGTACCAGCCGCAATCACATTACGAACTATTCGCATCTACAACACGTACATATGTCGTAACGATGTCGCCTTCGACGCCGTGACGCTCGCTGCTCAACCAGCACCTGACGCCTGCATAGACCCATTATATTAAAGCCGAGCACAGAGTATACTCAATGCAAATATGGAAAGCAGCCCTCTGAAGGTCGACTAACTGGCGACATAGTGAGCTTTTCGGTTCTATACCAGTTCGACAACACACTCGAGTTGCTGCAGAATTCGGCTGAAACAAGTCAGTTAGCGGTTGTATTCTTGGTAAAACGTCCGCGGTGCTGTCACTACGCCTATAGCGGTTGCAATAATGGTTATGAGTAAAGTAAAGGAAGCAGGGGGCGCGAGAGAGCGTAAAGCAAAAAGCACTCACTCCTGGTTGCCTCTTGTCTATCTGTACTTCGTTTTCGCTGTGAACGAGTCGAGAAAAGTAGTTGTGAAGGCAGCGACGGTATAGGTAAAGTCACCCGTCCTTTTCTGTCCGTCGCTCATTCTGTCTGCCTAAAGACATGACGTGTAGAAGAAGCAGTAGTAGTGGTAACTGCCACTGCCGCCGCTGTAGTGAAAAGATTCGTTCGAAGTGCTGCTGGTCCTGTCGCTTCTGCTCTCTCTTCGCCTGGATAAGCATTCGTCCCCCATTTCCTCAACGAGTCCCAGCTTTTTATCCCCTTCACCAGTTCTACTTGTCTTTGCTGCGTACGCAAGAAAACGTCCTTTTCCTACCCACACCTTTTGCTTTGCTCGTCCAGAAAACACAACATGCCTTGCGCTGGCACCAAACACACACAAATATACGCACTTCTATGTTTCACCTGGTGGCCGCCCCCCAGAATTCCCTTTCTCTCTATTTTACTTTCAACTCCTTGCTAATAGCAAAATAACTCGAGCGGGAAATGTGTTTCTGTGTTGAGAACAGGGGCTCCGAGCTTTCTTTCTTCGTGTCCTGCTTTTTCCGCCCGTCATAATATCCCTACGTCACCCACCCGCGGCAGCCCACCAAGGCGGCTGGTGGCGCTCAGACGAACAGAAATACTAGCGCTCGACGAAGAACGAATCCAAACTTCGTCGACCGAAGAGCTAGTAGGGAACGATGCTGGCAGAGCACAAAATAAAGCGTCACAAATGTACTAGCAGCACTAAAGTTTGCATGGAATCTTTTGCTCACCGCACAAAGCTTTCATAAACGATACAGCATACTATGGCAACGCAGAAAAATTGCACGGTATACTGACATGACCTCTACTGGCTGACATGGAACTGCCTGCGTATATGACGCACGGCCAAGCAGAGAGAAAGCCACAAATGGGTGATCGGCTTGGACACGTTCGTCGGTGTGGTAGGGTTAAATTTACGGGAGAGGAGAAGAGGGGTGCGCGGAAATAAGACCGAGGATGCAAGTGACGACCGCAACGATAGAAACGAATTTACACTTTGCAATGACAAACACTGAGGTGCACACAGGCTTTCTGAAGGCCTCGTTTTCGTTATTCGCGACAGCAGCACTAACGGTGGTGAACCAAGCGGGCGGCCAGCATGTGCTCGACGTGTAAATCGGCAACTTTTTGGCTCCAAGACGCCGGACGTGTTCGGTTGTCGTGGCATAAAAACTGACTTCTTCAACAGAATAGTGCTCTACATACCATGGTTGTAGAGATAAATGGAATAGAAATAACTTTTTAGTATTACGTTCTAGCGTTTCACCTGTTCTCTGTTTAATGGAGACACAGGTCGGCCCATTTGCCTATTTATATACTTCTTTGCACCAGAACAGTCCCAGTGCAAGCCAGATGCGCGAGAAGCACATACGTAAATACGCGATGTACAAACCAGATGCATAGTGCCGTGACGTTAAGTGCTCATAGGCGGCGGTGGGGACGGCGGGCGAACGACGTTTATCGTTGTGGATGCTAAACTTACATATCGATTCCATTCGTCTGCTCTTTACATTTATACACCTCTTGGTAGATTTATGTCATACCCGTCACGTGTCCTTAGCAACACGACTGACTGAGTGTACGTAAAGACTAAATAGTTTTGGTAGTAACAAGAAGAGTTAGGCAAAATCAGCAGAAAAAAGGATTCCAAAGAGTAAAAGTGTGTAAGAGAGCAAAAAAGGTTGTAGACCGCGTAAACTTGAGAGCTGAGTTGAGACTTTTAATTCACGCAACCGCTGCTGTTGTAGTTCACATCAAATCATACTTTCGTCCCATAGGCCGCTCTCTCTCCAGCAGCTTGCCGGGTTTCTTTTCATCTTTATCTTTCACTTGCCGTTGAAGAGGCTTTCCTCATCCGCAATTCTTTTGGGATCTGCGAACAGTAGCAGCAATAGTCATCAGCCACTTCTGCTTGAGCCACTGCTACCGCTGCTATGGGGATCTTGCGCTTACCCTGTTCGTTGTCGCCGTCCCCGCCAATACAAAACCCAGCGATGAACATCTCTGCACTCATAGTAATGCTACCGCTGCTCCTGCTTTTACCGCACGCTGCGAAGTAGTACCAGCTCCGGCATGAACAAAACAACGTACTTCGTTAATCTTTCCATCGAGGATTCACACAGTCAGCCCACGAGAGAGGAGAGAGAATGCGCTAGACAGAGTGAAACGGCGTCCGACGCCATGAATGAGTACATAGAAAACGAGAAAAGCGAGCAGGAGGCGTAAAGTTCTTTCCTTTTATACGATCATTTTCGTATTCGTACGATTCCTGTGCGGTAGCACTGGCGGTGGTACAAGTCGAGCGGAGGATAATGCTGCTGTCGATGACGGTGGCAGCATGCAGCGCGGATGTTCGCGTGAGGGGCGACGTTGCTGTGACTCGAAAGCTAGTTGTTGACTGAAGTCACCGCCGCTGCGCTGGGAGCTTCCGATGCTAGAAAAGAGAACTCGCTCTAAACTTCCTCTCGGCCGACAATAATGCCATCGTTTGCTGCCTCCTTGCAAGTTAGCTTTCTCAGTCTGTTGAAATATATCCAGCCTGTTGCTACTGCGTTAGTAGATGCATAATAGCATCGAGTTTCTCTTCTTAGCGCATGCGGCTCCGTTTTCTACCGCTACGTCAGCGCGTCCAGGGCGTCGTCACCTGGTTAAAAATGCTATTGCCTTCAAAAAGTTGAGATAATCTCAACGTTTCTCGCTCTCCGGATGGACAAAGCTCTGTGAGCTCTTCCCGTTTTCAGAGGTGGATCACTTTCGGTCATGGTGGCCCAGGACTTAAGCGAAGGATAGCTGGACGCTAGGTCTTGCTAGCTGCTAAGGTCTCGATTCGTCCCGCTAGCTTCCGACTTCTGCAGCTCGAGGCTTAATGGTAGTTACATACATAATTCAACGAGAAGCACAAAGAGAAAGGCAAACCCGAAGAATAGGAACAGGCCTCTAATGCATCGCAGTCCATTACCGACTCTAATGTGAATATGAAATCCAGCTATTGCATCGACGTATAAGTAACATTTGTTTTTGTTTATTACTTTTGTTTTCGGATAAATTCTTATATATCGTTGTAAAATGTTACCTATACGTTGAGCTCCGAGGGGTTCGTCAGGCGGCAAAAATAGCATTTTCATAATTTCCTTTGTTTCAGAATTTTCTTTATGAAAGCAAACTAGGATATTCGTTCCATATACGATACGAGGACTATGAGGTACAAACTTTCCTAGCAAATCCTTTTCTGTAAAGTGCCTTAGGGCAACCCGTAACGAAGTCGAAGTATCGAATGCCGGTAGCGACCGAATCATATAATTTGACATTTGACTTGGCGTGATTGTCGCAGCCAGAGTGAGCCCAATTTTGGCTTTTTTACTTTTAACTTTTTTTCATTCCAACAGGATGTACATATGTATATATATACATGAGTAAACTTAAATTTCTTCATGCTTCGTGCATTACCTGTTTGAGCTGGGAGGCAGTTTTCCAAAATCCGGAAATTATATTAAATAGACTTTAATGCTGTCATACTTAGTCTCTCACTTAGTAATACTAATGACCATTGGTCTTCCGTTTGCCTGTTCATGACAACGTTGACGGGCTAAGATGGTATCGATTTGGCCATAATTTCGCTTTTTTATTACCATTGCGAAGAACCGGGTTCATCTTTTTGTTCCGGCTGGTTCTCGCAGTCCGAACGTTCGCTGATACACGCCAGAGCCTTATGTCGACGCCCAGTTAGATCAGCCCGCAGAAATCGTGCACAACATAGCCAACCAAGGAAGCACCAATGATAGGGCCCTTTGTTGGTCAAGCGGTTCTCGGCTTCCTTGTTATTGCCTTGCCTGGTGAATAGCCAGACTTCGTCACCAGGATGCTCGATTGTAGGGTCTCCTCAGAGCAACACTCCGCAAAAGACTCCACCTAGTCTCTAGACCCTGCTTTTCCGTAGTCAGCGTTTGGTCTACTTTGGCTCTGGATCTTTCCCGTCGTCCCACTGTGGCATGAGCGGCTCCACATACAGGGCCCCTACGTCCTGTTGGCATCTATCAGCAGAACATCCCGTTTGTTCAATGCTGATGTCAATGGTTTTGCACACTGAGAACAGTACAGGCTTGAATTGGTGCCGATGTTTCGAAGGCAAAACGCAAGCAAAAAAAAACAGAACGATTTTTTAAAATGTCCTAGCCCGGCGTGCGACAACGGCAAGAACCAAGAACGACATGTCGGCTCTGCGTGTCGTCCGCAGCTTCGGTGTTGATGTCCACCGGTTTGCTGAAGCTATAGGTGTTGTTGCCCCCCGAGGGCCTTCCAATACAGCGCCGCGGGCCAATCCAATCTGCTTAGCAGCCATAGGCGCCACGTTTCCAATGCTACCGCTACTAGTGCTGCCAACGCCAAAAGCCCTCTCTCTTTCCAAGTGCATTAACTTGGGTTAAAATGGCACCTACGCTTTTTTTTTTTCACACGTCATCTTCTTTCCAGCCTTTCCGGTAGGCAGCAATCCAACCGCGCGTAGTTATCCGCCATCTCCCTCGGCCTATTTCTCCAGCAGCATCGTCTACCGGAAGTCAGCCTGTCCCCCGATTATCAAAGGACCGAACCGGAAACGAGCAAAGATGATCCGCTAGCGAGATGCCCTAAGGGACGATTGGATAAGAGCAGCACTGGAGACCTGGACAGCCAAACCCGGTTAGCTTATGTCCACCCCTGGCGCTTTATGCCACATATCCAGCCATCCACACATATCCTGTGCAATCTCCGGACGAAGACGAGGAGAATAACAAGACGTCTAACTGAACTACATTGGACAATCCAAGATATCTGGCAAATATAAGAAGCAAGGAAACAGGGAAGAGGGTCGGAAAGGGGCAATAGTGATTGGAAGCCTAACAAACTACAGTTAGGTTCGGGAAGCCCATTGCATCTTGCTCCCGCCTATCCTTACATATTTTACAACCGATGCTAGCTGCCACTAACTGGTAGTGAAACACTCATTGCTATCTACACTTCAGCATAACAGGCTTGTGAAAGTATGAAGAGATCTGTGAAGTACTGCATGGCGTACGTCGTTCTCTACTAACAAGGCAGTAAGTTGTTAGATTGGGCTCCATCTAGATTTCTAATGATCAGCCGCTGCTGAGCCGTTGGCTGGCGGCAAGCTTTAGATGTCTAACATTTCTGAAATAGACGGGCGGCATCACATTAGTACTTAATGCTATAGATATGACAAGTCAAAGAATGTCTTATGAAAATCCGTGAAAGCTCGACAACGACAGAGGTACAACCTTTCCGCTTTGAACAGCGCACGGAGACATGCCGGCAGCCATCAATGACTAACAACATCTATCGATGTTTCAGGGTAAGTTACGGATGCCGCTGCTGCATTTATGGCCCGATGGAGATGGATCAGACAACAGCTCACTCTATATATATACTCCTGCCTAAACCATTCCATTACGAAGAAAGGCCCATGCCAGCAGCGACAAAACAAGCAACAGAATTATGTGCACTCCGCATTCTGACTTGCTGGGCGGCTCATTGGCTTGGTACGTTTATGAGCTTACTGTGAAAAAAAGATAACGCTGCTGGTAACGCTAAATGCCATTCGTCGGTCTGCCTACACTATTCCAATAAGCCAACACACATATGTTGCTTAACCTCGATACGTATCGTCATACGCGATATGCAGCGATGCACGTAGACGACGTGGATAAAATGACGGGTGTGAGGTGCCGACGCTCGCTAGTCAGTCGTTTGGTTGCCGTCTACCGAATAGAATAGAGACGATTATATAGGACAATCCTGTAACAGACGTTGTTCAAATCACCTGTTGCTATGATAAAATGGTAGAACGCCGCTGGTGATGATTAAGTCCATTTACACTCACTTTCCGCTGTGACCTGCCGAATTTCTACGAGAAACCAACTCATAGCCGGTGAGACCGCAACAAAGAATGAGTCGGATAACGTGGACGGACAACGAATGACAAGATACTTATGGCTAGCCAGGCGGCAATGATGCTAGGAGCTATGGTCGAGGTTGCGGCTGCGACAATTGTGCTAAACACGACATGACATAGACATCTTTTGATGGACATCGACGCGCGACTGGCCGACACATTCGATATAGTCGCAGGATCTTCATACCGCCGTTGTTCTCGCTGGCAGCCCGCCATACCTCTCGTCCCGTCTCTTCTGCTTATCTCCTTCGGTCAATAGCTTTCAGCTAAGGGAAGATGCAGCAGCAACAACGGTTGTCATCCTCGGGCACCAGTAGCCGAAGTAATCGGTACCGGTCGAGCAGACAGCCGCCGAAAGAGAAAAGACTACTGACATTCGCGGCTAGCTGGTAGTGAAGAGCTACGGCGATCACAAACACGAAAAGCCGTAAACCTCTCATTGACTATCGCCATAAGAAACGGAGAAACATAGAGAAGAACGAGGATCAGATCCCAACAACGGTGATGACGACGTAGAGAAAGCACCAATCCTCCAGAGTAGAGCCGTAGTTGTGCAGCCGACCGGTCGCCGCGGTTGAGTGCTGAACGAGGGAATAAACGATCGACCGAGCGAACAAGCAAGCGAGCCAAAAACGTCGCTAGCACAAACAGCAGAATCACCGACGAGAAGTTACGACTCTTCATATTTCTCTAACACGCCGCTGCTGCCGCCACCGTCGCCATATGAAAGAGTTTCCTGTGGCAGCGCGCAGCCCTTAAGACCTGCTCTCTTTTCGTCGACTAGAACTATCTTTTTTTTTCATCTCGTCCTATCGATGAACTCTAGTCAATCTCACAGTGAGACAGAAAAGTGGACATCAATGTTATTCCAGGGTACGCTACAATGAAACACTATACAATTCTAAATAGAGAGCCCAAGGGTCCTAGTAGGACAAATCGAGTCAAATCGCTAAAGCGCCAACTAAGCAGGCCTCAGAGTCAAACAGGGCTTTACGCAGCTTGAAAGATATGACTACGTCGAAAAGTCATAAAGTGAATCAAAGAACTGGATAGGCAGAGATGGCGAGAAGTCAAAAAAACAACAATCATCGAAGTCAACGAAGGGTGTATAAATGTAATCAGGAGCACCAGCAGACAAACAGAGAGGCCTAAGGTCCAAGTGATACACCAAGAATGTCTTGCTTGACACGCTCACGAGCAGTGGTCTGCCATTGTGCTAACATCAATGAACGATGAAGGACACGCATGTAAAACGAATAAGCACTTGATGTGCCAAGCTCGCACGCAGGCTCATTCTATCATGGCGGCATCGTTCCGTGGTCGCATACGTACGTGTAATAACTTTTTCAAATCTTTCCAATCAAAAACAATCCTTAAAGCGTCCAAGTGAAGTCTTACTGACAGCAGCATCGCGAATCTTCCGCCTACCTGCAAACGGAAAAGCAAAGGGAAATATATTGCCGGTTAGCCTGATGTTCGAACACTTCGTTCCGTATTATGCGCCCAACAAGCATTATGTTAAACTGACACTTTTAAATCGGTAAATATAGGCTCGCACAAACCATTGACAAAAACTAGCAAGAATTCAAACTGTACAAAGTTCTATGATCATAGAAAACATTATTAGAAACATTATGATCATAGAAACGATTATTACTATTTGTGCCCACAATTTTCTACTTTCTAAGGACTACGTCATTGAAATCTGCCATTTCTATTTTTCGCTCCCTAATCTCTGATGAGAACACTATTCACTTCACGCGGACTAAGTGCATGCATGAAGCGTATGCTTGCTGGTGTTATTGGAGTTTTGGAAAAAAAGAGAAAAAGCAAAAATCGCCTTTTTTTTCTTTGGCCCAACGTCTGATACTCATCTACGCCGCTTCCTCATTTGCGCCATTTGCTTTCTATGGTCGTTATCATTTCCATTGGCTAGTCAGTCGGCTCTCTCCAGCCAACTTTCTTTGTCTAGCCAAATCCTCTAACTGGCGTTTGGTTCTCATTGGCTTTCGTCGTCATTGTACTGTAGACGTACGGACGATTTTGTGCCCAATTCATTTCCTATTCCCATCTCAGCTAGTTCTATCCATCTCTCTCGTTATCGATGTTTTCTTAACGGCAGAGGCGGAGGTGACGGCAAACTCCGTTGAGTTCGTCGTCAGTGACCGTACCAGTAGTAAAAGTAGTGTTCGTAAGAAGGAGCAAAGGGAAGAACAAAACGGCTAGCCGCTCCGTGTTCCTTGATTCCCCTCTTTAAGCGTTCTTTTTACTGTCAACGGCGTATGAATATTACCACTGAATGGTGGCAGAGGGACAGAGGAATCATGGCCTTGCTCAGTTGACCTTGTAGAGAAACAGCAGTGGCAGAAATTGCCGTAAAAAGATGACGATACCCACTCCACAAACTGCATGCAGCGGCTTCTTGCGACAAGCTTTGCGCAAGCAGAAAGGAACTGAAAAAATATGTTCAGAGACTGAAAGGCTCAGAAACTGTCAATAGACTAGTAGGGCGCGCTGGTCGACAAAACGCGCCAAAGGAACCATATAACATCTCTACTCTAACAGATCTCTTGCAATGATTATTCATCATCATTTGCCATAAACCTACCGTAGCTTTTTTTTTCTACTTCTTTGCTGTTGACGCTGCTGCTGCTGCTTCTAGCGCGATGCCATTCCGACGATAGGCTTGAGGCTGCTATCCAGTCCTGGCAATGGACAGACATTGAAGGGAAGCCATCAAATAGAATCATCGACAAGACTCACCAGTCCTGCTCTGAAGCACATATAGCGGACAAGTCTGGGCCTTGTTTCTAGTCGTTTTCTTCATTTTAATCAAAGAAAAAAGCTGCCTGCTCCACGCTAGTTTGAAATGGGACGCACATTCTCAGGAAGATCAACTCAGCCTCCAAACTGGCGGAGCAAAGGACGGGAGGACTGATAGAGCTGGGGCCGAAGGGACTGTATTGCTTCGTAAATCCTGAGCGCATCTAGTCCACAGTTAGAAGAAAGCTTTGTACCGCGTTCAAAGCTGAATCGTGGAGACTCATTGAACTCTGGAGCCCATCGTGTAGAGCAGCGCACTCTGACGCGCAGCTTGCACAGGGCCGAGGATATTCCACAACACTCCACAGAGTGAATTTACATAATTTTATGGATCTTCATTTCCCATTTGTCCCCTTCGAAGCTCCCTTACCACTTACCACTAATGCTTTGTTTTTGGTAGCAGCTTCGCAACGTTCTAGCCTCGTGCCTTTCATCGGTATCATCTCTGCAGGATGCACCAAGAAGTAGAGAAGATCAGAAATTTTGCATTGTCAGCAACCTCAGAAGTCATACTGGCTTTGCATACGTCGACCACAAATGATGGAGGTTGAAGGTCTGAAGTAGCAAGCCCGAAGCATATCATATGCACCAGTATGGAAGCCAATACCTGGACGTACAGTGATCTATGCATCTAAATTGTATCTGACAACAATGATTACGTTGCAAAAAAACAACTGCGCCATATTTACACATCGTCTGTGATCGTCGCGACAGGTATCTTAGCCGAGCTGAACAGTATTATTCATCATTCACTCCGGCAAATGAATGATCGACAAACTTATTTGTTAAAAGTATTCTGACTCCAAAGCTAAGAAATCCCGATAGGAAAAAGCCTGTGGTGCTGCAGCGCTAAATAGGTAAAAAGGAAAGGATAACACTAAGAAACGAAATGACGGATAGCAGCAATGAACTTAATCGTAGTAAAAGCTGGCAATAATTGCTTCGCGGCAGCGGCAGAAGAGAGATTTGGCGACAGAAAAAAAAATGTGCTAGAAAGCAACCTAGGACAGTTAGTTTTCCGTGCCTCACTTTGGGGGCTTTTTGTTTTACCTCTGTAATGGTCCACTTATAGAGCCGATTATACAGATTAACCGTTCGGCGATCGTCGGCGATTTTGCTGAATTTCGATACTTTTAACACGGAAAAAGGAAGAGCACTATAAAGCAACTATAATGTGTATGGGTAGCGATGACTGCCATGGCTCCAGTTCACCTATAACGCGTTACACGCCACCAGCGCGGAGCACTGCCGTCAACAATGAGCGTTTCACCGTCATTGGCTGTTTCGGGTCAGCTATCTGACCGAGTGTTTCCGACCCTTTCGGGGGCCCGTGCGTCACGAGTAGCAAGAGCATTGAAGGGCGATCAATGCAGATGGACCCAGAAGTAATTCCTTGTCCGCGGTGCGTTCGCATTCTAGAAGAAGAGATATAAGCAGTCTGGCGGCCGGTCCTGCCGTAGCAGGATCTTTAGCTGGGCATCTAAAATGCACATGGTCTGCCGAAATAGTCCAGTACATATAACTACAGTGACTATGGTCACATATGGTCAGCGAGACGGTAACTAGCGACGGTTTCACAAACGACTCCATATATAGATACTGATCTACACAATTATAGCTTATGCTGGTGTATATGTGTTATTTGCTGGGCTATGGCGTTCTGAAATAACTACAGGATGGCTACATACTACATCGTAGCCGACAGTATTATTTATTCCGATGTGCAGTCTGTACTATATCTATATCGGGAAATACAGTCACATTGTCTAGTCTTCATACAGGCAGTTCAGCGTCACATATACGACCTGAAATAGGTTTAGTCTGTGCCTATTTGTTGTGTATGTGGCTGTAACACGGGCTAATGTGTGACTAATTAGCGGTAAGCGCATCATTTAATTGCGATCGTGACGACGGCGTCAATTTTTGTATGAAACGTTCGTGGAAAAATCCGGACCCACTAACTACGATACATGTATGTAGTTGAACACATACAAAATACTTGTGGAAGAGGCCAGTATTAGGTGATTTGAGCAACATGCCGTGTACATACGGATTGTTCGAAAACGCTGCCTTTAGTCGTAAGTCATCCTCCAAAACATTTACTTGATAGTAGAGCAACTTAGCATGATTTAAGTTGTTAGCGTCGTGTTCAATCCAACGCTAATCTCGCTCAATATTTATGTATCTGGCTTGGTGATAATATGCAGCGGTTCGAAGCTGCTGTCGTTTGAATGAGCAACGAATTGCGAAGCCAGTATCTGGCTGCGAAGCCCGCCACGACCCACATGTCACAAACAGTTTCTTGGTTACCCGACCCAGCTTCACCAGCCTGTTTTCATTTGTCTAGTTCAAATGCCCTCTGGCTTTGCGTGACGTCGAGTACAGCGAAGCATAGGTGTAGCTAACTGTATTGCTACTGCGACGGCTGTTGAAAGCAACAGGCCATGCCCATTCTGCCCTCGTGGCATCGTTGCCTGCTTTCAAGTCGGCACCGTTGGCCCTATGTTGTTTTGCTCAATTCGCCCTCGAATTTACACGGAACGCGCGGTTACTAGTCAGCAGCAGGAAGAGATGGAGCGAAGTAGAAAACGAACGGTAAAGGACGGGGCAGCACGAACTCGAGAGAACGCCTATCTATCAGGTAGCGGAGCGTTGAAACTGCGCATGTCGCCCAGAGCAACGGCTCACTGCTATACCCCGATCCGTTACCCTACTGGCAACGGTATTTCCTGAAGGGTCTCTCCTAGCTAGATAACACAGGTGGATTGGCGACTTCATGAATTCATCAGTTCGGTTACACTAGGCCAGAGCTGCTGCATGGTAATATAGTTGTGTATCGTTACACGAATCTTCACTATAGCCAGCCCACCCGGTTTAATGTAAACAAGTGGCTAAGGTCAACCGGTCTTATACTCCTGCATGGATCGTAGATTTGTTATCATCCGAAGGGCTGCTTGCCACCGGAGCGCTCGCTGTATCACTTATGGCTATGAGCTTCATGGTTTACTTATTCGAACAGAGAGTAGTGATTAATTCTACTCATTTCAGATTGTAAGTATGGTGTCGTCCCATAGATTTTACGTCATCGTTGACGTCCTCCTTTTCCTCTCTGATAATTAGAGTCGTGGCAGCGTCCCTCGGACCCTGCCTAAGCGCCACTCACCTCACAGCCATTGGAGGAGTAAGTCATTCGAATTTTCTTACTAATCGTCGTAGTTGTCTATTCGGGGTACAGAGTGCTGCACATCGATTGCGAGAAGCAGCAGTTCAGCCTCACGACGGGGTTACAGCTTCTTTGCGAACTTTACGCGAGACTGCCGACTGGGTTAGTCCTATTCACCTTTTCGCTGTTCACGATGGCTGACACAGGAAAGCCAGAGCGGTCTGATGGCCTCTGGGTAAAGGCTGTGCAGGAGATCAGGAGGAGGAATGGTCATCAACTCCGAAACAGACTATTGCCCAACTCATCCGCAGACCACTAGGCCACCTAGCCTACCCATCCGCTAATCAACCACCGACGCTGCAGCCGTCGCTATCTAAAAGAGTATCTATTCCATTGCGAACTCCATGTCAACTCCGACTAACCCCTGTTTGACTTTCGTAACTCGGATCGACCGACGGACATTACGGTGGGAGTAGGGCTAACATTATAGGGTCTCTAGAAGAGGCAGCATTAGTCCCTGTGGCCGCTGTAGTGCTACTACGAGTAGCTCTACTATTGTAAGTAGTGCTGCCAATAGTAGTGGGCCAAGACGAGAATGTGAGAGTAAGTTGGATAGCATCTGAAATAAAAAAGCATGGGGGAGTCTTGGACGAAAACCGGAGTGAGGAGCGATAAGCAAAAGTGGTACTGGTGGTCGGAGGCGGCATCATAACATGATAACTTTCTTATTCCGTTCCCTTTCTTTCTTTTCGTCTTACGTACTCTCTTTTTAGACCACGTCTTCTCTATACGTATGGTGGGGCCGCCAACGTTAAGCCAGAGAAGGCGCAGAGTTAGTGATGTCGACGTCCGCTGCGCCGCCAAGAGGGCCAAGTTTTTCTTCTACTCGTGGATGTTAATCGAGTTATGTTGCTTACTTGCAGGGGAGCAGCGTCAGGTTTTAAGCAGGTACCCTATGTAGGCATCCTAGACAGGCATATAGCAATGCTTCAGCGCGCTTAGCAAGCAGCCACATGGTGGCTTCTACACCCCCTTTATTACCCTTTCCATTCCGGTACTTACGCGCTGTTATCTTGAAGAGACTGACTGCCACTACTACTGCTGCTGCTGCTGGTAGGTCTTCTGCGGTAACTCGTCGTTACAACTCTTTCTGTCTTTAAACAAGCTTAGCCGTCTCAACGTGTTTTGCTGAAGAGTGGAGAATCGTTCTATAGGGGTCTCCATTTCTATCTCTCTATCCCTGTCTCTCTCTCTCTCTCTCTCTGTCTCTCAGTGACGATATATGGTTTTCTGTTTTTAGCCTTAGCTTTTTCTTCACTAGAGATAGCTTACATCTCCATATCGTTACCTGAAAAAAGCGGTAGGTTTTCCCTTTTACGATCGATGCCTCAGCATCTAGGCCCCGGTCTGCTACCGGTTGTCTAAGAGTCGACTCGTCTTAGCGACACGTCGAATGAGTATAGCCGTTTGCTAGAGAAAACTAGGTAGTGCTCGAACGGCGGCAGCAGCAGCACCCAACTTTGCTGCTAAGCTAGCTAGGTAGCGCAAAGGGCAAGAATGAGCGCAAAAACACCTTACCTTTTCCTCATTCTACCTGCGTTCGGAGCGCCTGGCAGCAGCAACGGCAGGATCGCCGACGTTGTCAGGGCGACAGCGCAAAAGCGCACTTTTACGAGATATATTATTCACTCGATGCAAAGCGTCGTTTTCAAACGACTTCAGCCATCGAAACTCCTTGATGTCAGGTTTTTGCCTGAATGAATGGATGTCCTGCAGGACCCACCCACCGGCCACTAGCACTGGCTGTCTAGTGCTTAGACAGTCAATAAGCAGCCATTTCAGAAACATCCTTCCTTGACGAGAGGCACAAAGCACACCGAATAGCTTCTGTCCTCAAAGCCGTTCTCGTCAGTGTCGGTGCGTCCTTTTCTCCTCAATGAGCGTTTATGTGTATCCTCCCGTATGTGTGTATTAGAACGAGCGCTTGCCTTTGTACTATTTTGCTTCTTGCGTCGGCTGTGACCCCTGTCGATCGCGATGGAAAGAGAGAACGAACGAAGATCGTCAACAGGGGCATCTATGTGAGCATCGTACAGCTAGCACTTCGGAGTGGCCACCGCTTCTCTTCCAATTGCTGGATGTCACTGAGCGACGACGACGCCAACAGTGACGACGACTCTGTACTCGTTTGTTAGTCATGCCGTTGCCGCCGCTGAATAGAGTAGTTGTTAGCAGCGTAAACACTATGGGTCGGTAGAGTAATATGGAGACGCTTGACGGGAAGCCTGAAGGGTGGCCGCTTTGTGAGGCCATCCGTCGTCACCAGCGAGCAACTGCCGCCTTCCCTATGAGATAGCAACGTCATAAGTAATGGACCAGAAAATATTTGCTTCTCTTCTTTTTCTTCCCTACGTTTCGTTGTCGCTTTGCCCCCCCCCCCCCCCTCTGACAGCTCCCACCGTTGCTTTCGTCCCCTAAAACCGCCCGCTCATCGCCGTTGCATGACAACGATGGTGGTGGCGGATCCAATACAGCGGCAACAGCAACCGTGGAACAGCCAATGACGCTGGTAAGCAAAGCGAAGCGCTCGCTTTTTCCGACCGACAGTAAAAAAACGATGCCGACTCCACCGGCGTTTCCCCACTCTCGTCCGTAATGCCCACAATCCCAATACTGCTGTGGCGGGTAGTTTTGTTGCTGCTACGAAGAATTTGCCAGCAATTGCCTGCTTTTCCAGATCGTGGCAAAGCCAGCCGCCGCTGGCACCGCTTTTCATATGAACGAACGAACGAAGGAACGAGCTAGCCTGAGGCTGGCCGGCAACCCACTCAGCAGCCGGGGCGATGGCTTCCTTCTTGATGGCGGCCGCAACGCCGGCCCAACTGGCTGGTAGACCGCAAATACAAGCAGCTCCCCGTTTCCTTTTATCCTTCTATGGCATGGCGCCATTCACTCGAATGAAGAAGAGGATGACGTCGAAGCCGATGAGAATTAGAAGAAGCAGCTGCACAGAAGACGCGGGGCAAAATGACGATGTCTTCTTGCTTTCTGCCTCCATCGAACAGCTATTTCCATTGCTATCGCTATTGCTGCTGATCGCTCCGTTGCTCCTAGGAAGCGAACCGCGAGAGGGAATAGGGAGGACAACTTTCTTTACAAATCATCTATAGCCGTCACCTACAACAGTCCCCGCGATGACAGCATCACCGATGCTGGCAGTGGTACACCACGACCAGGGGCGCAGCAGCAGCGGAATCGACCTCGACCACTGCTGCAATTGTGTTTTGGAACAAACTCGTCCGCCCTCTGCGCCCTTTCGAGTACCTTTTGTTAGCACTGTGACCTTTAGCAATCGATAAGTATTGCTCGCCAGGCCAGCCATTCGTGTGAGCAACAACTTTTGAGTCGCATGTTACGCTGAGCGTAACTTTTGCTAACGTTCCCTCTCTTTTACTTTAAGTGTCCGCCCCATATTTTCAGCTTCAGGCTAGAACTAGGCGACCTTAAGAGGGACTTACGACTTAAAAAGCACAAAAAAGACGATTTAACTTTGCTATGCTTTCCTAGAACTACTAAGCATTAAACTAAGGCGTAACAGTTCTGAACTGCTTCTTGCAACACAATTCACAGTAGCTATTAGGCTTCGCAGGACCAACATAGAGGGTCCAGGTGGTTGGCACTTATTAGAACAAACGAGTTCGTTTCTTATACTTTTGCCTTTCTTTTTGTTTTCCATAAGGTGCATCAACGGCAGTGACGGTGATAGCGTGAACAACAAACGATGTTTTTTTTCCAAATAAATGGCAAGAAGTATAGCGCAGGACAAAAGCAAAAAATATAAGAGAGAAGCAATAAGGTGATGCCAGGTTCCAGTTGGTTTCAGTAGCCAAACAAATAGGATAAGTAGGAAGGTAAGAGCTGAGGCTTGCAAAGGACAGCGCTCTGAAGAGCCGCAAAGGCAGAGCCAGCATTTCGTCCTTTGAGTAGCAGCAGCGCACTCGTGAGTTCAAACTACAGGGGGTGAATGTCATAGGGTTTGGCCGGGAGAAGGGGAAAGGTAAAGAAAATGAAACCATCATTAGAAGAAAAGAAGCCTTTTTTGCTTTATATGGACGAAGACGGCAACGATAGATAAACGTGCAAAATAGATCAACCCCTTTAGAGTTGCACGATCATTCAGTCACTTGAGGGTGAAGCATTGGGGCATCAGAGCAGATGGCTTGTCAAATCGGGGCGTCCGCTTTTGTTGCTGGCCGTATTGTATCGCCCCGAAGGCGCAACTTCGCCACTTACTGCAACTACTACCACTATCACTAGTTTGACTTAACTGCTGCAGTTGCCATGCCATCAGGATCGCAACCGCGAGGGCGCAGATCTGCTATCCAAGCCTCGATGACTTTCTTGATAAGGACAGGCCATTGCTCTCCCATTATTGCAAGAAGTTGCTGAACAACGTAGCGACACACGGCGCGTGAGGGAGCTGTCGCAGCTACAGGGCAGCCTTTTTTGCCTCTTGCTTTCCCACCCTAGCATAGCGACGGCCCCATGATAACGACGAACGAAAACTGTGAGATGTTGTCAAACGTCCTGAGAGCCATTATTTTCAGCCAGCACCACGCAGGACAGGGCCCACTCGTCGGATAGCGGGTTCCGCTAGTGGCACTATTAAGCAGGCCAGAAGGCAGGCGAACCCACCGTCGCAGGCGACAAATGTGTGCCAACACAATGTGTTTTTGCATGCCACCAGTCATTAGCTAGAGTTAGTCAAGAGGGTAAGTATTACGGTGTCGCGTAATCATCATTCTTAAATGACAGAGGTATATATACGTTGGATTCCGTAGATTTAGTCAAGCTGCCATAGATTTAGTCAACAGTGCCACAATGAAAAAACTTTAGAGAGGAGTGTCGCTATCAGGAGGCATAGGAGAAAACAAAGGCATCACCTTTCCGACGGTACCCACTTCTATATAGACACTTGGATTGAATCCGACAATAAATTGATTGAAGTCAACTATACGGAACTGACCAGGTTGATTCAAACGGCTTCTATTACGAGTGGAGATAGTGTGCGACAGCATAATCCGTGCTAACGGCCGTATGTTCATAACGAACGAGGACTATACCGGGAGCCGATAACCTAATTGCTCTCGTTGAACAGACTGGCTGTATAGACCGCGTGGCCTTTTTCTCTTGCTATGTCTTCCTGTTGTTGCCTCTATTATTTCTCGCTGCCTTGTTTGCCGTTGCGCTTTCTAGTGCAAGTCAACTCCGAACTAATTCGTTGTTCAGGAGCTGCCCCACACAAGTGGCTCATGGAAACAACCCTATGAGTCAGGCAACAGACATCAGCTGGTCGGCGGCAGGCAGGTTTGTTGCCACTTGTAGGAAGGCGAACAGCTACTAAAATGATTTCGGTGGACAGTCGACAGGTAATAGAACAGGCCAGAATCTTTTTTCTGCACCGACTGCAGCAGCAGAAAAAAAGGAGGTTCAGAAACAAAAACACCATAGCGAACTTGCTTTCTTTCGTAGCAGCTTCCTTTCTTCGTGCCAAGTTCCTTTTGGTCTCTTATAAGCTAGCTCACAACTTCGTTTGTCACCTTTGTTTGAAGAAGCAGCAGCGACATATCGAGAGCGCCCACAGACGCGCACATAAGAAAAACCTGATCCGGCCACCGCTGTTACAGCTTCCGCCGCTACCGATTCTTTTCGGGGGCACTGGCTGCATTGATGGTGGCGAAAACGCCGTTGGCTGTGGTAACGAAACCAGGGCGGGTGAACAGCTGAAGCGCCGTGATGGGTACAAGCGGCAGGCCAGCAGATGCCGCGCCCCCGTACAAAGCGAAGTGCAAGAAACAAACTCAACCAATCTGCCTAATGCACATTGCCATTTGCTCGAAAAAAAAAACCAGATGCCCTTCTTTAACGTTACATCCCCACTGGCTTGTGTGGCTGGGTGCCATCGGCCACCACAGCGGTGGTAGAAGCCACTGCTGTTTCAGCCATGTAAAGTGCGTGCAGAAGGGTAATTTTCTGAACTACCAGATCCCCTCCTCCCCCCGCTGCTCCTTCCGTCGCGATGGCCGGAAGAGCAGCAGAATCCACCGCCTCGATATCTACCAAAGAGCAGCAGCGCTAGCAACTGAAATAAAGAATGAGTCGCGTCGCTGCCTTCACTGATTCTTGCGCTGCTGGCGAAAGAAATCTCATTGATGGTTGGGCCTGCAAAGGCTACAAGATGCCTGGGTAGACAAACTTACTGGCTATCAGTTCGGCAGCGATGCCAAAGGCAGCAACAGCAAAGTTCCAGAGCTCCCCTGATCACGGCTACTGCGTGGCAGCATAGTACTGCTGCTCCAACCAAATGGAAAGTCGGACGGCGAAAGTGAACTGCGGCGCGCCTATCTTGGAAGACTGGTCGACGGACAGGGTCACTGGCTAGCGCAACGCCCTGGTTTTCGGCCCGGAAGGAGCCATCAACGGACGGAGCTACTATCCAACCGAGATGGCTGGACGGCTTGTTGGCTTTCCGCCGCTGTCGAAGTAGCAGCAACCGTTCATGCCAAATGAGTGGCAAACTCATTGCCCTGCCGCTTCTATCTGCAAGAGCCTTGGTATTTTCTTCGCCCTCTTTACTCAGGCCATCAGGGCGACTGCGGGCCGGCGTTCTCCTGTGCCAATGAACACGCTTTGCTGCCGTCAACCGCGGGTAAACAGTGAAGCTGCCGTGGACTCCTGGCACAGAAGTACCCAACAGCTGGCCACACCTTCAACTTGCAAGATATGTCCCAAAAGAAACGCGAGGACAGTGGGGGGTCTACCTGCCTTAGAGTGTGGGTTGCGTATCGCGATGGCCAAATACCTCGACATCTAACCAGATAGAAAAATGAAACCGCCAGCCAGTACCACCGATAGCAGCAAGACGAACCCCAGGTACCTGTCGTGTACCCACAGCAGTTTCTATAAAAGACCATAATATGTGAACCACCATATACGGACCTGCCTGCGTCTGGTGACCATATGCAGACAGGAAGAAGGACAAGGCGAATGCCAAGAACAAATGCAGGGAGTAAATGAATGTTTTATACATACAGATGCTAGGTAAAGTTGAAAGCTTTAGTGGCCGCTGTTAAATTTTTACCCTTCCATGCAATACGAGCAGTAAGGCGTACGTTTGTCGGGGACGTAAGCGTTCAGAACCAATTTTTGCTTCCGTCACAGAGCCAAAAACTACATAGCACGCAGCCCATAATATGTGTACATATATCGCTTGTTTGACCACCGCTAAGGCAAGAGACTAACCCATCGAATAGAGACATGTGTATTTCCGGATCATGCATCATTATGTAACACGCACAACTTCATCGGGCCACACCCATCTTAAAGTACAGGAGACCTTCTCAACCCACCCAGCTATTCAGCGGCGCCGTGAAAAATCCTACAACTAGCAACCGGACCTGCGGCCGGTTAACACATAGACAAGCAACGGACCAAAGGAAATGTTTTCAGAGTATTTTTATCTGTCCCTCTTTTATGCCTTCTCCGTGCGCTTGTTTTCTCTATTTTTACTCCTGTTTCTGTCATCGTAGTTTTGCCCTCTCCCGCCCCCCAGAACCAGCAATGGGCGCGACTACTAACGGGTTTGATATGAGCGCGCGAACTGCGTGCCAAACGTGCCGTTGCCACACGTGCATCGTCGAATATATATAGGCGTAAGGGACATGTATGGCGTATGTTATACCTGAGAAAGTCCTAGTGATGCGCGTCTTCAGCCTAAACCCAAATCCTACCACGACTCTAGGCACCAAAGCTCGAAAGATGATGTGCATAAGCGAAAAGGGAAGGGGCGTGGCATACAGTAACAGTAGAAGCAGCAGCAGTGGCATAGTATCACTGGACAGTCGGCAACATGGAGGACCTCTTACGCTAGTTTGCAGCCTTTAGTTAAAGACTTGTTTTCGATGCTAGAACCAGCAGTTTCAGTATCCGCGACATCAAGTTGTTGCAACAGCTGCTAGCACTGTCCACTGCAGCAGGCCATGGCACTGTAGGGGGATTCGTAATTTCTAAAGCGAGCGCCAACGATCAAGCGGCTACCTTAAAATGGCGTTCCTTCGAGTACTACTATTACCTGCACCCTGTGCAAGGTCAACCAGCCAGCCATACGTAGTGCCAGCGATTGCGCTACGCTTTGGCGAGGGAATCTTAGAGAGTCAAATGAACACTACCTTCGACTTTAGTAGTAACCGAATATGAAGCCACAGTCTTGTTTGAAAATGGTAGAAGGCACACGGATTCACTGACATAGTCATGCAATAACAAGAAACTCAGATGAACAGGAGAAAAATACGCTAGCAGAATCCGAGGTGGCATGTTACAGAAAATACGACCGGAAGGGCCTTTCGAGAAAAGACAAGGACGATAAACGAATATTCCTTCCGTCTGCTTTTTGCACAGAAACGAATTGCGCTCCAAAAAGATAAACACCGAAGGAAAGTTGGAAAAATGGTGAAGTGAGTACATTTTTTTCCACTACATATATAGAAGAAGGGTTATAGACGATTGTTCACTCAACGGCGGATGACCACAGACTCGGGACCTCTGTCCTTCCTTTTTTAGTCCTTCGTTGGCGTGTTCATTGTCGTCATCGTCTCTCGTTGCTTCCACTCTTCGTGCGAAGGACAGGCCGACTTTATGCCTTAACCGTGGTACTCTATTCCGTATTAACTCCCCATACAGAGAAGAGCAGCGAGAACCCTCGGTACTCTTCGCTCTTTCTCTTTCGCTTCTATTATGTTCATTAGAAGCACGAAAGTTCTCTCTTCTTCCCGAACCAGCTGCAGTCAACCTTTGTATAATCGCGACGCGCACCGCAGCATCTAAAGCCGGAGCGTCGAACAGTAAGAGCTGGAAAGCGCAACCAGCGAGGCGCTTGCACAAGACTTCCCCATCGCTCGATCGCTTTGCAGAAACAGTGAGAGTAGTGGTAACCGTATGGCTGTGGACAAGTGAAATCCTTTTTTAATTAAGCCACTACCAGCTTTACCATACACAGCTTCGAACTCTGTAAAAGGAACCGCCAGTCGGCCACCGATCCTGCGCGCGGTGCAAGCCTTCCTTCCCGATTCCCGCCCCTTCCATTTTATTCAGTTCCCGTTTCTGCCGTTCCGTTCCCGAACTTCCGCATTTTTATTCCGAGTACCTAACAGCGGCAAGGCCAACTCGGTACAGCCGGCAGCTTTTAATATTACTACTGCTATCGCTGCTGTTGTTGTCTTTACTGCCGACAAGCGAAAAAACCAAAGATCTGCTGCACCACGCTTTGATCCTGAGGGATACAATGACGGAACAGAAAATCGACCGGCCAACATGCTGCCATGTAACATCGACGGCGACGGTGATGGGAGATTTACTTCGGCTAGCACGGGACCTATAGAGTCGATTAGGCAGAAGAAACACAGTAAAGAGGATACACTGAGACGTAGAAGAGTTAGGCCGTCTTTGCAAAAGTCATAGTGCTACTAGAATGGTACCATACCAAGGGCGATATCTGTGTGGACAAAAACTCAACATGACTGACCCAGCCGACTGTAGTGAAATCAGCTCGAGAGATAGATGAATAATAGCGACTGATGCAGCAACGGAAGCCTGCACGTGTCCTGTTTGACCTCATTCGCTTGGCCTGCCCAATGTCCTTCCAGTCTGTGGCGGCGGCGATACCGACGGAGTTAGCGGTCTAGTGGGATCCAATGCCACCGAAAGAGGTTAATAGGTGTTCATGCTCTACAGCATTTAGTCTGCAGCTCGACCAGTGCAGTCAAAGACAGTCGGCTAAGGCAACCCCTAGACGACCACAAAGCCTCATTTGACCCAGGCAGTGTTTGTGTGCGTGAGCGTTTATGTGCCAAGTATCGACCCCACACAATCAACAGCCATGAGCCAAAAAGTCAAAGAATCAGAACAATGACGAGAAGTTGCACGTCCGCCGCTGATGCCATACAGAAGAGCGGCCAACGCACACATATCGAGTGTTGATCGCGATTTCCCAAGGACAATGGCCTATAGTCCAAGAGGAACACAGTGGAGAAAAGGACGGAATTGAATGGTTGAACACCGTAAATAACATTGCCCTCCCCGGCGAGATCATCATTTTCCGTTTCTCCTTTGGCGACGTATCCACTGCCATTGACCTAACTGGATCTTCTTCTGAGAAGAGTGAGAAGAACCAGTCCCCTGGCTTCTCGTTCCAGTAATGTCCTTATGAACTCTGTTCAATGGCGGCCATCTCTCCGGCCCACTTGACTAAAAGGTCATTTTGACAGAGACAACCGATGTACAGCTATGGCAGACAATGTCAGTGGAGACAACCAGAAAAACGGGCATCAAATAATTTCATCCAATATATATATATATATATATAGTCAACCTCAACTAGCCATTCTTGTTTTCGTTTAAAATACCACAAGTGGCTGCCTATAACGGTTAAATTATTCGGTCAAATGAGTACAGAAAACGGGATCAATACGAGCAAAATTCATAAGAAGAATTGTTGTTCAATATTCTCTCTTGGGTTTGTGCTATTACGTGTCTGCCAAACTACAGTGCTGCTAGCTCACTGCATATCGCCATGGCACGGATTTCGAGAGCCCAATTTGTCCTAGTTACAAAATATATTTACACGCATAGAACCTCGGCAGCAGCGGATTAGCGGGCAGGGGCATCAAATATGTCGGCTGTACTAACGTCGCCGTTCTGAGTCTCGGGTAAGGTTGGCCGAAGTCACATAAATGTTGAACGTTTTCTTTGAATATTTTCAGCAGCAAACGGAGAAAAGACGAAGTAAAAGGTGGCGGATCAGGCAGAAGGCGTGTCGCAGTTAGGCTTGTCGTAGGTTATCTCTGTCGTTCCATGCGGTGGCGCCTCAAAACGAAACAGCAGAAACTGCACTAATTGATATTATGATGCCGCTATGATGATGCTTTCTTCCTTGACACAAAAAGAAGCTCGGCTTATCTGAAAGCAGCTGCCTGCCCTTTTATCAGCCGATACAAACTGGGTCGGGTCCAGCCAAACTCGCTCTGCCCCCGCTGACGGACGGCAAAACGCGCAGAAGAAACTGTTACTAGGACGAAGAATATGTTTTTGTCCTCGTCGTTTTAGATTACTTTGCCCATGTCTTGCACCAACCTAGCTCAGCTTATGGTGCTTGTCAGTGCCTTGTTAACTATCCGTTGAACCACTAATTGTAGAAGCACCAGTTACCAGCGAAGAATTTTAATTTGACGAAAAAAGTAAACGAAACGGAAACGATACATATGATATAAATTGCCATATATTTTCTGTCCTAGTTAAACGTTGCGCTGAACAAAGCGACGAAGCAATCTGGCTAGACCATGAAAAGTCTAAAGAGAGAGCAGTGAACGGCGAAAGACTGCAAGATTGCCGTCCAGATCACTTGGTAGATCCTACAAACGGCTTACAGGATGGAATAAAAAGTTTGATGGTGTGCGTGTGTGTGTGTATATATATATGAAAGCATTACAATTATAAACGTTAAGCCTTTTATATGAATTCGTATTACCTTCTGCTTCTAGTCTTCTCTTGCACAACTCGACTAGCTGCGTTCGTGTGTTATATGACTGAAGAACGACCTCAGCTATGTCCGGTCGTCGTAAATACCAGCTGTTATAAGTTCGTATTTGCGATGATGGAACTCCTAAAAGTTAACGATAATGAACGTCTCGGAACTGCGATGTCCCATCTCTAACGTTAATTAAAATGCTGTTTGTACAACCTCATTATAGAACTCTAATCTACGTATGTGAACAAATACAAGTGTTATTATAACACATGCTCTCAATCCTACTGGAGCTAAGGAACCTTCTCAATGACAACTTTTGATAGCGGCGGCTTTATTCAAGCCAATAATTTTTAATGCTAGTACATGTCGTCTACCGATAGCTTTACCTCTCATCCTGGATCCTTCAAGTGACGTTCAGGAGTAGTAACTTCGAATATCTACATTTGCATCAGTTAGCTCTATCGGTGCTGATCGCGGTACAGAAATAAACAGATGCCAGCATCAGCACTGATCGCATATAGCATTAACAACACAGTGTAACGGAAGTGTGGTTTGCTTTGCGGCGACGCCCCTGGTACACGCTCTAACATAATGAAACTTTCTTAGGTATGGCACGAAGGGGTAAACAGACAAGATAGCAGAGGTAAGAAACGAGATTGAAACGAGGCTCAGCCACGGTAAAAGGCTGCACGAGGGTTTGGTGAGGATGCTTCGCAAGAATCCCGACCGTAACGGTAACACAACAGCACGCAGAAGCGGTAGCTGGCTTCGGAAGATAACTTTTGACAATTTCTAAGGTAGGCTATTTATTTGAGGGTCGCGACAACGGTGACAATCGCTAATGCAGCAGTGGTTCATTGGTCTATGGGCAGTTATCGGAGCGTCGGGGAGACACACATTGCTGTTGTTACGAGCTATTATGTCTATTGTTGGAGGGGCGGCAACAGCGTTGGAGGACTTAAACCATCAGCACCAGTCACAGCTGCAATGACAGCCAAGTAAACCATCAACTTTTTGCTATTTCACAGTCGATTTCACTTGGCCTGGCTGCTGCTGACGCCGCCGTCGAACCGCTACTATTGTGGTCAACTCTATGAGACGGGATGCTGGTAAGATAGGCAGGCGTATAGGCCCGCTTATCTGCTCGACCGCGAGCAAGCGATCTAGCAGGGCAACGTAGGTCCACTGCCATCATGGCGGCTTCGTGCACCAAGTAGCGGCGAGAGCAGCAGCTCCAGGGTGGTTCTCGATAAAGTCCGCGTACATTGTCGTTTCGTCTCAATCAGAAGCTTCGCTCGCTTGCCAGCTCCTCAGTTCATTGGAGCGCGGATGTCGTTTGTATTGTTATTGTTGACGTTGTTCTCCAGCAGCGACAACAGAAGCAAATTAAAACACAGCCCCATTCAGTAAAGAGCAGCTGGCAGTGTTCATTCCGCAGCGGCCGGCACGATTTTATCGTCGTCATCTACGTTCGCCATCATCGGCGATGCTGCACTACGGCGCAGCTTGAGCGATGAGTGCGAACGAGTTCAAAGGAGACAGGCCACAACGATAGAAAGTAGACGATGTCAGGATGATGGCTATGATGAAATCCCAGGCATGAACAGCAGAATTCGTAATAGCACCGAGCGCAGACGATAGATAGATCGTAAGACGGATAACACCCACCATGCGAACACCACCCAAACGCCATCTGCAATGAACCAAGCGTCATAGCAGCCACGGCGACAAGTCTCCGCCAATACCCAGCGTAGAGTATCCACAATCGCTTTTAGCGTTGTGACGCTCGACGTTGCAACGACACCAGCCGCGCATCATATATACTTAGCTACATAGCCAATAGGGACCCACTGGTGAGAGGTTATTAGCAGACAAAACACGGTTCCCAGGTAGCAAAATAGAGCACTGAGACAAAACGATTGACAAACCAATACTGGCAACATCTCCGCGCTGAAACAATGATTCATTCAACTCAAACAATGACTATACTCAAACGTGAAGTGTCACCCTCATATCACATTCAGAATGGAGCAGCAGCAGCAACAGGACAGTCGACTTCAGAGTGCCTCCAGGCGTCAAATAGCCGAATCAGTGTACGAAGCTGAAAGATAGGTCTAAGGTGTACATTTTTTGTTGTTTGCAAGCATTATAGTATATGCTTAATGTTCGCGCTTGTGAATTGCTGTATCAATATCTTTCCGGATGTAACTGCGTATGTATGTGCAGTTCTGCAAGAAAAATATTCTCTAACCGTTGTTCATTGGCGTTTATCCGTGATCTAACGGCCATACGCAACCTATAATACAGTTGTGCCTCACCATTTCATTTCTAACTATTTATTCATCTGTCCGCGAAGTCGTCACATTATGTCGCTACCGCTGTTCATGCTAATACTGATGTTTCCGCTACACTAATTTTTGCTCGTTAGCCCTCACAGATGGGTACGGGGACAACGCAGGGTGGCGCTAGGCTTCGGTCTTCATCGTCATCGTTACCTTCGTCATTCTTCGTGCTTCGTTGTTCGTCAGGCGGCGCCACAAGCTACTTCTGCTGCTGTCGTCTTCCCAGCGAACAATCGACCTACACAGACGAGGCTCTCATTCTATTGCTTACTCTGACTTAGTCTTGTGTTCTAATGGAATTTACTTGTTTCTGATACTAATGCTGTTATTCTGTTAAGCCTATTGCTACAGCAACTCAACCGAAGGTCAAGGCGTGTCTCCCGCGCGACAAATTTCCGCGCCGAGCCTCTCGGTAGACGTATCCTTTTCCTCTCTAATGCGAGCGGTTTTTCTGTAGACTGAGCAGTTCTGTCGCTCTCAGTTCGGTTCAGTCTTCGAATAACGTGTATTTACAAGCTCTCATCCGTATTTTGCATTCGCTAGTCTCAATCAGTGATACATTAGAATGTATAATTCGTGTACAATCGCCGCCCTTCAGGCGCAGCGGTCTTGCTGTCGCAGCTGCTTACTCTCTGTCTGATTCTTCGTTCTTGCCGACCTTAAACGCTGTCTCTCCCGCTGGTGCTGTCGTAGATACTGCTACCGCCACTGACTCGGTAATCCTGCTGACACTAACGACTGCAGCATATAACAGTAACGGTGAGTTTAGACGGTGAGACGCGCAGCAGTTCGCGAGACGATACGAGGACATTTCTTACCTATAATACGTACGGGGACAGGAAAAACTAGTGAAGTAACATTCATTAGCGTTTCGTATCATTGTCGTCATCGCGGCATCAGCGGGCGATGTCAACCAGCCACAGTTCTGCTGGTTTTAACTTTTGGCCGTTGCGATCACTACCTACTTAAGCCCCCTATTTTTCCATCGCTCCCCGCGCTTTCGGCAGCGTCAACGGCTAGTCGCAGACCCTTCCGATGGCTTAACTGCATCTGACAGACTTAGAGCAGCGGAAAGCTACTTGCTTTCGGTAAGGCACCCTCGGCAATACGGCGACCGCTCGCTTCTTGTCTGCGCTATAACGCGTTCAACGCGATACCATGAACAACAGAAGAGACCACCGTTGGTGTCAGGGCCGGCCAGAAACCTGTAGCGTTGCGCTAGCTCGTACGTCGCTGTTCTATCTAAAAAACAGGTAAGCAAGTGAGGAGCTAATGGACTTGTAGTTGTAAGGTCGTTCTTATTCCCCTGCTAGTCGTCTAAACCTCCTTATTATTTGGTAATTAGCTCGAGCTAATTCCGTAAGTTAATGTCACGAAGTCTATTGGTGTCAGTCGGAAGCAAGGCTGTATAACGATAATAATATAGCAACAGGCCGAATATTCGTGACAACTAAGGCAGAAAATTGACGGCCGTGATATGATAAAAAGTAGCAGCTTTCGAAGTGGCCAGAGTTGGGACTATTTAGAGAACAACAAGAAGAACACTCGATGATTACTACTAAAAATTTGAAAACTGAATGCTTTGCTTCCGCTGCATGTCACAATACCATCATAAATACAATGAAGTGTCATCGCTAGAACCGCGTGTAAAACCTCTTATAAGTGGGCGACGTACATGAAATCACCATTATACCACGGTAGACTACTTAACCTTAGCTGATTAGGATCAGTCCAGCTCGACGCTGCGGTTAGAATATATCGCTGCGGGCTGTATCCGCACGGCAACGACGTTCCAATATCGAAAGCGTATCAACTGTATTAACTGAATCAGCCAGTGCGTCAGGAAGCTAGACCAGTTTCTTTCCAGCGGAAGAAGCAGCAGCTTGAAGGGCTCTGTCGGCTGCCCATTCGATTAAAACGAACAAAAATCAGGCCAGCAGACTGGCTAGGGTATGTAAACAGGCTAAGCGTATGTAACAGCACCTCAGCGACCAGGAACGGTCGGGATCTGCAGACGCTCGGGGCGCTTGGCTCCCTGCCTCTGTCGTACCCTCAGTTGTCGTATTTATAGTTTCTTTTGATCTACGCACTTACAAAGGTTCGTGGCAGGTAGGCGAGGTATATTGCTCAGGCACATGCACAGTCTACATGAAGGTGCAGGTTCGTAGGCAAGGAAACACATACATGGCTGCGTAGCTAACGATCGGATTTCTATCAAGGGCAAACTGGCTTGGGGGGGGGGGGGTAATGAAGGACGCCAAAAGCAGAGACAGTGCACCTGTTTCGGACACCTTGTCCCTATTGCTTTAGGCTGACTCTCTATCTCTCAGGTTTTTCATACTTGAAGCCACCTTCTTTCATGGTATCCGCCCCGTAACAGCAACAGCAGCAGAATAGCAACCACAGGAAGGAAGCATACAAGCTAAACGAGCGAGTCCGGAGTCTTCCTCCAACGGTAGCGGCGGCGGCAGCAGAAGCAGCAGCTGTAACAGTAGTCGTATAGCATCCCACCGCTTAAAAAGGGGCTAGGCGCGGTCGACGAAGGGGAAAAAGGAGGCAAACTGCTTCCTACTCCCAATATCGCCCTTGATTGTGAGAAGTAAGTTGAAGAAATCTTCGAAGGAAAAAGAAGTGGGGCGGGCAAGGTACCTTGTCTGAGAGAACACACAGATCTTATGTCCCCACACGAACGACGAAGCACATGCTATGACCACGCAAAGATCACACGTTGCTGTTTCTGCTTTTGCGGTAGCGATGGTACAGACCTGTCTAGTGCACGCTAGACCTTGTCTGTAGGTTTAGTGTCAGGCACAAAAGCCGCTAGGCAGAAATCTGCTTGAATTGCTGCCTGAGTATGTAGCGGTTGTAAAGTCTATTAGGCATCGTCGCTGCTCGTCTACGCCAAGAAAAGTAGTGGTGCTCGTACGCGGCAGAACCTCACGCACATATTCCCTTTTGAGGGGAGAAAATATGTCTTGTAGTAGTTGAAGGAGTAGCAACAGCAAGGGAAGCTTCAGTGGCGATTTTGCGGGCGATTTGCCCATCCACCCGCTCCAGCGGCAACATCAGCATGTGAAGAATTCGGGCCTCTCTGTGTCATTTCACTCACAGGCTGAATAGCGGAAGGGAACCAGACAGGTCCTTCTGTGTCTCCACTGTATGTGCTTATTGGGTCCATATGTCTGATGGTGTGCACAGCGCCTGCGGGGCCGCTCAAACGTAAACATAAGGGGCGTTCAGGTGTTCCAAGCATCAAACAGGTCGGCACTTTCTATCGGCAGCTTTACAAGCGGCACCGTCGTAGGCAGCAGCACGGAGACAATAGAAAAAGAAAGATTCTTTAGCAAACCTGTACAGCACGAAGTGGGCCACTTCTGTTTGCGTGTCTTCAGTGATCTCTATTCAAAGTTCAGAAGCGATCGCAATCCATAGCGTTTTCGCTCGCTGACCGACTCACTCAGCTTTTCCCGGTAGGTCCACTCCACTTACATCTGTTGATTCGAGACACGCAAATAAATAAGATACGGACGAAACGAAAAATAACGCGAGTCCTTTTTGGCTCGTAAACTGCTGTGCCTGCCGGTTCACGTTGTCCTCTCATATTGTGCCATATTCTCTCTATGCTTGTCTCCTCTCGTTCAGCAACGTGAGCCGATGTGGCCCCTTATAATAGAAAATGTTCACATTTTTTAGGTTAGTTTGCTTGGCTCTATTCGTTCGTTTTCAAATATGCTCACCTGCTTGGGTCCTTCAATTAACTAGACTTGCTGCTTCTCGCAAGGCATATGCAATTAGACAACGTACTAAGGCTCAAACTTGGAGCTTTCTCGCAGGCATAGGGGTACATTGCATGTAAAATCTATTGACGACGCCTATCGCAATCGAAATTGTAGCAACGTTTCCGCTGTTCGTTTGACTAGCCGAATTTTTAAACCGCAGAAACAATGCAGCGCGTAAAAGCCGACCAAGACGTGCCTCAAGTTTCTCAATGAAAATCGTTAACCCGGAAAGGGCTTTTCTTTCGCATCATGTTAGCTCAGCGTCGATATAAGGCTTGAAAGTGACGCGAAAGTAATGCTCAGGCGAAAGCGTAATGACGAACGAAGTACAGCCGATGTTTAAGCAGTGCATCGTTGCTTTCATTGATATAGCAGTCAGGGCCATTATATAAATTTCGTCTTTTTTAGCGTATTCTGGGTTCTGTTTGGCGGATGGACGTCTATGCATTATGTTGATTTTCGGGAAACACCTACGACAAGCAAACATTGACGCACCGTCAATGGACATCGCTTTATTTCCACAATGTAGAAGCTATCGATCGAGCCACCGCGAAGTGTCTCCTTAACTCACTAATTAAATGATACTGCAGATCTATACGTACACGTACACGCGAGTGTTTTGTGGATACGCGACATGCATCAATCGACCCCAGTCGATCCACGAACATAGATGTTCATTTGTATAAGTTAACCCCACAATGAGTTGCACACAAAAGACCCGCGCACAGAATTCATGGAAGACACGGCAGCAGTAACAATAGTCTACAGTTGCGATACGTAAACAAGAATAAAGAAAAAGCTGATAAGCAATAAGCAAGAAAACCAACAACAAGCGCAAGCTAAAACGGTTCTTGCTTTCGTAGCGACGTAAAGAGAGCATCCTTTGAAGCCCGTATACCTGGGGCTGACAGCAGCAGCAGCAGCAAAAAAAAACAAATGAATTTACCTTCGTTTCTCCCCTTACAACCAATGCGTTCGACATAACGAATCAGAGTATGCATCTATGTATCTCCCTTATGTCCTTTGCCGTTTCTTAATTCAGTAATGTCAATTTATACACCACCTTGTCGCCGTTTCGCGTTGCAAGCTTAAATGAAAGACATAAAGACAAGTGGCAGTAGCAGTGTGGGCTTTGTATATTCCTGCTTCTGTATATATTTTACAATTAAACTTAAATACGCAACCACTGGAGCTGCAGACAGTGGGCGACCCATGAGACCACAGAGATGAGAAACAGTTCTCTGTTTTGCGTAGCAGAGTTTCACGATTATAGAAAATCACTCTGGGCTCCTATCGCTTTCTATTACTGCGGTCTTGGCCTCTTTTTTATCCTCTGATCGTTGATTCTTGTTATTGGTGTCCGGTTCGCCTCACCTGCGTCCCTCCTCCGTGGACCGATCCGTATCTGTTCTCAAACCTTCAGATCCAGCACCAGCGCCACCGTTTCAAGCGCCGTTGCTACTGGCCATCCATTCTCTGCTATTTATTTGTCTCTTATCCTCTGGCTGGCCGTGGTTTTGTGCCACTGGCCGTTCGATAGCTCCACTAGCGTTGTTGTTGCTGCAGCTTATTGGGCAGCTGTTGTCTCGAGACGACACCGTCGGCGCTGGTACTGACAACGATCCATCGGTCGGTCATTTCTCTCGTGGTGGGTCATGCTGACGTGGGATGTATTAGTCTCCCCCTATTCCTCCGTCGCGATGCTTGCCGCCAGCTCTGCTGCCGCTGACGTTCATAAGGCACGCGGCAGTTACGGCGGCAGCGGCGGCGGACGACGTGAACAACAACGACACCGACGAAGCTGATGGTAATAGAGTCGTGTAGTGGTTTCGCGGAGCGGATGAAGAGTGGTCGAATAAAAGGGGAAAAAAGAGCGACTAGAGAGAAGTAAGAGCGAATCAGCCGTTGCTTTTTTGTCTGCTTGTCTATCGAGCCACCAGCGCTGCACGAGTGGCTGCAACTATGAAGAAGCAACCGATACACACACACTTAGAGCTGCAATAGATGTTGTCTGTCTGTACGTGTTTGTGTGTCTGAGTAGACAAGAATTCACCATGATGAATTCTTATGTTGTTGTTTCTGCCAGTAGTCAATGGCTCTACTCATGTGGCCACCAGCAGCAGAAGCCGTGGCATCATCAGAGCGAACAAAGCCTCAAGTGACCGGCAAAAGCTGCCAGCAAACAGATGACCAAACGACGCTCTGCCGCCGTCAAGTGGCCCGAAACAGGCCCGCAACATGACGCTGATGAAGCGTCTACCAGCGGCGAAGGCGACGACTGTAATGTTGCCCATATATATGCGTACTACGGATGACACTACGTTCACTGCTAAGGAACAGCACAGTGAAGCGAAAAGGTTTCATGACTGCTGGCTAGTTCCCTTTCTGAATCAACGAACATAGACTCCCTCAGCCGCCAGTCCATCTCTCTATGTACAGCACTTTTTGTGTGTGTATGTGTCTGTTTGTTAATGTACAGCTAGTTATCTGTCTATCTACCCTATCGAAAAGACACCTCAAAACATCAACGTGCTCGCGAAGATGATGCTCTGTCGGTCAGTTTTCTTCTTCTTGGCTCCCTTACTCTCTTCGTGTTTTTCCTTTATTCTGTCAGCTAAAATCTACGAAAAAAAGATGTTCTTTCAAGAAAGAAACATTTTGAACGGTAGCCAAGGCATCGGCAGGCAGATAAGCAGAGCAAAGGTGGCCAAAGGGAGAAAGACCGGGAGATGAAAGGAAGAGAGGTTGAAATAGTCTCAGCGGAAAAAATAATTTTTGCCATAGAGAAAACGGAGCGATCGATGTGAGTGCCGGTCGACAACCGATCAACGGCTAACAGCTGGCAGCAGCGGCGCTAGCTCTATCGAAGTCGAATGGTCACTGCTCTTTACTGCTTCATCGATAAACATACATTCAATGCGTTTCAGCAGAAGCAGTGGCGGCTGCTGCGACGACGTCAAAAACGATGTGGATATCTGTCCCCCCGTTATGTTGCCCGCTTTCAGCGACCGACAAATGTCCGTGTTGTTGTTGAATGGCAGACGGCAAACAAAACGCTCTCACGGGACTCAACGGGCTTCCGATCCAGCGTTTCGCGCAGGAGGGGATAAATGTTTTTCGGCCTTTAACTCTCGCTGTTACTTTTATAGGTCTATTTTCTATCTGAGCACAGCAACGCAGTGTTATTCATACTATTATATTATACACACAAAGCGAACGCAGCTGGCTCCCCTCAATGGCTGCGGAAATGCCATCAAGCTCTTGTTCATCCTTATGCTGTGGACGTTTCAGCAGCCGCCGGTGCTGTCAACATCGTAAAATCGAGTCCGAACGACTTGGTTGAAGGGAATCATGCATCGCACTTGCGGGTTAGCCAAGGCCGCGAATCCTGAGCTCAGGCACAGGGAATCAGTGCCACAGCCAGTGTGAACTGCTAAGACTGAATGGGCAAGCAAGCAAGTTTAAAGAAGTCGACGTCAGTATTCCAGATGTAATTAGATGCGGAGACACGCTTCGCTGCGAAAATAGAGATCACAAATTTACGACAGTAGACGGCGCTGGTGAAGTCGAACTTACTGTATTTTTACAACTCGAAACTTCTTAGCCAAAACGCAGTGAAGGACGGAACGGAAAACGCGACCAGTTAATCGCTACTGCATCAGCAAACTCGGTAGAGAAACTCGGCCTTTTGCCCGAGGCATAGCAACGATCGCCGGCAAAACTCATCCACTGGAAATTACGTTATAATAGCGCTGAGCCAGTAAAACTTTAAGCCTGTAGTCGAGAAAAGGACGACTGAGAATAGATTCGATTGATTAAAGGATAAACAAAGTCCACAGAATCAAAGTTCAGTTTCCTCGCTCTGTTTCAATTTCTGCTATCATTTTACATGATAGCTGCGTAAAAAACGATATTTACCTCCGATAGGAGATTTAAGTAAGCACAAACATTTCACACCCTTTTTATCATGCTGTTTATTATGTTGTGCGGAGCACAACAAATCGCTACCTAGCCCAAGCATTAAGGGGTTATTATTACGCAAAAGGCTCAGTTCCTGCTGAATTGGTCTTACATTATCGCACAAACAACGCGTCTTATAGGCTGTCAGTGCTAAGGTCTTTCCCTTGCATTTATAAACAGCGCACATGACTCTTGATACACCCCTATGGTGCGCTCGCCGAACAAGTGACGGCGTGCATGATGATACGCTTGGCCATCCTAGCCTTATACTGAGACCAGACAGCTATGCGAGAAAACGACAACCGAGAATTGACACGACTGAGAAGAAATAAGCAACACTGCAGAGATAACGGAAGCGTCAGCAGTACTAACAATGACACAAAAAAAGTGACACAATCTCTTGCTGTAAAACACAAATACGAAAGTACGGAAGACAAATAACATATGCCTATTGCCACTATTAATATATCGTTTTCCTTCTATATATATATATATATATAAGACTATAGTAACTGTAAGCAAACTGTAAACGGAGAGTGTTTGGAAAGAATAAGCGCGCGTTTGCCTGCATTCGGAACGCAAATCGGGCTTCCCGCGCACAAGATCTGTTGCCGCAGCTTAAGTTGCGGCCGGTCACTATCGCTGTTGAAGCGGCTGTAACGCACGCTCCGACGTAGCTTGAGGACGGTCAAACAAAGAGTAATTGCCCGAAAGACGCAAATTTCGTGGTGACGAACCTTTCCAGCGAGGGTACAATTGTTCTATGCGTGAGAATCACATCCGTTGTAAACAAACAACTGGATTTAGTGGAATGACAGCTACATCTTACATATATATATATGGAAGAATAGAAGCGGCCGTAGTTGGACACGAGTTCTTTTCTCGTTGATACTTCGTGGCCAGTGGCTGGTCGATCGGCTGTCTGTCTGTCGGTCGTTCGTTGTATAGATGTTCGTATGAGATCCTTCCTTCACATGCTGCCATTATGCATGTTACTCAATAGGTGAAGACGAAACGAGCACCAGCCAGCGAGCAAACCCGTAATGAACCGTCGCAAATTTTGGGACTTACACCATCGATCGCTTGAGGTAGATGGGATGGTTGCCGCCCATCTAACGATGACAACAGCAATAAGAAGAGGAGAGTTTCCTGTTATCGTCCTCACTATCAGCGCGGCCATTAGTTACACGTCTCGGCTATACACTTCATACGTCGACGTCATCCTCATGTTTTTACAAGTATGCAGTCTCTCGCCATAACGTGACAGCTCTCACTCCCTCCTTTGGGGCGTACATATATGCCCTTAGCTTTTTTGCGGGATACTACGAGAAATGTGGAAATGGAATTACAGAAGGAAAACACGCTGGATCCTGTCGATTACAGATGCTTGTAGGCCGGCCAGGAGCCAATAATACATACTATTTTCTATGTATACCCTCTTCTGCTAGATTCCTCCGACCGCGATATCGCTGTGAGTGTCGTTTGTACGCTTGTGGTAACTTTCCTATTTGATGGTTCAGCATCAATCCATGGGCTATAATGACCGCCAGGTAGGCTTAAATCGACCGAAATGCTAACACTCCATAGCCGCTTCAATCAATGAGTCAGTGGTCCATCAGCCAGGCACAAGACAGAAGGTGGCACAGTGCCAGGGTTTAGCTGTCTCAAAATAGGTTGGACGGATCTTGTGACGCCCAAGTGGAGCGAGTATTTGAAAAATCTTATCGTAAAGCTGCCCTTATCAACGCAAGCCGAAGCTTGGTAGGTGGCGGTACAAAAAATACAAAAAAAAAAAATCGAGGATCCCTGATACATTTCCTAGCAGGCTGACTTCGCCGCCAGGGGCCGAATCAGTCGAAATCTCATAGTTCATCGAAGATAGTGGCCATGCTACGCACATGTGTCTGATGGGACCTGCCAAATCGTGTCTGCTTTTCTGCACAGCGGCACGATCGTATCATTGATATGTATTGTTGCTATGTAACTTCGAATGTTTTTCCTCGCCAATTGGCGATAATATTGATGGCTGAATATGCTTGACCCTAGCGCTCACGTCGTTCGTTACGTTACTCCACGCGGATTCGAACACCATCAGCGTAGCACTTCGGGTTCGTGTTATTTGCATAGGAAGAGTCAGTCCTTTAGTCTATCTTGATTTTTCGCTGTCGTTCATGCTTGTTCGTTGAATTCTGCCTTGCCTTCCTTTTTTTACCGAGTGTTTGTTGTCCTTCATACCTTTATTATCGTTTTCTCACTTCATCCAAGCTTCTTTTTCTACTTCTGGCAAGACTCAAAGGTAAAAAAAAGGCTGACAAGGGAAGACCGAAGAATAAGAAGGCTGTCTGCCAGACAAAAAGAGTAACATTGAGAGTCACATACCAATTTCGTCTACAGGGTGAGTCTGACGCCGCTGCTAAGCGACGGGTAAATGTAGAAGGAAAAGGCAACGAGGAAAACGAAGGGTAAGCTTTAGCTTTTTTCAGTCGTAATCGTGGTCGCACACAGTGTAAGTACGCACTGCAGCCATAGCACATGTCGACGACACGGGACGGGACTGAGACGACACATCAATCTGCAGTTACAGAAGAGTGATGATCATAGCGATAAACCATGGGTAGCGAGCGAGTTTGAGAGCCAACTACACAAGCAGCGGGTGGAGGTCGAGTTAGGCTGCACGAGGCTTGACTGTATCGTAGACGAACGAATGGGAAAGACACTTCAGGCTAGAAATATGCGGGAGCAAGCCATCCGCAGTAGAGTGGGTCGATCGGCCTCTTTTCTGCACAGTGAAATACTTCTGAAGGACGGACCCGTCTCTCTACGAAGGAGATGAGCCTGGACGAGCACTAATGCTACTGTACAATGTTGGTTGGATTGCACGGACAGCGGGCGAGGCGTGCAAATTCCAACTAAAATCGTAACAAGTAAGGGGATGAAAAAGGACTAAGGAAGTTGGGTGTTCCAGCCAGGCAGTACGTATTGAGAGAGCTGGTTGCTTGCTAAGATCATCACCAGATTCCCTACTATAGAGATGTGTGAAAAGAATCGCACCCAATGATCTGCTTCCACTGCCGGCAACTAGAAGAAGAGAAGGCCAGCAAAGAACAGAGAAGCGAGAGATTGCGACTGTGGGGCACTCACGGCTGCCGCTGTCACTGCACCCCACTACCACCGCTCACAATGTGCTGAGCCATCATGTCCAGTGCAATCCTCCCCGATATAGAAACTCTAAACGCTAAACCATCCTCCGCCTTGTCGGAAAAACTGTACAGCAAGTAGTCCCGCTGCTCCCTTTCCCTATACCCTGTTCCACTGCAGCCTCTTCTTTCCCTTTTGCCCCATATCTTCTAGGAGTTTCTGCACGAAGGAAAAGATTCTCATGGAGATTTCTGCCGACCGTTGTGACAGACCGAAGGACGGGTTTGCTTGACCGAAAGAGCCTACGGACCCGATCAGGCCGACATTCTAACTTTGCGCAGTGCACACATATAGAGAAAGCCGTGATAGAGACAAGGAAAAGGTCGAGAGAAAAGGAGAGAAAACGGCTGGAAGGAAACTATAAGTAAAAAGAAAAAGAAACTGAGTGGAAGAGTCAGGAAGTAGTGACGCCAAATGCAGCACCGAAAACCAAAATACCGAGAGGCTGAAACAGGCAGGGAACATCGTGCTGTTCACCAATGAGAGATATAGGCTTATGAGTAAGAAGCCTGGCGACTCCAGGATAGCGACCGGCTCGGTTGACCCGCAAGCCTCAGAAATTATCATTCAATTTAGCTTCGCTTTGCACCTCACGGTTATACCCTTTCTAAGTCTATCAGCGTCCTCCAAGCATCATTGTAATCATCATCATCATCATCACTGTCATCACAATCATCACCATCGTTATTCCGCAGCTCTTCCGAAAAAGACGGCACTAGATCAGAACGATTTTATTCTATTGGCAGACGAACGGGTCGCCTTCTTCGCTGCTTCACAGTCCTTCTCTTTTGAGTCCCTTTGGACTGCCCGGTGCTTTACGAAGCTAATGTTGTCTGCGTTCGATGAGCGCCAATCGTCTGGATGGCTGTGTCCGGAGTGAGGATCTTTCGGATACTGTTGACGGCTGGTGTATTACTGGCCGATGCTGCCGCGCCCATTGACGACGCTCAGCTTCGCTGTCTCTCGCTGTCAAACTCGCTGATCTTCCGGCGGTTGATCTTCAATATACGACCTCAATCGACTTTGTCCACGACCAGTCGCGGCTTGCCTGCCTGCACATTAGTGTAGTAAGCCGCTTTCTTTTGAAGAGGACGAATTACGTCGACAGGGAAACAGATAAACGATAGAGCCAGCCACTGACCAGCTACATTTTAGCCGTGGTTACGAGGTACTTGTGCTAAGTAAAATACCGACAACGTCATACTCATAAAGAAAAGCCGACAGGCAAAGCCAGATGCGTAATATGTAGAGTATTAGAAAAACGATCACATCAATAATCGATCCTTCTTCGTCCAAAGATTAACTGCTCATCTAAATAGCAGCTGTGCCATGTCGAAGATTTGTAACATCTGTATGAGCTTCAATTCATTTTTACAAACTCTACGTCAGTTGAATCGTGCAAAGCATACTTTTGCAGTGTGCTTTCGCCGTGATTAGATATGTCATAGCAGAACATTGTACAACAGTAACAACATCCATGTAATCATTGGGAACCTTAAATCAGGTATACTCGAACTGATATGATACAGTGTACTAAATGCGTTCGTACGAGCGTCTGTACGTTTACGGCAATGACGTCGATATTGTGGTAGCAACGACTTATCGTCTGCGACGCCGCCGTATTGGCCACAACGAGATAGTCAGTCAGTCAGTCAGTCAGTCAAGCGAGATCCGATAAGCCGCTCGTTCATTTAAACTCAACGATCTACCATAATAAAGCGTCGATGGCCAGTGGTTATTGTAGATCAATCTGAGGAGCACTTGTCTTAGCGATGATATTCTTCTACATTTTAAATATCACTACCTCAAAATAGGGCGAGTAACGTGGGCCAGCGCGCGTCCGCAGTCTTAAAAAAGGAGATGATTTGCGTCTTACTAGAAACAGACGCCTGATCGAGAAACGTAATTATTATCAATAATTAGGCATCGCCATAGATTTTTTCTATTATACGGCCTCTATCACGGCGTCATTTTCATGTTACCGCGATTGCTGCTGCTGCTGCGCCCACAACCACTATTCTGTATGGTTGCCTTTTCAATCGAAGAACGTTTCGCGCTTACTTTTTCGGTAAGGGCGTTCAGTCGAAGCGATAACGGTTCGATTCTACCCTACCAGCAGCACATGGTGTGTTCAAATCGTCCTCCCACATACACGGGCGACATGTTAGAATACCAACAGCAGTAACATGCAATCGTTACACATCGACAGAGCCACAGAAAACAGGGCAAAAAAAAAAGTAAGGAAAAAGAACATGGCAGCTTCGACAAGTAATACTGGTACCTGGTAGCTAGGCTGACTTCGGCAAACCGTCTATAGTAGCCTCTACTAATTTACAATTGGATGAACACGCGCGCTACGATCAGCAAGCAGGTGGGTCACCATACTTGCCAATCAATCGGCTGGCCGATAGCATGTCATGCCAACTGGACAGCTGACGACAACGGTCATTATGTATATACTACATTATTACTGGTAACGGCACGGAGACTATATAGCACTGTTTCGGCTATAAAATACGGCTAAAAAAAGGGCCATGGCGGAATTTTTGCAGTAACGGCAACAGTGTGGTACCGCTGTCTTGGCTACTCCAAGCGAGTGGGGTTTCGTCGTTGAACGTTAATAACAATATTAGCGTTATTGTTGTAATGTTATGTAATGAACTATTCCGTGGTTCGTTCCAAGTTTCTTCTATTTTGGTGGCGTTCTTACTGTACATGATGTTGGGGCACTCGTTGTCGAAAAATTAAATAACAATTCTTACAAATATACATATATATTGCAGTTACGAAGGGAAGGGAGCGTGACTGAAAACAGCAACAAAATCCCAAGGACAATCCGACGGCGCAATCGTTACTACAGAATTGTCGTGCAGTACTCTTCCCAAGCACGTATCGATACATGATTTAGTTGCTATTAACAGGTCCTTGACGATGGCAGCGTACCATAGAACGCCGCTGTGTTACAACGGCTGTGTTTGATCCTTTTCCAGCCGAGACGTTGAGAATTAATCATAATTGTACTAATCTGCAAACAAGCACAGAAAAAGACACAGAAGCACTAGCAAACCACTAGAAACACTTACAGGGACACCGCCACACCATAGACGCTGATCTATACATTTCGGCAAGTCGATTTCCTTCTGTTTTTGTCTTTCCGCGTGAACCAAGAATTCCAGGACACTACGATTGTTCTTCTATCAGCTGGCACTTTTTCACTGCCAGCATAACTCAATAGTTAGAGCGGATGAATGAACGAGGGAACGGCAAAGCGCTACAGATTACGATACCCCATCTATCTGCGGGGCGCTGCCTTCATCTCTGGTAATTTTGATTTCTTACCACAACTTACTATCGATGTTGTTGCATGTGTGGTTATCTCTGTCTCCCTCTCTCTCTCTCTCTCT
>NW_019211456.1:21198262-21213935 GCF_002443255.2 Varroa destructor
GGAGGAGGAGGAGGAGGAGAAGGAGGAGGAGGAGGAGGAGGAGGAGGAGGAGAAGGAGGAGGAGAAGGAGGAGGAGAAGGAGGAGGCGGCGGCGGCGGCGGCGGGGAAAACGAATAGGGAGTAGGACGGGGTATAAACATACGTTCACGCGTACATGCATATATTTGAATGGATGTGTGTCGATAGTGGCCATATACACGTTTCGTCCACCGCGTGCGAGGTCGTACAAAAAAGTGACACTGATATGTTCTCGTAAACGCAGGGAACGTCCAAAGGAAAGTTCACTTGAATAAGTTATCATTTTTTCGTTATATAAATATTTTCGCAAATTCTGTCGGTGCAAATAGTTCACGATGACGTTTGGGCCGATCTATTACGCGTTCTTCAAGAAGATATCCGTAATGCGTTGCAATACTGCCTATAGCAATAGAACTGTTGTTCTTATAGTTGTTGCCGGTGTCGTAGCTCTAACTAACCAGATGGTAAGACTGTTTGGAAGGCACCTGAGTACGGTCGTATATGTACACACTATCAGCATCCCCAAGGCCTGCTATAATAAACATCCAGTAGTTCGACCTGGTCATTATATTCGTTGAACGACCAAATAATGTAGTAGCTTAAAGAGAATGAAGGAAAAGGGCTAAAGCTGTTTCGAGATCTCAACGCTCCTAAATGCTTGCAAGCCTTCAATTTTTACTTATACTTCTTTAAAAGTATTTACTCATGTTAGTTTTTGTTCTTTCGTTTTAATCTTTTCTTATTCCTCTAACCGTTCTCTATTTTAAAAAATACTTCACTGCGTCCCCCTGAGCCATTAACGCTTCTGCTTGTGTTCGTGCTGCTTCTGTTGTAAAGCATTATCGTTCATATGGTCAGACTGTATGAGTATCTCTCCACCTGATATTTTTCGTTTAACGTGTTCCTACTTTTCTTCGGTGTTCTCGTTTGCTTCATTTCCTGTAGCAGCTCGGCAAGCATCCCAACCCAGCATCTAACCGTCTGTATGTGTTCAGCATCGACCTCTCACTCGTTAGATCTTCGATCTGCTTGAGACAACAACGACAAAAGAAAAATGGTCGCTCACACGAAAGAGCGACTTCTAAAGAGTTTTGGCTGATGCCTTGGCCGGTAACGAACTGTCAGTTCACTCGGACAGACTTGTTTCACCACGAACTTTCAATGATGACGGTGACGTCGTCGTCATTGTTGTTGTTGTTGTCATGTGGCTGTGTGACCTCGCTGTATGCTGTGCTGTTTTTGTTGTTAATATTGCTTGTGTTATTAAAATTTCGACCCCATTTTGACATTTTGGTTTCTGTTTATGACGAACGCTACGATTGTCAGCTCGTTGGTGATGTTTCGTTTGGCAGTATAGGAATGACACGACGCGACGCATGATGGCTCGCCGCGCTGTTTTTTTCTGCTGGCTACGACAGTAGAAGTAGTAGCGTTACAAAGAGTAGAAATAACAGATAACTTGCCGGCACAGAACTCCACCGCCTGTAGAGAAAGTTTCTTATACGTGTATGAGACCCTGTGGCCGCCCGAGCGACAGCGGCCACCGACCACCATGGATTAGGCAGCGAAAGAGAGGGAAAATGCAAACGCGACGTATTTGAGCGAGCTCTTTTGCTCTGTCGCCTCGAAATTAGCCTTATTTGACAGACAACCAGCCCCTCGAACGCTCTGCATTGCGAACTGACTGCGGCCAATTTAGAAACCGACGGATACAAAATAAGCATATCTTTTTCTTTCAACAGCTCAGACCTCAAATTTCCAAAGGCGCCACACAAGTCGAAACCTCACAGGGACGTTCCCGTATCGCCACGTATGGTCTATGAACACTTGATTGTATGTATCAATCGCGAGAAGAACGAAAGGTCGGATAGATAAACAGAGTTTACATCTAATTCCTCAGCTTCACAATAAATTGTATGAAATGTATTGAAAAGCACAAGAGCATGAGCGACTGACGGAGGCGCTCGCTACTCGTTGGGGAAAAGCGCGACAAGCCTATCCGTGGACGCTTCGTGGGCATCTCGACGACGTGGACAAAAAAAGGTTTGATACACTCCTTTTGTGATTCGACCGCTGCTGCAGCTCTGCCAGTTACTGTTTTTCGTGCAGCCGTTGTTACCGTTACCATGGTGAGATCGCTGTTGGACTCGATCACAGACGATCGTATCAGAGGGTGCAGTGTTGTACCTTCCTGATTGGCAGATACACAGGTGGAAAAGGCATAAAAGGACAGCGAATGTCCCCCAGTAGCAACAAACACAAACGCAAGCATTAATTGTATTTCTAAACTTGCAGAGGCAGCAGTAGTCGAAGGGCATAGCCACCACCAGCCGTTGGTTGCTGCCGCAGCCGTCGTAACCATTATCAACATTACCACTGAGGCAGTGTCCAATTGACACAAAAGAGTTCGACGTATTGTGACTCAGCCATCGGACGCATCAATGTGTCCTTGTTCGTTCGCATTACTGCTGGCTGGCCTTCAAATGAGTAGGGCTAAGTCAATTCAAGTCGATCAAACTCAGCCAAAGCAGCGGCGACGGATGTACTGATGGGCAACAAGTATTGGCCAGCGCTAGACTAGCTGATCATTGGTTAAATCGCGTGTTTCGCGAGGAACCAACTATTGGCAACGTCGGCGCAAACAAAATCAGACTGTGCCTAACACAACGGCAATCTCAAGACAGCCGCCGACCACTACACATGGACGTAGCAAGCGATCTGCACTGAGCTCCAGTAACAGCACGCTGGAGGAGAAGGGAAGAGGGTATTAAAGAGAAATGGCAACAACGAAGAGATGAGAACACCAAACCTTCAAATATACATTTTCTGTTTGGCTATATATATACAAGCGCCATGAGAGAGAATGAGGGCGGATCAATAACGTCACCAGATGAAGACTGTAGGTACGTAACAGAGAGTAGTAAACCGAACCTACCGTCAAGGGAAGCAACCCCAGCTACTGGCCGCCGCTTTTCGATTGGACCGGTCATGTCGTCCTCATCGCGACCCCCGCGAACATCACTTCCTGTTTTGTGACAACAGCAACAGCAACGGCTACCACTTCGCTATGCGATGCTGGAGTTCTCTCTGACGCTGCTGGCGCAGCTAGCATCGGGATCTTTTTTCTTCGTTTAGACTTTTCTGTCCTGTGCCGATATAGCCGCTGTTGGGTCATGTTGGCGTCTGCGTCTCTGGTGTGCGATCGCCTTCGCTGTTAGTATTATCGCCGCTGGTCGTACGAGTTGTTGTTGTTGTAGCCGTCATCCGCCGAAAATCTTAACTTGCGTCGTTGGCGGCAATAGCAGCGACAGCTGCCAGCTGATCCCAAGATGTCTCTGAACACTTGTCGTCATTCCTACGTCACCTTTGCGGTCTTATCGATGGTAGAACAATTGGGCTGCTATACGCTCTCTTCTTCGGTAACAAAGCAGGTTCATACATGTTCGTGCAATAGGAATTACGAAAATCTCAGAGCAGCCGAAGCGGCAGCAACAGAAAAGTGCCAGCGGTCTTTATGTGAATCCGCGCACAAGACAGGTCTCGGTATACTACATCGAAGCCAAACGTACATGTACATGTAAATACACCAATACACAGATGCATTTCATCAGGGTCAAGATATAAATCAGTTGGAATTTGGTGTTTATTTCTTTCCCATCGCCTGTTGCTTGCCGGCATTGTCGTCGACGTCCCCGTCTTCTGTCATAGTGGCTCCATCGCCAACAACAACTCACAACGAAACGCTAGACGACGATCGCGCACGACCCGTTTCGATCTCGCTTAGCTCTTTTTGCCGTCGTTTCTGCCGTTCCTGCGCCGTTTTTCAACTTCGGCCTGGACGCCGCGTTTCTATTTATACTTGTTCTTCGTCATTGTTCCGTCTTCGAGCTTGTCGATCTTTGGATTCCCGCTGCCAGGCTCTATTGCCCAATCGGCTCGTACGAACCCTCTCTCTTGTTTCTACTACGTGTTCGATGTTTCGTAGGAGGATCACTACAAACGGACCCAGGATCGAAACCATACACACTTATTATTGCGGTTACTTGAGTACACCGAGTGGCTGACTTGGCTTCACAAGGAACCGTTGCTACTAGTTGTCGTCGGCCACAGCGGTTCTCTCTCGTTATTAGCCCATATTTATCAATTTCTGTATCCCCCTGTCTCTCTGTCTTTCTTGATTTCGCTTCGTTTTAATAGAGTATAACAGCATGGGTACAATATAGTTTGTCGCACGTTCTGTTCGATACGTCAATCTTTGACTACATCTTCGCCGATATTGTCGATACCCCTTTTTTTTTCTATGGCGTTGTAGTAGGCACGGTGATGATAGCCAATTGAAGTCGCGTGCATCAGTATCGATCAATGACGATTTAGGAAACGGGATTCGTTATACACGTGGGTATTTCGCTAGGGTCAAACAGCAGGCAGACGGTCAACTATTGTCTAGGTGGTTAGCCGGTTCATTGCTGAGATTTCTATTGCATTGACTTTCGTCACCATCAACACGCTAATGGCACAGCAGCAGCAACAGCACTAGTTGTCGTTTATTAAACAACTGTGATGGCCCGCGGTCTTGCTTGGCTTCTCTACCAGTCGTTTCGGCGTCGAACTCTTTTGTCGTCATAACCATATTATTGTTCCAATTTTACCAACCAGCCATCATCGTTCGTCTGGCGTATTGTGTGGTTATCCTTTCCACTGCTGCTAGACGCTAGGTCCATGTACAACTGTTCTTCCTAGTCAGCATACAGGATCGATGGGAACGGTTTCGGTGACTATGACAACGATCACGATCAGTATGATCGTCAATAATTTTTCTTCATTTCTCTGTCTAAAAAGAGGTGAGCAATCGAGTCCTTGACAGACAATCTTTTGCCCCTCACTCTGCTAGCACAAGCCCGGACTATTTATTCATAGCTAAATCTCGTTATACTTAGCTCAGCCAACGCTGCTAAATGGTGTTGGCCAGCGACGTGCAGCAACAGATTCAATCATCGGCGTCGCTATCTTCGCCGCTTTTGCCGTTAACGCATGGGCCATTTAGCGTTTTAGTAAGGTCCAAGCAGTCAATCAGTGGCTTGGTCGCTCGTCATCGACCGTTTCAGTCATCATCGGGCCATCTCCCGTCGGCCCATCGGAGTCGTGACCGTGTCTACTTCATGGAGTTGTTGTTGTTGTTGCTGCTGCTGCTGCTGCTGCTATTATAGTCTACCATTAGCCTTACCGGCAATGTGTTTGAAAATGTTTCTCTATCCTTTGTGTTTATTACTGCTCGTGTGTGCGTGTGCTGTGTCGATGAGTGTATGCATGTTTTGTGTTGTTGTCTATTCGTGTCCGACGTTTCGTACCGACGACGCGGCAGTCGTCAGTATCGCTAGCCAGCCCATATCGGATAGATCATGGCTGTAAACGCGCCTACAGGCCGTGTGCGGCCCGCACAGCGCTCAACCTGTGTGGCCGCCGCTAGCCGAGCAGTATGTCGTTCGCTCGCTGTAAAAACTACAACGACCATTGCTGCTGCTTGGGCCATCGTCACCAGTGCTACCGCAACTAGTACCAGCTTCTCCATCGCTGTACTGCTACCAGCATCACCATGGTCATCCCACAAACCATCATCAGCAGGACCACAATCGTCATCGTTAGAGGTGAAGATCATCGATCTATCATTGCCACCCATTTGATCGGCAGACTCTAGCAAAAGCGGCGAACTACGCTGTCAGCAAATGGATCCACGGAAGAGCGACTGGAATGATAAAGCAGACGACGAGGAACCAAGTGGGAACGAAGAAAGGATAGACGTCAGGACCTACAAGCACATTCATATACATAAAGGAACTCAACAGGGATAGGTAGCGCATGCGAGTGTGCGTTTGCGTAACCGATACACACTCTCGAGGATAAAAATGCTCCTATAAACATCGTAGACAGCGCGCCTCTGTTATTCGCTGCTGCCGCCCCAAACGGTATCCGTCTGCGTATCCGTCAATTGTTCGAAAGATTTAAACACTATGCGACGAACTCATTCGGCTTCCATCTAACCATTAACGTATCTATCGATACCTGCTCCCATTTTTTTGAATAGTATATATACATACATGCATAGAGAAACAGTAACTGCAGCGTGTATAAAGGTTTAAGGGCAGGACTATAAGGTCGACAGGGAACCGACCGCCAGGCTGTTGCCAAAAAATCCAACGGTTTACCGCCCAACTGGGATTTGATGCGTTCGTGTTTCAACAAGGTAGTTCCGATGATAACGACGCGCTGATCAGTCCGGCCGACGTCTGTCTCTATCCGATCTATTCATGTGGGATCCATGATGGACCTACTGGTTCCGCTAGCTAGCCAGCCATCCTGGCCACCACAAATAACAATAATAGGCCGAACACGAATTACAGGTTTCGATACGAATGCAGGCGTTAGCGGCGGTAGTACATAGGCCGCAGACGATACAATCATAAATCTAGAATATTCACATCCATAAAAGAATAGCTTGTCAACGTGCTACATATACGAGCATCGATTTTCACGGCTAACGCCCCCGCTCGGCTATACTTACTATTGAAAATTATTTGATGATTATACTGTAACAGATTGAAAAAATTTGCCCATCAGCAAACGAAAACTGTAACTTTCTTATGACGGATAAAAGACCTTTGAATCTTTTCTTTAGAACATTCTATTCCCTTCCGTCTGTAATTGGAGAATCAATTGAAGTTTAAATAATTTATAACTCAAATCTATTTTATTGCTGCAAGTACTATTCACCGTTGGTGACATCTGACCGTACCACGGCCGGTCAATAAACAACGCCCAATCGCCGCTCTTCGCATGGTTTAATCCGTTTGCTCTTTGATCCACCACCCCTGAAGTATCAACAATTATGCCCCTCCATAGCTGCTCCCTTTACTCAGTCTTATGATTGTTGTCGTTCCGGCCTTCTACCGTCTTGATGACCATTCCAGTTGTATGGCTGTTGTTTTCCTGCGGGTGATGCCCGATGTTGTTAGTGATCTCTCTAGATTTTTCGGATCTCCTCTCTTGATCAGCGGCAGCTTCAAAATAGCACTGACCCGCTCTAGCTGCAGCTGCTGCGATACTCGAGATAGTTGCTACGATTTATTCCTGCCCCTGGCCTGTGTATTGTCGCCGGCGCTGAGTGCTATCTTGATGGTTGTAAACGCGCGCGGCCTGTCGCTTGTTGAACTGAAGCTTTCGATCAACACAAACGCGCTAACTAGTCCTCCCGTTGGTTCTTCGTCTGATCCGACCAGACCGCCATTCTATAGCAGCACAAAAAGTTCGTGTGCAATTTCGTTTTCTGCTCACTTCTTCGATATTTAACTGGCCACTCCAGTAGCTAGCCATCCCTCTTGTTTTTCCCGGGGCCAACTGATAAGAACAACCAGGACGACGACAACGATGCCAGCGTCGAAATCGACAACGAGTCTGACGACAGGGGTGCTACTGCGTACACGGTTTCTTTCGGCTCGTTGTGGCAGGACGGGTGTCTTCTTTGAGTGGTATCGCTCTTTCGGTCCTTCGCTCCACGCAGCCAAATAAAACCTCTACTTGTTTAACAATAAAATTCATTTATGACCGGGAGCAGCAGAAGTAGAAATAAAAGCAAGCAGACGGGTGTATCAGTTTCCCGTTCTCTATCAAAGTCGCACAGTCACTCTCGGTTACCCGCGCGAGTCGTCGTTACTCTCGCGTCTAGCAGCATACTTGCTGCGTACATAGGCTGACTCATGCACGAAACGTACCAAACCTGATGACGGGGACAAATAACACGAGACCGGACCTGTTATGGCTGTCCAATCGACAGCGACAACGTATTTTCTAGCAGCGCCATCACCGTGGTGTCGTCTGTCAAAGCCCTGTAGCTTTGACAACACCACTGACTGCTTACGAGATCGAGCTACCGCGGCTGTCACAGGGAGTGCCTCTCCACTCTAATGACTGCACAAACGACAACGTCGAGATAAACTGTCTTAGTTTGCTTTTGGTCACCGTCGATTCGGACGAAAATAAAAAGTACGGCAACAAACTTGATGCAAGCTCTCCCTCATCTCACCTTCAATACTTCAGATGAAAGAGCGCAATACAAGTACTTGCAGGGTTAGGGAGATAGATAAATATGGAGCACGGAAGGGGGAACGAATATATGTTAGAAAGAGTGCTTGCAAGGAATGCATTGATAAGGTTGATGACGACGTTTGTGTGGAAGTGTGGCACTAACAACACAAATAGCATCCATTCGTAAGAACAGATTGAGGAATAGTTTACTGTTTCTCGTTCTTTATTTTTACTGTTATCCGAAATGCTATGTTAGTCCCTTGACGAACCTTCAGCACGATTGTTCATACGAGAGATCGAACCAATCTCTCAGTATAGTGTCTGAGATACGGGTGACTGATGGCTGTTGACTCCCTACTTTTTCCCAGCAGCATGCGACAGCATCGTACATCTCCCGCATATGTGGCCAAACACATTCAGCACAACAGGGAGCATCATACAGTCAGTGCGAGGCCGTTTCAAGATGAAGATCTCTCAAAATTGTTCCAGATGTTTCCAGTTTCCGGAAAGTCACTATTGGTAGAAAAGGTCCAGTGGAAACTACTACGCTATTTGTGAGACGACATGGGGGATGGGAATTTGTAGAATGTCGACACGGACGCTGCTAAGCTGAACGTGCTGAAAATAATAAGGAAAGACAAACACACCACTCAAGTTTAGCCCTTTGAAAGAAAACACCTAATTAAGGGTCGATGTAATTGGTGCACTGGTAATTGTAGCTCGAGCGGCTAAGTGTAAGTGGTATTTTGCAAATTGTCAATATGACTACGCTTGACAGCGTAGCTAGTCATGATATCAAAAAGTGTCGGTAAGTAACTTTCAAGTTAACTTGTTCGTAAAAAACTGCTCTATTACAAGTCGATTGTTTTCGTTTTCGGCTAGCAGTTTCTCCCTGTTGTGATACGGGGATGTCCGTTTTGATCAAGGACTAATGACCAGAGAAAACACAAAACAATTTCTATGTTAAGAAGACAAAGTAGCCTCCAACCCATTAATCGAGCTACCTTAATCAATATTGCCGCTCGATAATCAGCACTTTTGCTATTCGCCTATATAGTTGCCATACCACTGTCGTTTAGTCCACTGCCACGATCTCATAGACATACAAACACGCACGTGCACGCTGGCGTACAACGAAGACCTCTCGGGACAAGGAGTGGCTTTAAACGAACGACTAGTAAATCGACCCGTCCTTTATGCTTCGTGGTTCTCTAGCTATGAGGTAGCTCACGCTACAGAAAGTCTTGCCATACACGCACACCCCCAGGCACACCCACCCATAGCTAACGAATCTGATGCCGAACTTCTGAAGAGACGCGAAGGACGGAAAAGTGAATGGCTATGACAGCGCGTTTCCTAGCGCTTCGTGGAGGCCTTGTACCGAACAGGGGTAAGCAGCAGCACAGCGGAAAAATACTATAACGGCAACAACGACAAGAAGAAGAAGAATTAAATGAAGATACTTCGTCCGACGCTTTTGGCTATCGAGTCGTCCAGCGAACAAAAATGTCGACGGCTTTAAGGAGGCTGTTCCTCAAAGCAGCTAACGTCAAAGCTAAGCCCCACGAGTTCGGTCCAATCTGGCCACCTCAAACTCGTGCTTAGCAGCGCGTGGACGAGGCACCTGCGAGCTGCTGCTGAGACGCGAGCCAACAACACTATCGGCAGCAGAAAAAATGTTCTCGTTACGAGTCATCGTGACCCGCGCTAGTGATTACGAGACAAGCTGCTGTAAGAGTATCAACGGTATGACAAACTGCCAACGACAAATGAAAACAATTTCGCATTCAATACATACGCTTGTATAGAACTTTACTCTATTACCCCACTGTACTCGCCAGCTCAAATTTAGCCATTTTTTTACCGCCATTACTCTTACCACTGAAGCTATTATTAACACCCGTGCATCCGCAGCCTAGTAAGCTGCTGTTTACCTACCTGTCTGTCCGTTCGCGTCTGCCGCTGTTGTCATACAGCTGCTCAGTTCGGCTCAACACTTGGCATGAAAACTTGTTCGTCTTTAGCACGTGAGTGATTTGTTAGCAGTGCTTTTGCTGGTGTTGAGCATCGCAGCTGATCGTACTGGCGGAGCCGTCTGTCGTGCGACATCCTTTCAAACGTAGGTTTGCTGGCTGCTCTGATGTCCCTGATCATCGGGCTCTGAACGGCTATAGGACATATTGCCTTACAGGATACCGGTGGCAGAAATGGCCGCAGCTCGCTAATAGCATAGTACCGCATAGCGTAACAGAGTCTAACGTTGTATGGCATATCTACGTGCATTGTATGCAGTGTTAGTCACTGCCGGCAAATAGACCGTTTGAATGGCTAAAAGAAAATGGTAAAGGACCATTTTCTACTCTTTACAATGGTATATGAGTGCGTGTTTGATTGTCTACGTGTATGTTGTGTCGACGTGCAACAGCGCCATATGTTAAAGTTCTCTACTTAATACTAGCATCAGTAGCATTGCTATCAATAATTGACTAGCAGACGCGGCAGCGTCAACAGCAGCGGAACAACACCACACAGCACTTCGTTTCTTTTTTTTTCATCTCTTACAGTTAGCCGCCGGCTGCTATAGTTGTCGTTATTTTATTTACCATTATTACCAAAATATCTCGGCTTTATATTACACACAAAAACACTTGCACAGTTAACAAACACCCCCTTTGATGTACATATATCGACGTGTAGCAGTGTGTGCAGTGGTAATTTTTTTTGTTACTAATCTATATCGTCGGGTGTTGTCCTGTATGATTCGATATATCAAGCCTTCTGGGTGAATGAAATGTGTACCACCATGTTGTAGAACAATGCTAATCATCTATATAGAACGTCGAACTAGGTAACATCATTAAAAACAACCGGAACAGAACCAAAGTTTTGTTTGATTTCGGATATTAAAACGACCAGCCAATGTATACGTATTGCCCCTGCAGGCGCCCGGCAGTCGTACGGCAGTTTTATCGTATTCAAGTGTGAGGTATTTCGATCGTTAAACGCAAGATATAATATTATTACTATTCAAACTTTTACTATTTTGGCTACATCCCTGGCTGCGGTTCAGCGACGGCATTTTCGTCCTATCGAAACGCTTAAAGCTATTGATAATCGAAATCTAGACTACCGCACGTATAGTAACGATACTGGTTGACCTGTAATGCCACGGTAAAACAGTGCTATGCCAATGGTGTGACGCCATCTTACTGGATACCCCGTAAAAGGTCCGGCGACTCGTTCAGTAGGCCAAAACGCCACACATACATATGTATAGTACGTCTCTAACAGCAACGGCCGGGGTGGCTGTAGGAACACGGTAGATTGCAAGTCAAATGTACACGTCTCCCCACCTATGCTGTAGTTGGTGTTCTCTTCTGCGACTTTCTTCTTTCCTCCGAACTTTCCCCTTACTTGTTTCTATTTTTTCATCTGCGAAGGAAAGAAGGAACGGTGCACCATTTTTAGGTATTCACTTCCTATGTCAGGTTTATTCCTATCTGCTCTTTTCGGTGTATCTCAACCTCTCGCTGTTTGGGCAGATTTAGCCTTAGCCCCCGGCCGTGGCAGCAGAAGAACACTGAAGGTGAATATGTAAAATGTCGTCGGTTGTCGCCATCGCCTCTCGTCATTTGCCATCTCATAAGATGACAATTGAAAATATACTTAGTGCGTATATTGTCTGGCTGTTGACCGGACCGGTCTGCCGTTAGTTCCCGGCGCCAGCCAGCAATCTACGGCTAGGTAAAGTAGCGGTGTTGTTTCGGTTCAGCAAAAAGAGAAAAGTTTCTACTTTTTACCTTCGTTTGTTTTCCAAATAGTAAAGAGTAGGCAGAGGCCCTTATGCTGCTCCTAACGATGCCGATGCGGATAGCAAATATCTAAGATCCGCCGCTGCGACAGTGGAACTCTGCAGCTTCTTCGCATCTCATTCCCCGGCTTTGGCTCGTCTTTATTGTTATTGCTTTCGTTTTCGTCTTTTTCATGAGCTGCTGCTGCTGCTGCTGGCGCTACCGCTGTCGTCACGCTAGCAGCTGTAGAAATGGCAGAGCGTCCGCGAAAACAGAGGATCTACGCACGGAAAGTATGTGCTGCCCTCTCAGCAGAAGCGACTACCGCGCCCGTTACTGCTACCATTGTCAGCCCCTTTTGCAGCTCCCCTGCACCGTTACTTTGTCGCGGCCGATCCCGACAGGATGACACAGCACAGCGCAGAACAGCCTCCGGCTCAGTCGCCGCTGCGGCCGAATGCTGCTGAATACGGAATCTGGCCGGCGGCTGCTGTTCCCATCGACGCGTGATCCTGATTTTCACCCACGAACGAAGAGCTCGCAGGCACGCGGGCCTGCAAAGCGGTCTGCTTGGCGCTGGACTACTTTACTCAGTCGCTAGTCGGCCTGGCTGGTTGGTTCCTGCAGAGAGGTCTTGCTTCTCCGAAAAACCGCCCTTTGCACCAACCGTTTCCCTCATGCAGCCTGTGGACGAGCTGTCGACGCGAGATGGAAATCTGCATTTCAAATTCGTTCAGCAGAGCAGCTGAAAGAAGACGGTACGAGAGAAGGAAAAGAAGCAGAGAGATTACGGCAAAGGGAATCTCTGCTTCGTTCGTTCGCTAGCAGCGTCGTCTGGACGGCAGGATTGACTCGTCCTGTGACCGTAAGTATCATCATGAGTGCTACCGCCACGAGCTCTTATCCCAAAAGCAGGCCAAGAGCAGGCAATGGAGAGCTAGTGAGCAATCTTGTCCTTTTGCGGTCCGCAGCAGTGGCCGGTCGACTGGTCACTTTAATGGTAGTGACGCTCAGACATAGACATAAGCCCCATACCTAACATTCGCAGCTTAGCATAGCCAGGCTTCGGCTTCGCACACATGAACCTTTCCCTTCACCTCCTCTTTCTCTCTAACCCCCGCCCTCGTTCAACTCCTGAATAGCTCCCTTCAGACGAAGTTGGTTGAAACTCGGCTCCGCTGAATAACGAAGGTATTCTTTTAGTCTTGTCGGCAGTGACTTCGAACGCTGAGAGGCTCAAGAAATGGAGACGGAGCAGGAGGCGCGTTTACCTGCCCCTTTACATGCGTACAATGAGTGACAGGCTGACATAGGCACACGGAGACAGATAGCTCTAGTACGTATGCTTAAACACATTGAACTATTATCAACAACAGCAACGCCGCCACTATCACCAATCCTATATAGAGCCGTTCTGTAGGGCATTCTTCGCACATCTCTCATTGGCAGTCGCTTGCCCTTGCAGTGCGTTCAGTCTTACTTGATCGAGCTATGAACTATGAACACGGCGACAAGACAGAACCACAGCAGTATAATGCGCGTGGTTTGGTCTCTTTTCTTTTCATTAGAGATAGCTTCTCTGACACTTTTTTTTCAGTTACGCTGTGTGTAGATTATAGATCAACACGGAACCAACTATGCGACACTACTAAGCATACTACGCTGCTGACCGTTGTATTAGCTCAGACTATAAGAAAAGCCGACCTCAGCCTAGGCCGAGAAGACTCAAAAGGTTAATATGAGGGTTCGGATTGCAAGTCACATGCGCACTAGCGTAGTTGTATGCAGATTCACGGTTCGCGGTTCAGCGCTCAGGAGCTCAGGTGGTCGGTCACATGTACATTCGGCCTTCATTCTATATACAGCTTTTGAGCTAGCTTTTTCCTATGAGGTTCGCAGGAGAGATCCTTCTACCAGTACTGGGGGTCATCTTAGTCTACTGGTTTGACCATACATACGCTGTTGCTGCTGTTACGATCCTCAATGCAATATTGCGGCTTACATAGATCAGAACGCCTCCTCGCTTTCGCCTCGGTCTTTCAGAGGTTGTCGGATTGGGTGAACTCAGAGACGCATAGGGATCGTTTTTGATCTGTGTCGAAGATAGTGAAGGTGCACTACGACGAAAATTCATTAGATAGGCAACCCTTACAGAATTACACAATGCGCAGTGGATCGCATACGTTTTGCATGCGGTAGTAGTAAGGGAAGCGGTTTCTCACATAACCTAACCTAACGTAACTTTAGTGGAATCCCAATCAAGTCGAACTGTGTAGTTATCTTCCTCGCCTTTTAGTATTGTGTAGGTAGTAGGTACGCAGGTAAGTAGGTAGGTAGGCAGGCAGGCAGGCAGGCAGGCAGGCAGGTAATGTATGTATAACCAGTACACTGCATGTATTCGAGCATACCCAGCTATTGTTATACTGAAACATATAAGCTAGCATACCAAGTAAATCATGGGATGATGCAGTCTGAAGGCAAGGTACATATGTTCTCACTAAATATATGTACATCACGTTTGTACATGTGTACGTATGCGCATGTAGTATATAGATGCATGCGTAAGATGAACTGGCTTACCTTAATAATTCGAATATGTATGTAGCGGTTTTCTGTCGGCGGCGTGCTCGTCGGCTTGCATCCTTCAGCCTATGGAAGGGCGGTACGAACGTCCTCAGCTGAGCGTATGAACGCATCGTTTTCGCTTTCGCACGCTCCCTCTCATCGGCGGGTATGGAACATGTAATAATAACGATGTTTGCCACCCCATAAACAGGAACAAGCATGACAACAACAACAATAACCACAACAATGAATGTCTACCGCAAACATTGCTATATAGAGCAGGATGATGTTGCTTAGACGAGCACAGGTCGGTATAAAACTCTGTTATTAGCTACAAGCTAAGTCCGGAGCTGCCGTTGCCGCAGGCAGGCAACGCAACGTGGGTAAGAAGTGGTTGGCCGAAGCTGCCATTGCAACCGTACTACTGCCGCTGAAAACTGTTGCTATCAGGCTACAAGAATACTGCAGTAACCATCATGTTTCCTGGTACGGCCCCCTCGTTTTCCAACAGCGAACTACAGCTGCACAGTCTTGTGCAGTGGACCGCAACTGAACATCTAGCGACCAGATGGTAAACTAAGTTCCGTCCTCAACGTTATAGACTACAGAAGCAGCAGTAACGGTGTGGATCACGGCAACAACCCGATAAGCAACGAGCTTGCTACAAACCAGACAGCCTTCTCGTCTAGCAACTCATATTAGTAATCGTAATGGACTACTACGTATAGATGTACCATAGTGCGCAATTTCCCAACTACAAGAGGCATTCAGAAGTAAGCATTGCGGGCTGAATTCAATTTTGTCTCATGTCACGCCACCGGCATCCTGTGGTGGTGGTGGTGGTCGTCGTTGTTGTTGCTGCTGCTGCTGCCCAGCGACTCGCTTCTACTTTTCTCTTATTGTCGCTTTAGGTGCGTGCGTTCCCTTGTCTTCTTTCGTCTTTATATATTTGTTTTTATTTATCTGCAGCTCTCTGTGCTGGTGTGACTCCGTTCTGGTGTTTGTACTTTCTGCGAAATACATATATTTCCGTTTCGAGTGCCCTTTAGACTAAACAACAATAGTACTAATAGAGACACCGAAAGATTCGTTCGAGTGCCTACGATCTCCAATCTGTGAAAGTGTTCAGAGAGCTGGGGGAATAAAAAAGCGCTAGTTGCCCTATATATATACATTGCCCTATATATGTACATTGGCTGATATAGGTACGTTGTCATATA
>NW_019211456.1:21214035-21226432 GCF_002443255.2 Varroa destructor
TATATATGTGCATATATAGCCACATTGAAACGTTGTTTTAGAGCAGAAAATTATGTCTCCACTATGTAATCACCCTTATATTTGATCACAATACGTTGTTCGATGTTTCCGCGCTTCCTGATGTAGCCGCTGCTGGTGCCGCTACTACTAGACGCTACTTTTTTTTTTTCTTGTTATCGTTTCGTACAAGGAGGTGACAATGAATGCTATGACGTGTTGGGAGAGATACGGAGCGAATTAATCTACTGATTACGATAGTATTGTTAGGCAAACAGATATAGTATGGCTTCGCTGACAATGAAGCAGTGGCCCGGGTTGCGACTACCAAAATTGAAAATGCCATAATTCTGAACAAATAGGGCAATCAAGCCGAAATGTACATAGCATATAGAGAGGGATGATCTGCGCAATCTAGCAACTTTGTCTAACTGCTCCAGTGATTCGCTCTGCCTTGGCCGTTATCAGCGACGATCTTGATCACAGTGGTTACGATGTTAGTATTGCTCAATTAGTAAAGCCTTAGAGTCTTTTTTACTAGTTTTCTAATACTACGCTCATGACTGTGAGAGTATGGTTCTGTCACTTTGTGCGACGCGGCTGAATGACTTGGTTGCAAAGGACTACGTAATCACAGTCTTCTCAGTAGAAAACATATAAATAAATAAAGAATACAAGAGATACGTGCGTGTCTGTGCGGTACGATACGTATGTTCTGTTGCGAAGAAATAACAAGTCGATGGGACAAATAGGGAAGGTAACGAGAGCGATACAAGCAAAACAATGAGTAGCACTCGTACGTCGTTCAGTGGCAGCAAAGGGATTATCAGAAGTACAATGCCGCTGCTGCCATCAGCGAGACCGTCGCAATGACATACACACATGGACATACGAACGAGCAGTAACTGTATTAGTGCATGTAACGCCCACGCGCAAAGAATGCAGCGCCACGTTACAAAATCTAGTACTCAGAATGCTCTAAAGTATTCAAGTTAGTACGACTAATTGGCAATTCTAACGGGCGACAGCACCAACAGCACTTTCGCTCAAGATTACTATCTGTCGTATCAGCGTTGCGTTGGTACGGGGGCAAACACCGGAGGTCGCTAGGCGGCGGGCTGATCGACCGACACTCAGATGAGGCGCCACCATCGATAGGTCCGAGCTTCAAGTAGACCCGGCTGTTTGAGGAGGTAATAATAAAAAATAGGAGCCTAGGCTCCGCTGCAATATGCTGTGCTGCAACACGATAAGCGGGACTATTCGCTGCTCAACAGACAGCCGTTGCCCTGTGATGATGGTGCTACGACGCTATGACGTTTCAATGTGCCTCGTTCCCGGTGGCATATCCGACTATTATACTATAGTAGGTATGGGGCAACAAGAGGCTGGGACGCACCCGTAAACAAATAATGCTAACAACAGCACTGTACTATTACAGGCGTACATCATTGTGTCGCAAGCGGACAGCAGGTCCCCCGCCGTTGTCAGGTCGACAACAGCGACGACTCGTACGAGGACAACAGTCACAATCAGGACCATTGCCATAATTAAATCAAGCACGTGATAGTTCCAATCAGCATTTGCGTAATGACTGATGTAACAGCAACAACGGTTCTGACCATTTAGAAGGCCTACGGTATCTTGATGCTGCTCTACGTTCTCATTTTTTTTTTCATTCTCTGTTTTAACTGCTCTCCATTTCCATTGCTAAGAAGTTGTAGCACCGTGTCGCTGCTTTACCGACTCGATGTGCCTCGCGCCTACTATTCCGTCTCAGCCGCCTTCATGACTATTCGAAACGTCTTTATGCGTTTACTATGCTCTGTTGATTCGTCTTTTTTGGCCGGTCGGCCGGTCAACGAATGCCAATTTATTCAGTGTTAAAGTAGCGGAGAAATAAGTGGCGACGCTAGCATCAGGATCGACATCGAAAATCATATCTAGAGCAAAAAACGACAAGTCCGGCCAACGAGCAATCGATTCTTTGCTGTCGCTTGGACCAGAACTTACTTCATTTCCTTTCCGACGCTTTTATTTTCTAGCTGCTCTTTTTTACTAAGAAGTAATCGAAATGAGCGATGGACCGACTGCAAGCCAATAGGGCTATGGTTGTGTATATTTAGCAGATCTACATACATCAAACTCGCCTATTCATTTACAGTTCCGATTGTCCCAAAAGCTGCCGGACCGCCCGACGCGGCAGACAGGCGGCGGGCGATAAACGGTGCATGTCCATAGCTCACACGCACGCACAGACACAACGCTCATGAATAAAAATGGACAGCAAGTGACCACTTGAACCTGGAGAATGACGATAGAGGCGACCCACCAACAACCCGATGATGGTGACGCTGTTCTAAATGGCGGTACCGGTCAATTGCTTTAATGGAGTTAATAAAGTGTATAAATTTGACAAACGTCGTATTTGTTCATTACTACTACGTCGCTCACCGAGCAGACGACTCGTCAACGTATTGCATGGTACTTAACTGTTTTGCCTGTGATTGGCGCCGAGGGGCTTTTCATGTTCCACGCAGCGTTTGGTAGCTGCGTATTGTCGAACGGGTGGCGATGATGGCTGGAGAGGTGGTTGCACCACAATCAGTCGCTGGATTACGGCCTGGCGCGTTTGTTCGCAGTTGGAAATGATGGCTTGCTAGAGCGCGTTCGTCATGTCGCTATTTCGCGGCTCTGCGTTTTCTAATTTTGCGCTCGTTAGTGCCGAATCTTTCTTTACCATTCTTCGTTGTCGTTGACGGGACGTTTTCGCTAGCGTTTTACTTGTTCATGTTTATCCTCCTGTTTTTCTCCAGATCACTCTTCAGGAAGGGATGCACTGCTACTACTACTGCATCGCTATGATTAACACCAACAGCAGCAACTGAACCAGAAGCCATACTGTCAATAGCAACGGTGCTTCAACATCGTTTGACTCGTTGGCAGTGTCGTCTTTGGCCACTTACTACATGATGCAGTCAAGCCAATCAACGAGGTCAGCTAGCGAGTACGAACATTATCGCCAACGTTACAATCGATACCATCAATAGCAGAAACAAAGTTTTCACTTGAGCCACGGCGTGTATAAGTACTTCGTCATCCGTCGTTATCACCAACGGACATTGCATCGCCTCACGTAATATCGCAGTTTATTTCTTGTTGTTATGCTATCCCTTACTAAGAACAGCCAATACTATCGCATCAATTAGATGAAAATTTCGACTTGGGCAGCAGACTAGACCGACGCGTAGTGGCAGCGGATGGAGTGCCAGCCCCCGATGGCGTTACGGCATCGAAGCAAACAACGCAGAAATATGACTCGGTGTCGGGTATAAAAGCATGGCACAAACAATCCCTTCAGGTAAAGCCAATTGCTTGCGTTGCATTTATTCACCGTGTCTGCTAAATCCTTTTGCCAGTCGGTCGGTCCATCGACAAAGAGGTCCAAATGAAATGGACGAGGTTCTTCAGCGCCGTGGATCAAAAAAGAGAAGCAGCTAGCGACGCGTTGCGCGTTCCGCTGATCAGAAAAAAAATAACCGTACGTTCTTCGCGCTGCTGACAGCGGCATTATGTAGGTGTGTACAAGCAGCCTAAGTGCACGCCTGCCCGCAGCGTAACGAGGACGTGGCGAAAGAATATACCTAAGTACGGCTACGCCGTCTTATGCTCGATTTTTCGTCTTATATTCGTTCGTGTGTGCGAATGTGTCTGTGTTACGGAGTAATGGCAAAACCGCCGATGTTTATGGGGCTCATGTTGATGCTGCTTTTGATAGTCCCTTTGGGAGGGTCTTTACGTTAGCAGCAAGCAGGAATGCTTCTCGGACGAATATGGCGAATGGCGTGAATTAGTTGGTGCTTTGCGGTCGCAGTCAACCCTTCAACGCCAATGGCCACCGCGGACGGAGTTGCAGGCCCCAATTTCGTAGGCCGATAAGAGACACAGATGTTGCATGCAGTAATAGCACATCGAGCGGAAGTGGGGTAGGAACATTAGAATCTTGCCAAACCGACAAATGTGTCTGTTGGAAGGTATTGTCTACAGTAAGCTGTAATTGAAATCAACGCGCTGTTCCGTTAACACCCCCTTCTCGAACGCTCATGCGTAGAGTAGCTTGTGAATAGTTTTTTGAAAATGACCGCCCCTCCACCTCCCGGTGTACTTGAAATAGCTTTCACAAACTGGAACATCTCCGTTGGAAAATATTAAACAAAACATTAAAAACACTGACACCGTACACACCAACTGGGCGTCTATTCATGGACCTGTGCCAAACATATATACATCAAGATTTTGAAGAAACCGATAATTGCTGACTTCTGCGTATCGACTATCTTGAAAATAAACGCCTTGTCTTTTGTGGTTTTTCTCTTCTATAGTGAACATTGGTCTTAGGTCTTTTTACCGCCATGACGCATTTGAAGCATTTATTTATGTATTTGAATAATACTCGTGTATCCTTCCATTCCTTAACAGGTACTATATCCATAGTTGGTCATTATTTAGGAGACTAACTAAAAGAAAACAGCGCCTATTTCTAACTAAATCATTCAAGCAAAAGTCCGCCGCTAGCTAACAACCTGAGAACGAGCTTCCTTAGGTACTGCCTAACCCGCCAGCGTCGCTTTATGTTTTCCAACGTGTTTTCCAAGACGCGTTCCCGTGATTCTATCTCGCCTTTCGAATAGCAATCAGCAATTAGTAACGGCGACGCCACCGAAAGGGCCGTGGTGTCTCCTGCCTGTCTACCTAAATTGGTAATTGAGTCTCTACGGGCCGCACTGAGAAAACGCTGAATAGGAAAGCAATGTCACACAGCCCCAAAAGCCCCGACGACAATGAGGCAGGGACCAGGAGGCGAGGAGATGAGAACAGTGAAGAAATCGGCAGCAGTGCGGAGTTCAAGTGACTGAGTGTCGCCGCCGTTCGCGGCTGAATGACCGTCGATGCGATCGTATCGCTAAGCCACCGGCGTTTCGCACTGCTAAGAATATTAGAACATCGTTAGATTTTCTCCGGTTTGCGATTTTAGCCCCGACGCCAAGCGGGCGGTGGACGGCCCGACGGACTGAGACACGATGCTGCGTGTCGCTCGTTTGTTCGCAATCTTCGACGAGATCAAGCTATTGTTTCCGTTCTAGCGTTGCCTCCGCCGCAACGACCACTTTCGACAAAACCGCCCGTCTTGCTGGTAGTAACGCTATCACCATTGTCAGTGGTGTCGTTGTTTGTATCGAGAGCGAATTAAGACGCGAAAGGCGCCAGCCTTCGACGTTCTGCGGGAACAGCAGCCGTCGGCGCTGTGGTTACCACTGTCCGAAGAGTCCTGCACGGGAGATCAGTCAGCAAGTGCGGTGTTCAATTGCGAACACGCTGAGAATGTTATGCGCAGCGAGAAGTAGCATCGTGTCAATGTGAGCACACGGCAACACAGATGCGCGGACACAAAAAAAATAGTCTCAGGATAACAGTGATAGGCCAGCCGACGATCGCGTTTCTGGTTGCAGAATCGTACGCGTTATCACAGCGTGACCCGGGTATTTCAGACGCAGGGGTCGCAGTAGCCGGTGGTGGATGTGACCAGCAGCTAATGATCAGTGAAAAGTAACGACAACGATATTGGTCGGTGGTGGAGAGAAGTAGGGGTTAGATTCGCTGTTGTGATTCTAATACAGCTCCCAGAACAAGCAATGATAGAACTAAATGGTAACTGGTGGGAAAGAGCGAGATTGCGATCTTAATCTGTTTCGTCCCTGTGAACACTGGAACTCAGATGAGTAATCGATGGTACGGCAACAGTAACTTCAGCGATTTGCTTGAAAGGTATACGCGGATATTGTGAAACATACCTAAAATGATGCCTATTACAAACAAAGCTGTTTCTTTTTTACTGCTGCTGCTACCATTCTTTTTCTGATTGTGATCTTCAGTTGCATTTTGCCAATAGGACACGTTTTGTATACGCTTATACTGTCGTGTGTAGTCACCAATGCAAATGCTGTTGTTCTGGAATTCGTTTGAGCCACGAAATCATTATCTCTATCTAAACAGCTGGATAAGGGCTTGAATTCCCCTATAAATGTAATAGAAAGAAGAAAAAGCAGATAAGCAAATACGCAGATATCGACGCATATACATTTGCGTCGGGCAAGTACTAGCCCCCCGGCCTACTTTAGCCTATTCTTTCTCATACAGTAGTCAGCGATTATCGCCACTAAATGGCCAGCCCATAGAACGTCTGAATCAGTCAGTGGCAGCATCATCTGACCAATCGGCCGATCTCGTCCGATCGCGTCCTTTGCTGCTACTCGACGATAGTTGACAGCCGAAATAGACTGCTGTAGATTCTGATTAGCGTTCATTTTAAAAGCAAATGATTCGAATGAGATTGTCGCTGCTACCATTCAGCTAACGGGACGGCCGATGCGTCGCTTCGCGTAAAGTTTAACCGAACACCGGATGATAAAGCCAACTATCAGCATCGGTTCACTATGCCAAATACGAAGCTGCTGGTAGAAGCGGCGCCGATTCGACGACGGCAGTATCTCCGTGTCACCGCAAACGTCGTCGCTTCGTACACTATCGCTAGCTCGATCGTTGTCTAGGGTAGTCGTAGCTGAGCTCATTGTTGTCACTTCCATTCCGTTATGGAAGCTATCGTAGCGTCTGCTACTGATACTGCAACGCTAAATCACAGACTAGTACAATAATCAAGACTAATCGCATAGTCATTAGTGGCCTGTAGTTATTGTTGTTTCCCGCAGCAGCAGCAGCAGCAGCAGCAGCAGTGATAACAAATGCCGCCAGATAGTATACGTAACAGAGTGCGATGGACTGAAACAGCAGTACAGGAACGTGCAGGCCGATGCACTCCGACGAGGACAACAACAACGACCAGCTGCAGCTGCTACAATTGCTGCAATAGCAACAACAAGAAAACAAATGACTGAAGCGGGACTGGCGAGAAAATGGCAGACTGGGGGATCTAGGGGTCAAGCAATTTCACGCCTGCGAGCGCCAAACTGATGAAGAGCACTGAAATGACTAACAGTTGATAGGATGCTGATCAGGGTAGAAATGGCCACGGGTAACGAAACAGTAAGAACCATAGAAACTAACTCCCTCAATCGTTAGAGATTGTATTTCGCTAGGAGGCGTCCGATTAGTCACTCAGCTTTACTTGTACTATAAACAATCCTATCGACCAGTATTTTCTTAGCAGTAACCTGTGTAACCCACTTTCGAAAACTTCCTCTATGCTAAATCGGACTGTGCGTTTTCTTCTTTCTTCAAAGAGAAATGTACCAATGGTTAGTGGGGTTATTTTAGTTCAGTTCAACCCAGCCCGAAACAAAGGCAAACTAGTCGAAGTCCACGCAGTGAGGCCAAGAAGGATCCTCACGCCGAATGGCTTCAACGAACACTGGATAGACAAAAGGGAATGGGAGGCGAATTGTACAATAAAATAGATGAAGGACCACGACCTGAAGGATGAGTGGCTGCTACGTGCTCCAAAAGCAGGAGCAACAGCAGCGGCCTAGCCACACTTTATACAAGGTTATACTATTGTACGCAGTATTGTACAGGGCGAGTTCCTCTGACCAGCCAGCCAGACGCGCGTTGCTCGCTCCAAACGTGAAGAGGCATTGCTTGCCAATCGAATTTTACGCTTGGAAGAATCACCACACAGGGCTGTGGGCATAGGCAGTCGTCTGGCAGCCGCTGGCTGGCTGTCTACCTGCATGCCGTTAGGCGCTCTCCGGGGGCCGCATGCTGCAGTTAGCTAATGGATCAGAGAGTTCTCCCGCCCCCGGTTTTGACTGCCTTTGCTCGACAACTCCCTCGTTCGCGTTCGTCTTTGCTGGCTGAAACCTCGATGGTATTCTACGCTTACTGTTTACGGCATTCTGTTTGTTAGCCAGTATACAGCAATAGTGTGTGGATCGATATACATGCCGGTATTGCGCTATGTGCTAGTGTACTAGTAGTAAAAAAGAAGTAGAAATAGGTAGAAGTTGACGTACTGGTAGGATTTACTTGTGCGCTGACGAGCAAATGACTGACACGTTCTCACGTAGCCGCAGAGTTCTAGTAGACAATTTAGTTGCTTGATCAGTTCCGCAGACGCAGTGGAACCACTCGTAACGCAGAGACTGTCATTGCCGTTGCTGCCAAGATCCTCAGCGAAGTGTAATGCTTATAGCGTTCCACTTAGCAGTAGCAGCCGTAATGGGTATAGTGGAATAGCGGACTAGGTGCAGACGTTTTGGCTGGGCTGGCCACTGCCACCGCTATCCTGAGTTCTATATATGAGCCGCGCCAACAACAACGGCAGTAGCAGACGGGGTGAATTTTAAATTGTGGCATTAAAATCAAGCCTAGCGCATATAAATCCTGCCCCATACTGCCTGCTATGGCTATAGAGCAAGCCAGCAGTTGCGAACTTACTTGCCAAGAGATAGAGGTGGCGGCGGCGGCGGCAGCAGCAGCTGGAGGGCCAAAAAAGCGAGGTCCAATAGAAACCGCCAGCTGGCCGCGAGCCAAAGCTATGTTCCGACAGCAGAAGCGACCCTGAGCTGATCAGACAGTCGGAGGACGAGCAATGGTCGTAGTGAAGTTGTTGCGCTATCCGCTCTACCGCCGCCGCCACGGTTGCTGTTGCTGTTGCGACTCTGAACTCTGAAGCCCACTGCGCTTCGCGCCATGTTTCTTTTTCTCTTACTTCTTCTATATATCTGAATTCAACTCAGCTTAACTTCCCTTTGAGGCGAATTTGTTCGCGTACGAAACTGAAGTGAGTCGAATGACCCGAGCCACTGGTCCATCATGAAACAGCCAAAGAGCAAGCTAACACAAAAGATGCAAGGCAATGAGAGAGAATAAGAAGGGGCTGATGTCAGCTGAGACTAAAAAGCAATGCTGACAGTAGCAATGCGGATCTGCAGTTCGACACGGTGGAGGGGGTAAATTGAAATCACGGCGAAGTGATTGGCCGCCAACACCAGCAGTATATTGACCGGTAAGGCCATGTACGCGTGGTATAGGACATAGACTAGGTGCGCACAGATTCTCTCCACATGCTGTACAAACAGTCATTGAGAACCAGTACGGACATTTGCCTTCTTTTCCCGTTTCTCTTTTACCTTCGTATGACATGTGTCAGTTAGTAACGGAAGGGAAATCGGTTCATGGTCGCTTAAACTTTCTGTTAATACTTCACGCGTATAGTTTGTGTACCTGAAGTGTATCTGCCGATTTGCTTCATCATATCTTTGTTTTCCTCGGAACGTGCGCATGTGCGCACTTGGAGTACGTCTGTGTCGTGCGTTGTGGGCGTTTTCGATTTTAGTGATCCATGAACAACGAGGCCCAGAACCAGGACTTTCGTCGTTATCGGCAGCTTCTCGCTGATGGCTATGAGAAAAATGTTTTAGATCGATGAGTCACTCAACCAGCGACGAGTTTTGCGTTCGTACTCCACAACGAAACAGAACGGTTGTTGCCCCATAAAGTTGTTCTGAGTTGAGTACTATAGATTGCTAAAGCGCTAATCAGCTCTATGCTGCAGTAAACGACGAGAGGAAAGAAGCCGAGATAGAAATCCATCGATGCGGACATGTTAACGTAATGCTATCGCCTTCATCGTTCACCTAACAAGCGTACAACAGCATAATCCTAAACCTCAGCTTACATGCGCGGGCAATCGCACACCCTATCAGATATCATGAGTAGACAAACACTATACTAAGTTCGTCACAACGTGCTGCGTCGTAGGTAAATAAATATATATATGTATATACAAAAACTACCAACTTCTGAACAGTCCTCGCAGCAGCAGCCGCAGAGAATGATCTCCAACGAGGCTTTCTTGACCGTCGCGCTTGCCTGATTGCTGCCGCTGATGCTGCTTTTCCAAACAAGAGAACCCTCATCGAATTGTCGGCGCTTGTTCGCTCTCTGCAAGATGAGGAGCGCCAAGTGAACTACCCCCTCCCTGTCGGTCTTTACTTCAAAGTCTACATTGTCTCCGTCTGTGGTCGTATGTTTGGGCTGCTGCTGGCTGGCTGACTAAGTGAGGGTGGCTCGGCGCGTGTGCTGGTCATCAACCTTCATCTCACCGTCTTCAATCTCATCCTCCTCGATCTCCTGCTGCTGCTGTTGTTGTCGTCGTGGTTCGCTTATCAAAACTTATCAGTTTAGCCTCCACTTGAGCCCCCGCTGGCAAGCTCCCTTCCTTACCCCCCCCCCCCCCGGTGCTAGTAGTGGCAGTTGTAGTAATAGTAGCCGTACCCGTATAGTCGCCTTCGATTCATTGTGGCGTGCTTTGCCCAGTGGTTCATATTACGATATCGTCATCAACGCAGCAGCGACTTTACTCGCGGTGCCTCGTTCTTTATATATGGAGGGGAAACGAGTGGACCATCAGCAGCTGCAGCGGGGTTCTAGCGATGCTCTAGTTCCTCCGGGAGATCCAACAAAAACCATCGAAACACATGGATCTATAGATTCAGTATCTCGCTTTTTCTATCACGCCGAGTAAACCAGTCATGAGTGTTAACGTGTCGTGCGCCCACTTCCTATTTCTCTGTATCCTAGGGACCGACACAAATGACATGTACGCCATCAGCCGGCTCACACAAACATCATCGTTGTCAGCCATACACAAGTCGTGGCGGCGACTTCCCTGCAAGGCCGCTGCGGTTCGAGTTACTGCCGTCGTGGATGATCAGCCTAGTGGCTCTGGATACTCTCAGCGGTTTGGACTCACTGTAGAATAAAATGTTGTCCTGTAGTCTAAACTGCAAGAATCAAGTATATAATGCTACTGTAGGAGAGCATAGTGGGTAATCATCCAGTTTTAACTATCTATGATATTGTTGTTCCCCATTTCATTTCCCATAAGTGTACGCTTCCATCTCGTGGCGTACATTCTTCGTGGGTCCGATTTGATCGCTGTTAACTGAATTATACTGTGCATTGCTGGAGGTTTCTTAACTCAAAGCTCCTTCTACCAGACGACGATAGCGGCACCCAGCATCGGCAGCGATGTTGGTATGGACAGCTCTACCGAGAGGATAAGGTAGCAGTACCAGACAATGACACTGAAGCTATGAAGCTCTGCTATGCATCCATCCTTTGTGTCCCTAAGCTTGTCGACGGCGATCTCTACTGTTAGCGCTCGCTTTACGCCGCCTCATATGGCCCGTGAGGGAGCCATGCCAGGCGCTCTGAGTTACTCCGTTGTCTCCACCAAGGGGACGGTCATCAACTCTTGTGAATTTGCCCCCAAACGAACACCGATCATTTCTTTCGGCCGGTGAGCCAAAATGAAAAAATATGAGTAGCTTTTCATAACGCCGGCATCCACTCGGGCGAGAATAGTTTACTATGACCGTAACCCCTGTATCCCTGTTTGTATATATGGCACAACGTTATAGGAGCCGGACTAACAGTATATGCGCATGTCCGCGTCGTATAGTCACTGCCACATCTATTATTCGTGATAACGTGATCAGCTTAAGGCGTGCCTTTTTACGACGACGCTTCGCTTGTTTTAGAGTATTTGAATTCGTTATTTCAGTGTCGTATACGTACTAACAGAGATCATTGACCCAAGCAACACATAAAGATTTTCTATCTTCTATATGATTTGGCTTGAATGATACGATGCGATTAAAAAAGGCAAGAAGGACAACAAGGCAGCTCGTACCTTTCTATATGTAAGCTTATTACCGCTGCATTCGACGTTATCATTGTTACTGTTATTGTGATTGGTGTTTAATAATACATCAGGGTTCCGTTGTTACGGCCTTTTCTAGTGGGTTGACATTTTTTACTCGACGAAAAGAATGTTACATGTATCATATAGTGTTTGTTTTGTATCATTATGTCGTCACATTTGATTTTTGCACAACTACATTTTTACGCACTTCGCTATTTATACGTGATACAGATCATTGTATATAATGTTGTATGTCAATTATACGTGTCGTTGTATAATTCCACACAGCGCCTGCGTCAGCCTGATAGGTAAGGTCATCATGGCTATGCATATAGAAACTTCATCTGTTGGTCAGTTCTATTTACAACGTAGACAGTAAAGGCAGCGCCAATAATAGGGGCAACTTGCAAATAATAAACGATATTTTCTCGAGTAAGCTTCACCCAATTCAGCCAGCCAGTTCGGCTTAATTTCAACCATTGCAGCGGCTTGGACCGAAATGCCCCTTGTATTATCCTGCGGACGCTGAGTCTGCCGCTAGTAGCTCACCGATTAATTTAATCGTAACGATCGTCGAATAGAGAGAAAGCCTCCCAGAGAAAAGGGTCGTCTTGCGCACTCTTCTACGATGACTCTGCTAGAAACAGACAGAGATGGATAACTTAGACATATATA
>NW_019211456.1:21226532-21245262 GCF_002443255.2 Varroa destructor
TATATAGTTAGCATATGGCAACCAAAAGGGAGCAAAGCTAGTAGTGGCCACACAGGCCGCTTGAAGCAGCAGGGCTTTAGCGTAGGACGCGTTTATTGACACCTTTACTTGTACCCGCTGTCGTTAGCAGCGTGTTATCTGTCGCGTAAATGCTTACTTTATAATTTTCATATCTAGCTACATTTTTTTTGATGAACAATGAAAGAATTGGCGGATGACATATTCAGCTTGGCCCTAATTGCTAGCCATGTCGTTACCGTTGATCGCTCGTTTCTGGAAAAACTGTTAGGCATACATAACGGAAGGCGGACGTGCAGCGTCATTGACTGTAAACAACATCGCATTATTATTGTCATATAACAGTGAGCAAAGCTTCTCGGTAATTCTTTCGCCTGCAGCTACGTGCATTGCACATTGGCGGTATATCACTCGAGTGTGCACGAGATACGCGCCGACCTAGAAACGACAAAACAAATTAGCAGCAATCAACATATATATATATTTTACAAGATCCTCTAAAAACCTTCTGTTCAGTTTATATGTGTTCTGAGTTAGCAAAATTTTGTGCTTAGAAACAGATGACGCGACTTGAAGCAGGACTGTTTTTTTCAAAGTCTTCTAATGTTTATTATAGCATTATTAGCACTTGCTTTTTATTTTCTGCATCTCCGTTGCGTTCTTATGCGCTTCTGACTATGTGAAGTTACGCCTGTTTTGTCGGCTGCTGTTGACAGACAGAAGCTGCAGACTTTGCAATTGCTGCTATTATCATTATTGTTGTTCTCTGTGAACGGGCGAACCGCCCGTTTTGGACCAGCTAAGTCGGGCTGGTTGTTGGACGGAGGGTTTTTCGGCCAGCTAGTTGACCGATAGTGCCGTCTGGTTGTTTTGCTGAGAGATATCACAGATAGTGCAATCTCTTTGGCGTCGCTTTGCTTTGGGTTATATTTGACGACGACGACGATGCTAGAGGAAACAACAACGTTGTTGCCGCGAAATCGCACCTCATTCGCGTCTCTGTCGAACGCCACCAGTCATCGTCGTTGACGGCAAGCTACTTCTTCTGTGGCTACCGTAACTGTCCGCAAATATTGAACAGCATCAATATCAGTAACAAACAACGAAATCGAGAAAAGCGCTAGCAACAAATCAAGCAGCTGTTCGACACACTAACGAATACATACATCCGTATATATATACATTTAATGCGATACTCGTACATTTGCAAAAAAATTGCTTGAAAATCCCAGTTGTTGAATGGCAGCACAAGTGATGAAGGCTGATGGCAGTATCAAAGGACAAAGATAGCTAGCGACAGTGATTAAAAAAGATGACAGGTTTTCTTAGTATTGCCACCAATACTATAATAAGCAGTGCTAAATCTGACCGGTCGCGTTTGCCTTGTCTCGTCCAATTTGATGCTCTCTAGTCCAGTTGACGACGAAATCAACGTACCTATTAGGTCGACATGTTTTTCCTCTTCAAATCGTGAAGTAGATGCCGAGCGGATACGATAATATTATCCGCCGTGGTAGCATTCGGTACCGTTGAAGCCGGCTTGTAATAGTTGCCTGAAGGTATATTGGCACTTTAGCCCATTTGCTGCCTATTACTTTATTCATTAATTACACTAATAATATCAATAAGGACTCTCTGACGGCGAAGGCGAATTTTGTGCATTCGGATAGCTTGACGATGGACGAAGACAGCCCTCACAGAGACTGACGGGAATTGCACAACCATCGCGCAGCAGGCGGTGTTGCCGATGATCCGACACGAAAATAATTCATTATCAACAAAACTCACGGGTGCTCGTTCCGTTTCGTGCCCTGATCGTCCTGCGTCTATGAATAACATTCCTCGCACTGTCCTGTTGAACGGGCTTGTCCTTTTTTAAACGTTCCTTTTTTCGATTTCTATTACAGTTTTCATCAGTTCATCTTCAGTTGACTCGTCACCTTCGCCGCAGACTACAGTAAAACATTTGCTTCGTCATCTAGACAAACATCACCTAAAGTCTGCGAGCGTCAAACGCGTAAAAAATAGTAGTGATTAGCGAACGCGTACGGCGGTCGTTGCATACGGGAACAATGCTTCTCGTTACAACTAAAATACATCAATACTTTCAATACGCAAAGACCAGACGTTCTGCTCTTTGATCTGGAAAACCTGGCTGGCAGTCACGAAACAGGCCGTATTGCCTGGTGACATATTGCCCCTACCTTTTGGGCTCGGATCGTTACTGTTAACCTAATGTAATTAGCAGCTAACTCGCATGTTTTAAATCGGTTTCCGTGAATCGGCAGCTCGTCGACAACTCGTGTGGCTTTTGCTAAGACCATCTCCGCAACATGGTGTAAGTAGTATTTTTTCTTCAAGAGGCATTCAACGTCAGCAGTTCACATGAGTTAGAACCGTTCCATATTCGAATACGCCGGAAGGATAAGGCTGTTACGAATAAAGGTTGCATCGTCATACAGTTATATTAGGTCATATTAGGCTATGTCATACAGGCCAAGCTACTGACAGGAAACGCGTATCATTTCGCTAACTACCACACTAACAACTAACGCATGCTCGTGTAGACAATGGGTCGCTGGTCCACAGACAATCGCGGAAAGTGATGGAAACGGAATAGGCAAGTAGTCGTAAGGACAAATATCAGATAATGTATATCGGAGCAGGTGTTATATTCATATACAATGCACTTTTGCCCAATCTAACGCGTTCTCGTCTAGTTTTTAGGTAACTGGCTACTGACGACTCAATTGATAGGTGTTCATTCATTAGCCAGAAGAGGTCCAGTGCCTTCCAACCTAGCTTAACTAGATAATAACATAATGCGTTTGTTCGTCTGTGTTGACTGTTCGAGATTCTCCCTTTCGTATAGGTAAGTGGTGCCGCCTCTCTTTGTGAACAGGCCCGCCATGAAGCCTATACTGGAAATGGAACCGGGAAACACGTTTTTTTTTTTTAATTCGTCAGCTAGCCATTTCTAATGCGGCGGCGTAAAATATCATTGTCATACGCTCACTTCCGCACGTCGATGGGAACTCTATAAACAAGAAATTTACAAACAAGCTAATATTAGCATAGGTAAGTGTGTCTGTTAATATCCATAAAGTAGCCAGGATATGTAGACCTAGTAGTAGGCTGTCTCGAAAATGCCAAGGCTATAGCTATCCAGTTTGCCCTCACACCCTTTCTTGCTGCAAATGGAACACAGATAATATCTCCCTAGCGTCGCCATTCTTCTCGTTCTTTGGAATGCTGTGTTTTGCCATAGTGGGCTACCGAAGATTCTCAGCTATGAGAATCTGAGCGGTATCCAGACAGTCCTGCGGCGACAAATGGCGCCTACCAAGATTCATTCTCGGTCACAGTAGAGCTATTAAAGAAACCTAGACATGAGCAACCACCGATGACACAAATAGAAAAACTTACCAATCCACACATCGTTCCACAATAGTCAACTAATTTATGCATCGGATAAGTTCCTAATCATTGACTCCGCATACCCAGTGTTTTCTGTGAAAAACACGAAAATCGCACATATGTACTACAACAAAGCATGACCTTTGTGATACGGCTCTAGCGAGGCCAAGAGCACGCACCGTAAAGGCTCAGTAAACAAAAGCTCGATTTCTCGTAACCCCGACCAACGTGTAGGTTTCGACACCAACAGACCAACGGCCGGTGAAAACCAATTGCTGGCCGTTGACGGTGCATTCTATTCGCGTATAGTAATTTATTGAACACAAGGTCCACGATGAAGTAGCGACGGCAGGGAGCTGGCTCTGCGTACCGACGGATAAGTGAGTCTGTATTGCTAGATACCAAACGAAAGCGACATGCGTCAGGTACGTTGAGACATCACGAGATAAAGTTCAATTTCCTCAAGATCGATTTGACAGCCCTTTGCCGGCGTGAAAATGGCCTATCTAAATACAAAGGTCTAAAGACCCTTTTGCCCAGAAATATCGAATCCCACATCATTTATAGGCCATCAAAGTACGAATCGGCATAGATACTGCTACACGGTAAGTGCGTGAATACAGATATTGCAATATCACTTGGCACTTCGTATGTATCTAGATCGACATCGTAATCGTGTATAGACCCCGTGAATGTATGTATGTACGGGTGCACGTTTGAAACTATCTTTCAATAACAACTAGTCGTTGACATCGCCGAGTCGTTCGGTCAGTTAGTGTTTTTTTTTCTTTTTCTTTTAACAATGGCCACTGTTGAGAGGGTGGATTGTCATTTTTTGATTTAGCTTTCTGATAGCAGCGACGATTGCCAGTTGGACTGCTTAGGCCCGTCGCTTTCAGCATCGAAGTAGCCCTTATTGTCGACGGCTAGAACGATCGTCTAAATGGTTCAATAATAAGCTATTTGGGCGAATATTAAAAGCTGTACAAATGAAAAGAAAACAATGATTATAATGTTTTAAATAAGCATTTTTGCTAACAGCTCGTTGATGTGAAGGCACAGAACTGTCGACCCTATGATCAAGATAACGAAAAATCTAGCTTGCCTCGTTAATCATACCGCCACGGATTTCATCGAACCTGAGTAATTTTCATGATATAATATTAGTTATTAAATAATAACAGTAATTTTTATTATTGACCTGGCGGTGGCGCTTTGCCTCAAAGCAATATTGCTTAAACTGTCACACATAACTGTTTCGACGATACATACGATAGTTCTGTCATCTAGTCTTAGAAAAATTCGTTGCTTTTCTGCTTCGCAGAGTACCGTTTTGTGCTCAGTGGTTCGCGCTCTACTCTACGCACAGCGTTCCACATTGAAGTACGCCGATCCGTTGGAAAAGTCTTACAGTTTGTTTTTACAAGCAACACATGTTTATGTATTGTTTCGTTGTCTCCCTTCCCTCCCCCTCTCCGTCTCTCCCTCTCTGTGAAAGAATAATTCTGTAATTTTTTCTTATTTTTGCCGTGTTCAGTAGTCTATCCATACTTCACACGCTGTATGTTTTGGCGCTTGTCATTGATTAATCTTGGAGAGCTACTTAGGTCGCTATGGTAAGCGAGGTCATTTAGCGGAACCGAATTGCGTGGCAGGCGTGGTGTCCTCTAGAACATTGCGTATGCTTCGTCGAGTCAGTGTTGTCTCTGACGCTTTCGATCAATGTGCTTTTCCAGCGCACACCCGCTTACCCCTTAACACGCTTTTCACGGATACCATCCGATCGGAATTAGCGATAAATCGGCTCGACCAGCGACATTCCCACTGAAAATATTCTGAATCGTTTCCTTCCACGTTTTACCATTGATTTGCTTAATAGACTGATATGTTTGTTGCACTTCCCAATACCGAGTTTTTTTCTCTGTACTTTTCATCAGCGACACTTACCTGTGGTGACAATTTGGTCGTGCCGATATCCGGATAATGGTAGAAATTTTGCAGGTATCCTTTGGTCTGAGTCTGCGTGTTGTACTGTCCACTATCCATGGTCCCGTCACGTTTGTCAGGATCGAACAAAACCATAGAGCTTGATTTAACCGCGCACATCTTGAACAGCTCGAATGATACGAGCTTAACCGCAATTTTCAATGATTATACGTACAACGACTTGAAATCCAAGTGTACTTTATCTTTCTTGCAATTCTTCTAATTATATTATAATACACTCTCGTTTTCCACGACTGCGACGCTTCCTTCTACGTGCAGCGGGCACATTCACACATTCATCGACAGGGGGCACATCACATACTCTGTAAAATTGTAGATAATCCTTGGTTAGTGAGCACAGTCGTTCACTGATTCAACTGCTGCCGATGTGATGATCCTTGGGCGACAACGAGCCTTCTGCCCTGTCTGCCCGCAGCTCCTCATCGTACTCGCCGTTCCATTAACAAATCATCTGCGAACAACTGTGTTTTTTTTTCCGTTATTCATAGAACGATAATAACAACAGAAACAACACAAGTACGAGAAACTGTTGTAGCTTCCTCAGTCCGAAGTGGGTGCATCTCACAGAGTTTCCTTTGTTTTGAATCTGCTGCTATCGACGTTGTTCCCATTAATAATTCCGTACGGCCTGACACCCTCGGTGCGTGCTATACTCCAATATCAACTGATATCCTCATTAACTACCTGTGTACTGATCGTAAGCATAGTCTCATTCCATCCGGACGAAGATCTCTACATTTGTCACACCCCAATGCACGTATACGTCTGCGCGTTTCCAGGGAGTTCTGTATTCTCCGTGATTGCCGTTGTGTTGACAGTTGTTTCCAGTAATCCAGAAAGGGTACACTTAGAAACCAGGGATGATCCAACTAGTAGCTGCAACTGTAGCAAAATACAACGCAGTACACAGATAGACTCGTATTGCTACACAACAAACGACTAATGACAACTTGTGCGAACGACGACGACGACGACGACAACAACAACAACGTTGCTGAAGAACTTCAGGAAGAGAATGAATCGATGAGAGAATACAACTACATTCTGTTTGTTTGTTTGTTCTTCAGTATTTCCTTGCGCCTCATTACGGTCTTCTTATCGATTGGTATTCCTTCACAGGCATTCACTAATATCCTTGTGCAGGGAACAACATAGCACTTCGTTAATAGAGACAACCACAGTCAAATAGCCAATAATAGCGGTAGTAGATGCAGGTACAATTTTCGCTATTGACGTCTTCGCCTCGCTCCTCTGCCACCCACTGCTGCTATGGGTAACAAGACAGTAGTGATAATACGAAAACGAGTAGCGACGTGCAGTGGCCTCCTCGTTCGGCGACGCTTCCATCTAAACTGAACGAAACCAACACGCTGCACACTGAGTCGGCGACAACCACAGCCAGGCAGCAGGCGCCCACCGCACAGCGGGTCCAGTCAGCAGCGGAGGCTACGCCAGCGGCAGCGGCAGCGGCAGCAGCAGCAGCAGCAGCAGCAGCAGCAGCACCAGCACCGGCCACGGCACAGCCGAACGGCTGTACGAACCAACAAAGCGAGCTGGAGGCGCGGCAGCGCTTAGCCCTTTGCTGTGTTCGCAAAGTCTTCTCTAGTAGTAGCAGCAGCAGCAGCAGCAGCAGCAGCAGCAGAGGCAAGCGATGGCCACCAAACCAGCAGCAGCGCGCCAGCGAGAGCCCTTTCCATTTCTCCATTGCTACGATGCGCTACTGCCACGCCGTGGAGAGGGTCGAAATGGTGACGTAGCCATCGTATCGCGAATAGGGACCCTCTCCGCTGCAAGCCCCCTTTCCCGTTGTTCGTAGCAAGCTCGTACTATCGCTACCGGCCGGAGTAGATGGTCGGAGTAGAGAGTCATGGGACGATATTGTTCGATCGACGAACGAGTCGTTTCTCTGGATCGACTTACTGCGTTGCCAGTATTGTGTCAACCACTGGACAGGAGGGACGCATCGTGCGTGCACGAGACGGGAACAGAGTTCGGAACGCGAATAAAGCCAAGGTTGCTCTAAGCTGGCGCAGGTCAGGAAAAAGCTTGACGGCCGGTTTTTCAGCAGTGTTTCCGTTAAAAGCATATCGCTAGAGGCTTTTTTAGCAAGCGGAAACGATGGCCAGATTTGAAGGGGAGCTTCAATTTGCTTCGCTACAAATCGACTCTTTCAGTTGCTCCCCTTAATACAGTTGTCGTCTAAAACATGAACCTACTTTCCGTTTAAACGGCATACATCACTGGGAGGTGATGAAGCTGAAATGAGCTGAACTTTAGCTCAACTGCCTCGACTGCGACACCATCAGGCGATGCTGTATTGTTGCACTATCGGCACTACTCACAAAAGCTACCACCGCGAACTTACTTAGGAGCAGAAGTGGTACCCAGTTATACGAGGCCTGTTCGCTTGCTCCTTAGCTAGCATATGAATACGTAATTTTGTAACTGTATGCTATTGTTATTGACATTTTCGTTTAACAAAGTACCAGATTGGATTTCTGGTCGGCTCAGAGCGTAGCCCCTCGACTTCTGAGCCCCCCCCCCCCCCCTCGCTCTGTGTCTGTGTCTGTCGAACAACGGCGTTCGAGACTATGACACCCTGAACGAAAGAAGAGAGGAGCGCGCACGGTTGTGGGGAACTCTGCTAGAATGTGGGACCTGGGAGCGTCTGACTGTGACGCTATCTGTACCTATTTGTCTGTCTGTGTGTTAGAATTCATATAGACTATTCCTTGTCCGAACCTTAAGCTGGTCAGAGGCTGCTGCCGAGGCGATTGCACGTTTGCTTGATTATTCCCAGTCTCCGTCTATGTTCTTATACAGCATTGGCCCTTAGTGAGCATGGGCCTAACATCGTTCTTAAGGCGGGACGATGCGCACTCTTCGGCTGCGAGAGGAAGACAGAGAGTGAACATATCTTTGTGTCGTAGATGTCATAGAGTGGCATGCTCACTCCCAGACGAGGGAGGCTGGTCTGATGTTGTACCCAACCACCTCGAAGGGTACTGCTTCGCTCTTTCTGGAGGCTTTCGACCCGACCGAAGCAGAAATCCAGAACAGGATTGGCTTGCTCCTCTGAATTGAATTCGTTTAGTAAGCTAATCAGTGTCTACTCAGATGCGAACAGAGCAGCGGGACACAATAGAACGAAGCGACAAAACAGTAGAGGCTCGTGCAGTTTCACCGATTGAAAACTTACACTCCCCTAGCCAATAGCCCTATGTTACCCGTACCGACTAACCGAGTTCTTAGACGATTGCAGTTGCAGAGAATCACCAGCGACTCGTTGCTTGTCGGTGAGGACACTCTCCTCGTCGTTACTCCTTCTGGCGTTAGCTTGTTTCTGCTCCTTCTCTAGTTCGGATTGCTATACATGAAGAGAACAACGACAACGACGACTACAATACGCCAACCAATACAATGACAACATCAGTAACCCAAAAATAGCGCGGAAGAGAATGATCGCAAAAGAGTGCACAGAAGACGCATACGTCATTGTATGTATACCATGCTTTCTAGTTCCCCTACTAAGACCACGACAACTACATACATACATACATACCATCGGTGAGAAGCACAAACCATAATATAATAATAAAGCCAATAACTAACTCGTTTAACACAGAGCTAGCCTGGTTGTCTGTCTACCTGACAACCATCCTCGTGGAAGCTAAACTGTACGGCAGACGCTGTCGTTCTGTCTTGTAGCTAATTGTTATCATTTTCAGGAAGCAGAGGAACTCGTGTAGAAAAAAAGCCGAGGAGACAGCTGAGGGTGAGCTTGCGTTTGGAACGAGAGTGGAGCGAAGTATAGAGCGCCAAATAAGAAACTGACTGCCATTCGAGAAGTCTATTGACAACGTACGAGGATGAGTAGGAGAGAAGAACGCAACGAAGCTAGCAAACTAAAAATTAACTGCACTTGCGAGTTCCTGCCCACCACGTTCGTTGCGGTACGACGGCAGACGGCGTGCTCTAGCCGCTGTTGCCAGCGATGCTGAGGCTGTTAACACTTCGCGCAGAAGAGCAACGCTTGTGGGGTTTGTAGCGAACTACATTTTTTTGTTATAGTGTTCCGGTACTGCAATGGTCGTTGGTTAGGAAACCTTGAAGAGTCAACAAGATAACTTGTTATGTTCTTAGATAGGTAGCAGGAGCCGCTGCTATCTTTGTTGGCGTCTAAAGGGGGTGGTAGCACATCGGTAGAATCGGGTCGTCGGTTCGTCCCCGTGACTGACTGCCTGTGTTTGTATGTGTGCGTGTACAACGACGATTGGTTATGAGATATAACGTCTGGAGAGAGTTCACGCAATCTTTGATGGTTACAAACAGATAAGAAGATTTAGGCATCACGAGGCGTACCATCACAGAAAAGATGGTGAGGTAGTACGATGTTATCTAGCAGCAATGATACCGATACAAGGGGGAAGATCAGAGAGCCGCCGCGCAAACAGGCCACACAATGGACTTGATAGGAAAAAAGTCGCTGTACGACCAGGGTGGTTCCTGCGACAGCGTTCGTTGCAGCGGAGACATTCCTCATGTTGTTGTTGTTGGCGGTGCGATAGATTCTCGATGGGATGCGGACCTCTGTGGCGTTTTAGCGACAAATTAAAACTCTCTAGTAAACTAAATGCCAACATGTACTGCTTGTACAATTTTGGACGATGGCTCGTAAGAAGCCGATGTTTCACATGATACACAATAATATGAGTGAGTGTAGTAAATCGGCGCCATAGAACTGTGTGTATATATATATATATACAATCATACATGAACTTGATTTGTAAGAACCCAGTAAGCTAATTGCCGGCCATTTATTTGTTGATTACATGTTAACTTTTTTGTTTTGAAATCTATTGCGAAATGTATTTTGCAACATTCCCTGCAGTCAGGGTCTATGATCGTTCCTTGGCTTTGGGGGACAGGTGGCGTCATTGCTTGTGCTAGTTGTCCCCTTCCATTGTCGTAGGGAAGTAGCACCATACTCGAAGCCTAAGAGCACCCGTGAAACTCCTTGCAAGGGATCGCATCGGTTTGAGCTCCGAAGCGTTACTGTTGGAGAATTATGTATACAGGAATCTATAAAGTACACAGCCTATAATTTACAGCCAGTTTCTATTTATCAGATACGTTACGTAAATACGATGAGAGACATTTACCGGATTGCTATGTTTCACTACTAATCACAGCAATGACACTACGTAATTTGTGCAGAAGGTCGCCGATACGCAAAACCGACGCAAGCTTCGCTTGGCAGCGGTCATCCAGTTCCTCTCGTTTGTGAATAGCATGTCTAGCCAAGCATGACGGGAACACGTCTGGATCACGTGTTCCATGCTAGTCGTGGTGGCCTTGTGCTACGCCGAAACCACGACACTGGTATTAAGTAGCGTGCACATGTACCACAAAGGGTCCGCGTTCTAGATTCTGTCGACACGCTGCCGTAAGGAAGGCAACCTGTGCGTAGTAATGTGTGTATGGTCTAAGTATGGGACGAGCTGTCGTTGCCTACTGTGTGTTGGCAGGCACAAAGGGGATGGACTATGGTTCTTTCAGTATCCAGCTGGATTCTGCGAGGTATACGCGTAGAGCACTATATGTACACATATTCTGTATGACAGTCTTGTTCTCGTTCCTATGGGGGCCAGACGAGTCAGGCGAACATGGACCTCAGCGGATTTATATACAGGCTGTAACCGACCAAGTCATTTGTGGATGAACTTAAAATGCATTTAACCGCGTAACTACTAGTGTATGCATATTCTGTTTTGGTTCACTCAGTTGGAGAGAGAGAGACATCGGAAAGTAACTACTGACAAAAAAAATTACGTACAAATTATGAACGATGGTATCCAGAATTCACATGCGCTTTTGTTGTACGAGATGTAGCCAAACCCAATACCTTATAAGGTTAACTAGATTTAATAGTCTCTGTTTTGTACGCCTTGATTACTCGTTCTTGCCTTTGTAGACCCTCCATAGGTAGGATGCACTTGGAAGATACTTTCGGGTGTACCTAGTTGGCTTACGTACTAACGAGCGGGCATTGTGTTTGTAAACTATCTGTCGGCAAGGGTGGCGGAGGCGTCGTCTGCTAGCTCTGTTCTCTGATCCGATAATAGTTTCAGGTTTGTTTGCGCACGTCCCACCAGCTAAAATTGTGTCAGTACAAGTGGCCTTGCAAAAGAAGCGGGACGAGAAGGCGATATAGGCATGCGATATTCCCCCTATGCTTGCATCCTTTTAGCCGACTAACGACAGAATATATATTTGGCCTAAGCCATTAAAGAATTACTAATTTGGGTGTACATATATTTTGAGAGAAGAGCAGTTGGAAAAACGAGCTGGGGCCAGATCAGAGATATTAACGAGAACGCTTGCACAGTTTGCTGAAAAGCTACACCGATAACCCGTTCGGCCGAACACGTATCTATGATATGTCTTTGTTTACATAATTATATCCGTGGCAGCGAGCATATAACATCGACGACTCCACACTTTCTCATGCGTTACGATTCATGATCATGATTATGCGATTGAAAACAATGGACGTTGTAGGAAAATGTTACGTCGTTCTCGCTAATCATTATGGTACTGATTTGAATGTTAAGTAGCTATCGACAAAGGCGGCTTATATAGGCTATTTTGATCGTCGCTGACTGTTTACCGCCCAGTTCCCATGAGCTGACACCGTCTATCATTCATGAAATGACGGTTTTTGATAGGTGCGTCGGTGAGCTTGTCTGCTAAAGAGCGCCGACGCATCGAAAAACGCAAACACGGTCGCAACCTGAACGAGAAGTTCTGCTATTGCTACTGCCGCCCTATCCAGCAGCTGGAAACCGCATCGTTTGCAATTTGCCGAAGTCACACATGTTCGGGGGAAACCGCAATATTTGCACACGACATTGATGGCTCGTTTGGACCAACTGGAAAATCGAAAACCGCACGATATGAGTGAGGCCAACCATACGCTAAATGGACGAAACCATCTATCAGCGATAAAGATTAAATGACCATAGTACTTTTGCCTGGACCGTCTGCTTTCTATCGGACGGCTTTCAATCGATGAAGACCTGCCGGCCGCAAAGATGCAGCTCGAGATACCAGCATGTAAGATTTGAAGATTTCATGCAAGATTTGAAGATTTCATGCAAGATTCAATTAGATGTGAGATCTAGGGACGAATGAATAGACGCAACCTATTGGAGTTCGTTATCTGTTTGAGGTGCGCTCCTTGTGTGACCTACGCTATCGGGTTCCCAGAACCCACTGCGAACCAGTTATACGCTCAGTAAATCCTACTAGTAAGGCCAATTATGCGGTTTTCCGAAGGTGCTCCCTAAAAGGAACCCCACTGATCTGAGAAACTGCATGAACAGTAGCATGCTCTTGTATTGTTGCAGTGATTGTCGCCGAGCAAGCTCTCTGCGCCGTTGAGTAAGCTGCCAAAGCTAAAGAAAAGTGGCCTGAAGCACGACTGAATATCGGCTCGTTGAAGGCGCTGGATATCAGCCAGTTGACGATGTCTACTCGTTCTATCGTCATTGTGCGAGGCTGTGTTTGCTAAATCGTCATATTGAATGCTTCTATGTCAAGTGGCTAATTGCAAAAAAAATTGCTTTGACTACCCACTGTCACTTAGCTATAAGTAGTTACAATGATGTTATGTCATCTTGAAGGGATGCCTAAGCGAGTCGGCAAGGAACGTTTTTAAGCTGTGCAATAACACAAACACTACTAGTAGACCCCAAAATGGGTTGGAGTGGTAGTGAGCCACTTTCGAAGCGTGTTTTGTTGCACTAGTCAAGTGCATGCCTCCATGCTGCTGTCGAAAACCGTATACTGTGTAGAACATGAACACGTACGTCTTCGAAGAAAGCAAAAATAAGTGACAAAGACTCATAGTATGTTAAACATTCATGGCTGAAATAGGGTAAAAAAAGAAGTGAAACGCCAATACGAGATGGGGACAGGAAAGCGACAAGATATATGTCTTCACCCTCCTTGATATCGGAGGGTAAGTATTACAATTTTACTTCTGCGGAGGGAAATTAAGATCAGGCTAATCAGACCTCCATGTTTTGTTTCTGGTGTGTGCTCATCTTAGTTTGAATTAATTGAACATCTCGCCCTTTCGGATGCCGCACACGGTACGGTGCCTACGACAAAACAGTGAACATCGACCACGTTCGTATCTTCTATTATAGGTTATATCGTGAGAACGGAGTTTAACGGCACTGTGAATCTTTGTCATTTCCTCATTCCTCGATTCGGGCTTGCTGCGACAGAGGTGTAATGGACGGGTATCGCTGCCGTACCGCTGTCTGAACACCCCCTCTGAGGTAGCGAAACAACAGTGAGTCTTCGTATACAGGCATTTAGGGCAAAGGAATGACAGGAGGGGTTAACGATAGTCACCAGATGCGAAACTGCAACAGCAGCTCGCTTTCTGCGACTGAGGTCGTTACACGCCTCTGCTGTCTCTAGATTAGTTGCCGCTTTCTGGGTTTCCGAATTGAAGCCTGCTTCAAGCCCTTCAAAACCTCTCGAAGGTTGTGCGATCACTTCGGCATCAAGTAAGCACAACCGTGTTAGTAACCTTCTGTATCGTTTTTCTGCTGAGTATTGTTCGTTGAAACAGATCAACGAAGCCCGCCGTCATAAAACGACAACACTGATTTCAGCCTATGTGCATCAGCGGGTCACGGAAGCGCCGGCCTCAACCGGTTACGCCAATGAGCACGCACGGTTCGGTTTGCAAACAAGAGTAGTGGACCTACTAATATATCGACCACGAGCAGATGCGTCGACCTCTTTAGTGCTGCATCGATCTATTGACTCTCAATCTCGATGGCGGATATTGTACAACCATAACGTGCTACCTTGACCGGCATCCATGTTGCGGCCACTTGATGTTGGCACATGCGCCTTCAGATACTGGCAAGATGTGCTACGCCAGCGTCGGTCTTACAGGTGTCTAATGTGCAGCAAAAATGCCTTCATCTTTGTCCGAGCACTCTTAGTCTCTTACATCAGTCTAAGGCAATAAGTGTTCAACGGCACGCCTCCGAAACACAAAAAGAGACGAACTTCTTTCTTTCTTTCAAAGAGCTTATAGTCAACGATTTGGCCACGTGTTGGAGCGACGCCAGGTGAATGTGATTCCAACATCTACCCATTTATTATACCACCCATTCAAACATGGTCGACTCAGAAAATTGTTCGGTGCCGCATTATAGCAATAACATAGAAACGGTAACTTTGTTTAACAGAAGATAATCACGTGACGTCGTCCTCGTTCAGCGCTACGTATTCAGTCAATCGAATTATTATGTGGTAGGAAGTCATTTATTCTTCATTGTTGTTCATCATTATTACCCCACTGATAGTGACTTTCGGGTCAATAATTCCGATTCGGTTCCAAAGGTCGATATCATTAGGTGGGTAAGCTCTGTGCTGGACAATGGTGTCTCTTGCAGTCGCGTTTTTCCATGGGCGCGACCGTTCAAACTATAGTAAACTGTTATCCCCATGCTACTAAAATACGCTGCTAGTGAGAATATAATATCGTTCATATAACCAGGAGCAGCGCGGCAGCTGAATTGGACTCCCGCTAACTAAAATAACTAACCCAGCTAACTAACTAACTAACGACTCTGTTTGTTATATAATGCAATGTTGTTTATGGACAATTCACTAGGCCTATGAACTAGCGGAGGATACGTAGATAGACTTTTTACGAGTCTTCAAATAATAATCTTTAAATAACATGGATAAGACGTTCATATTAGAAATACGATAAGCGAAATACAACCTGGTCTGGGTGGCATATATGTCAAACAAAAAGGAAAGAACCAAACAGACTGCTGTATTTGTAGATAAACTAATCTCACACGTCGTTGATTCTTATGCACGCACGACGTGTGTATGTGCTACCTTTTACTGCTCACTAACCATAGTATCTCCAAGTATAACAAACAGTCGACAAGCTCTTAATTTCTGTAACGCTGTTCTGCGACATGATAGTAGCTGACACACATCACACGCGTGCATGTACATGCAGTTGAATTTCACATTTTACAAAAAAAAAAACACGTTCATCACATGTAAGCCTGATCTCCTTCGCTTTCTTCGAAAATTAACGCCACAAAAATAATCCAAATGACACTTATTAACTTAAACGTGTGATTTCGTCATACGGCAGTAGATTTCTCTGTTACGTACACACGTTTTCGTGCACAAATATCTCACTCAATAGTGCAGTGTCGCTATCCTGCTAATAGTAAAAGGTTGGCTAGCATTTTCGCCTTATCGCCTTCCCTTCGCAAACTGTAAGGCAAGCGAAGTCGTTGGTCGACCAAGAAACCAGCCTACAATGTATTACGACATCAGGCGAGGTTAGATCGTCATGGAGCTTTCTCTCGCATCATCACAGAGTCACCGCTATGAAAAAGTGATACATTTGTGAACGTGTATGTCTGTGTGTGAAGATGTAGTATTTAATTACATACTAGAATGTAATTGTACGGATGCTGCTGATAGGGGCGGTGGGAAAAACAAGCGATTAGCCGTGTCGCTGTGGGCTAGCTATAGCCTATGGGATTATTCTTTCTTTGGTTGTTTGTCGGTCCGTCATTTCATGTAGAAGTCCATTTCTGCTCTCGCCGTGTTATAAATGTATTTGGCAAATGGCTAACAGTAGGAGCAAATAGATCCTGGTTTTTAATTACGGCCTGATCAACTGACATAGTGGCAGGCTACACTGCAAGACCGAAAGCTGAAAAAAAGGACAGGGGGTGGCCAAATGGAGAAATGAGCGGTACAGCCTGTTTTACTGGTACACTGCCTGATTGACTAGTATAATAACAGATCACCGAACTAGTGGCGGCCACTTTGTGGATTCGGTCACACCGATCTAGTACGCCTACGAGTCGCCATATGTCGATGGATATTTTCGCGCAGAACAACTCGAATTTTGCTAACATGCTCTCCCTGTTAGTTCGTATGGGTGCATTTACTGATCTAGGCGTCGAAATGCTTAAATACATATAAAGTCCAACCCAACAGTTTCCGATAACTTGATGATGGAATGGTTCTCGAATATACTATCTGCTGGACTGGCTTGTCGTCGTCGAAATAGGAAAGACCTGCACCGCTATTACGGAACTCGGAAGTCTGTATATAGCAGGGCCCTGCAATAGTTATTGTTGTCATATGGTCCCATCAATAGGACGCCACTCATCATCGTTCGCACTCGCTACGAAAGACACAGTTAAATGAGTAGATTGAGTCGAGGTGGTATATTCAACAACTTCCAGCCAGCGCCTCAAGCTATTGTGCCTAGAAGCTCCTTTCGATATTATAAAAGCAGTAGATGTTTGTATCCACGCAGAATCCGTTTTTCGGAAAACAGCACTGCAAGACCATCTCTGGCCTTTCCTAAGTAACGTTTAGTGGTAGGATTTTATCATAAAAATCGGCGTTGTCTAGGGTCAGCTTGAAAAGATACACTTTAGCGTAAGTGTTCTTGGACGGATTGCAATGACAACGAAGAACGCACACGAGTGCCAGAGCGATTCTCTCGCTTTCTCAGAAAGTCGCCTTCATCAGGCATAAGTTTGAACGTCCACCTAGTGTAGCAGCCCTCTCAGGCACGGCCAACACTGGGCCGCTCAACTCCTGAGACAGCGAAATTTGCATGCCGGCGGCCTTGTCCGCGTAGGGCGAAAGTGCAAAACGTTAGAGCCTTTATTTTACCTTGCTAACGCAGGGTCGACAAATGGATGGCGACATTGTTTCGGCCTGATCCTTAGTAAAACTCTGCTGTTAAGGAATTTTAGGAGGGTCAACGCGGACGGCATATGTAATATAATAAATAGGTGGAAGCCTATATCAACATGGTCTATTATTTATATCGTGTTTGTACTTTTGATAATAGTTTTTATTGATTTAGATTTCAACTCCATTGATATATGATTTCTCAACTAGGGCCGAGAAGCTGGCACTCATTAGTAGTGTTTACTTATCTTTCTATTTTTACTTATATATTGCTGAAATCTAAGTTATGCGTTAGTAAGGAATGTCATAGGATCGTTTACTACAGTCGAAGACATTTAGATTAAATGTAATCTATTACATAATAAACAAAAATTCCTACATCAAAAGTAATCCTTCATTTGTACGCAGAGGAACCAGCATGACACAAATCGAACGGCTAAACTTAGCCGTTTCGACATAGTTATTCTTGATGCTGACATGGTTTTAGTTAGGCAGCTTTGTGCGTCAGCGACTACCCAATTAATGGCCTTCTTTCTTAGATATCGATATTAGCTGATAACAACAGACCTACAGACCCGCTATGTTCCAACGGTTTCAAGGGCGCTTTAGTAGTTTAGCTCACGTGAGATCTTCATCAACAGCAAGGAGCAAGATTAAAACTGAATTCGTGTGGTATACTCACTCATACCGATGATCTATTTGCGGGCTCGACACCCAACTAAGAATAGACGGCTGACACAACTGTTGGTTTCGAACTATCTATTGGCAAGGCAGAAAACTAACTCCTTTTTTGAGCCTTCTTTACTAGCCAATTGATCTAGACTGCTTCCTGAAGTGCGGGGCTCTGCAATGGCGGGGAACCTTCAAACTTCGTCCGGAATAAATCCGAGGCATGCTCAGCTCAAACGGCTAAAATTTGTCTTTGATCTGCTCGGAGAATTATTCAACCTTTCTCATATAACCGAGTTGTCTGTTGAGGTCAGCTCAGTCTTCTGCTGCTGCCGGCCAGAGATTAGTCAGTCGTGTCGTGTCGTTGAAGATTTACCCGCTCGTGTTCTCGATCCGTTAGGCCACGTTACCCTACGCAGCCGTCGATTACTCGGCCGACTTCTCCATGGCCGACAACGGCGTTGTGACTGACGCTTATCTTCTGTCTTCCTTTTGCTTTCTCTTTTCTCGTCTCTCTGCCATTCTGTCAGTCTTTGAGATGCTGGTGGAAAAATACTTGCGTTTCTACTAGACCAAACTCCCAACTCCATTTGGAGATTCTTTGCTCCTTTTGTTACGACCGTTCTGACGCCGTTACTGAAATGGCTTGATGATGATAGACAGTGGGCACTGACAAACTGCTCTCGCTCCAATGGCTAGCTGTCGAGGTTCATTTTTCGCCTTCGCGGCAAGTTGTTCCTGTGTGGCCATGTTTGTATCGCGCACTTGAAACGCACGAAAGTGTACCGCCCGAGTGGTCGACTAGGACTTGAGAAAATGTATGTGGGAACAACCT